>NC_091284.1:659430694-659733725 GCF_032444005.1 Ranitomeya imitator | reverse complement strand
ATCAGGTTTTTGCCGTCAGGCACAATCCGGCGAGTTTTAAAAAAAAAAATGGATCCGGCGAAAAAAAACGGATCCGGCGAAAAAAAACGGATCCGGCGGAAAAAACAGATCTGGCGGAAAAAACGGATCTGGCGGAAAAGAACGGATCTGGCAGAAAAGAACGGATCCGGCGGAAAAAAACGGATCCGGCCGATAAAAACGGATCTGTTTTTTTCAAAACTCGCCGGATTGTGCCTGGCGGCAAAAACCTGATGTATGAAAGCAGCCAGATATATGGATAGATGCATCTATGTATCTATAGACATGTTTATTTATGAATATATCTATAGATAGATATATCCATAGATATATAATAGAAAGGCCGATGTTTCTAAGGCTACTTTCACACTTGCGTTTTTAGAAATCCGTCGCAATCCTTTGTTTTTGGAAAAAAACTGATCCTGCAAATGTGCTCGCAGGATGCGTTTTTTACCCATAGACTTGTATTAGCGACGGATCGTGATGGATGGCAACGGATCCGTCGCGTTTTGGCGGACCGTCGGCACAAAAAACGTTCAAGTGAACTTTTTTGTCCGTCGCGTCCGCCACTTTCTTCCGCGCATGCGTGGCCGAAACTCCGCCCCATCCTCCCCGGACTTCAGAATGGGCAGCGGATGCATTGAAAAACTGCATCCGCTGCCCACGTCGAGCACAAATTTCACAATGTGCATCGGCACGTAGGCCCAATGCATAGCGACGGACCCGTACTGATGCAAGTGTGAAAAAGGCCTTAATGAGCGTTTAATTTAAATTTTAAAAATGGAAAAAAACGTTGTGGGCTCTGTAAGACTCATGCTGGTGTGGTAGTTGGAGGCAGGTACAGTGGGGCAAAAAAGTATTTAGTCAGTCAGCAATAGTGCAAGTTCCACCACTTAAAAAGATGAGAGGTGTCTGTAATTTACATCATAGGTAGACCTCAACTATGGGAGACAAACTGAGAAAAAAAAATTCAGAAAATCACATTGTCTGTTTTTTTATAATTTTTTTTGCATATTATGGTGGAAAATAAGTATTTGGTCAGAAACAAACAATCAAGATTTCTGGCTCTCACAGACCTGTAACTTCTTCTTTAAGAGTCTCCTCTTTCCTCCACTCATTACCTGTAGTAATGGCACCTGTTTAAACTTGTTATCAGTATAAAAAGACACCTGTGCACACCCTCAAACAGTCTGACTCCAAACTCCACTATGGTGAAGACCAAAGAGCTGTCAAAGGACACCAGAAACAAAATTGTAGCCCTGCACCAGGCTGGGAAGACTGAATCTGCAATAGCCAACCAGCTTGGAGTGAAGAAATCAACAGTGGGAGCAATAATTAGAAAATGGAAGACATACAAGATCACTGATAATCTCCCTCGATCTGGAGCTCCACGCAAAATCCCACCCCGTGGGGTCAGAATGATCACAAGAACGGTGAGCAAAAATCCCAGAACCACGCGGGGGGACCTAGTGAATGAACTGCAGAGAGCTGGGACCAATGTAACAAGGCCTACCATAAGTAACACACTACGCCACCATGGACTCAGATCCTGCAGTGCCAGACGTGTCCCACTGCTTAAGCCAGTACATGTCCGGGCCCGTCTGAAGTTTGCTAGAGAGCATTTGGATGATCCAGAGGAGTTTTGGGAGAATGTCCTATGGTCTGATGAAACCAAACTGGAACTGTTTGGTAGAAACACAACTTGTCGTGTTTGGAGGAAAAAGAATACTGAGTTGCATCCATCAAACACCATACCTACTGTAAAGCATGGTGGTGGAAACATCATGCTTTGGGGCTGTTTCTCTGCAAAGGGGCCAGGACGACTGATCCAGGTACATGAAAGAATGAATGGGGCCATGTATCGTGAGCTTTTGAGTGCAAACCTCCTTCCATCAGCAAGGGCATTGAAGATGAAACGTGGCTGGGTCTTTCAACATGACAATGATCCAAAGCACACCGCCAGGGCAATGAAGGAGTGGCTTCGTAAGAAGCATTTCAAGGTCCTGGAGTGGCCTAGCCAGTCTCCAGATCTCAACCCTATAGAAAACCTTTGGAGGGAGTTGAAAGTCCGTGTTGCCAAGCGAAAAGCCAAAAACATCACTGCTCTAGAGGAGATCTGCATGGAGGAATGGGCCAACATACCAACAACAGTGTGTGGCAACCTTGTGAAGACTTACAGAAAACGTTTGACCTCTGTCATTGCCAACAAAGGATATATTACAAAGTATTGAGATGAAATTTTGTTTCTGACCAAATACTTATTTTCCACCATAATATGCAAATAAAATGTTAAAAAAACAGACAATGTGATTTTCTGGATTTTTTTTTCTCAGTTTGTCTCCCATAGTTGAGGTCTACCTATGATGTAAATTACAGACGCCTCATCTTTTTAAGTGGTGGAACTTGCACTATTGCTGACTGACTAAATACTTTTTTGCCCCACTGTATATCTCGCCCAGGTGTTTGTCCTATGTGAGTTAGGCCACTCAGTATCTTCAGGGTGCTAATGGGTTAATGATTGCAGGAATAAAAGATGACCAGCTGGGGGTTTCAAGCGTCAGCCTGGGGCACACAGATTGCCTGCCTGTGTGTGACAAACGTGAGTGAGAGCTGTGCTCAAGATCTGTGTGATGTTAGCTGGGTGGGAGAAGCCCCCTAGTTGTTGAGATAGCAACATATTTGTTTAGTTAGTGCCGGACAGGCTAGGATTTATTTATATGTTTTGTTTTGTTCATGTTGCTTTCACGTTAATAATGATATAACAAATCCCAAAGTCATATCAGTGGTCTGGGAAAAAGAACACATGTGTGTTATATATAGCCAGACACATCAAATTCGCTCCATATAATCTGAATAAAGATAGGAGAACCCGGAGCATAATATAAACAATTGCTTTATTGATACGAACATTAAAAACAACATTTATCAGTAATATTTAAGGTGCAGACATTTCCATGATTAACATAGACAAGGGGAGAACCACCCCTCTAGAGTCCCTAAATCGCACAAAAAAAACATGGAAGAAAAGGAATGTAGAAAGCCTTCCTATGCAGTGTTAAATAAATAGGGCAGCACACTGCAGCGCCAAAACATGCAAACTTGAAAACACGAAATTTAAACTGCATTACTGCACTAGAAATATGAAAAATGAGAGCTTTTAGCGCATAAAAATGGCCAATTTTATGTGTACCTCGTAGCCACTTTACGGCATCTCTCTTATACGAGGTCCTACTCTAAACCTACCTCGCTGAGAATAAACGTCTCCATCTGAATGGGTACATGTGAAACCTCTCCTTGGACTCAAATTCTCTCTCACTGTGGAGGGGTATTGGACCTACTATAATTAAAAACACCTGAAGCTAGGAGGCAGGGAGTGCACGATCAGAAGGCTAGAGAATACATTTCAAAAAACCTGATCTGCACATCCAAACATAGACTGAGTGTGAACAGGTGCTGAACCCAGAGTCGCCAACTCGTATATAGTTAAATAAATAGGGCAGCACACTGCAGCGCCAAAACATGCAAACTTGAAAACACGAAATTTAAACTGCATTACTGCACTAGAAATATGAAAAATGAGAGCTTTTAGCGCATAAAAATGGCCAATTTTATGTGTACCTCGTAGTCACTTTACGGCATATCTCTTATACGAGGTCCTACTCTAAACCTACCTCGCTGAGAATAAACGTCTCCATCTGAATGGGTACATGTGAAACCTCTCCTTGGACTCAAATTCTCTCTCACTGTGGAGGGGTATTGGACCTACTATAATTAAAAACACCTGAAGCTAGGAGGCATAGACTGAGTGTGATGTTCAGATGGAGACGTTTATTCTCAGCGAGGTAGGTTTAGAGTAGGACCTCGTATAAGAGAGATGCCGTAAAGTGGCTACGAGGTACACATAAAATTGGCCATTTTTATGCGCTAAAAGCTCTCATTTTTCATATTTCTAGTGCAGTAATGCAGTTTAAATTTCGTGTTTTCAAGTTTGCATGTTTTGGCGCTGCAGTGTGCTGCCCTATTTATTTAACTATATACGAGTTGGCGACTCTGGGTTCAGCACCTGTTCACACTCAGTCTATGTTTGGATGTGCAGATCAGGTTTTTTGAAATGTATTCTCTAGCCTTCTGATCGTGCACTCCCTGCCTCCTAGCTTCAGGTGTTTTTAATTATAGTAGGTCCAATACCCCTCCACAGTGAGAGAGAATTTGAGTCCAAGGAGAGGTTTCACATGTACCCATTCAGATGGAGACGTTTATTCTCAGCGAGGTAGGTTTAGAGTAGGACCTCGTATAAGAGAGATGCCGTAAAGTGGCTACGAGGTACACATAAAATTGGCCATTTTTATGCGCTAAAAGCTCTCATTTTTCATATTTCTAGTGCAGTAATGCAGTTTAAATTTCGTGTTTTCAAGTTTGCATGTTTTGGCGCTGCAGTGTGCTGCCCTATTTATTTAACTATATACGAGTTGGCGACTCTGGGTTCAGCACCTGTTCACACTCAGTCTATGTTTGGATGTGCAGATCAGGTTTTTTGAAATGTATTCTCTAGCCTTCTGATCGTGCACTCCCTGCCTCCTAGCTTCAGGTGTTTTTAATTATAGTAGGTCCAATACCCCTCCACAGTGAGAGAGAATTTGAGTCCAAGGAGAGGTTTCACATGTACCCATTCAGATGGAGACGTTTATTCTCAGCGAGGTAGGTTTAGAGTAGGACCTCGTATAAGAGAGATGCCGTAAAGTGGCTACGAGGTACACATAAAATTGGCCATTTTTATGCGCTAAAAGCTCTCATTTTTCATATTTCTAGTGCAGTAATGCAGTTTAAATTTCGTGTTTTCAAGTTTGCATGTTTTGGCGCTGCAGTGTGCTGCCCTATTTATTTAACTATATACGAGTTGGCGACTCTGGGTTCAGCACCTGTTCACACTCAGTCTATGTTTGGATGTGCAGATCAGGTTTTTTGAAATGTATTCCTATGCAGTGTAACCTAGTGCAAAGCGGCAGGCTGACCGGTAATACGGTGCTAATCCAAATAGCCAAAGTGCAAGTACAGTAGGTCAACGCAAGTCAGCTTACCGGCTCAAAGGGGCAACAGAGGAGGGGAATCCCGCCAGGATAACGTCCCCACGTTAATAAATCTGACCTAAGGTCAGCCTGCTCAGAAAACCTGCTGTACGCCTCAGATTCAATGCACAAACCACGTGACCTTTGACCCCAGCAAAGGCGATCCCAGAGTGTTTTGTCATATTGTGGTGGAGAACGCGGGCATACCGTGGCACAGGCGACAGCATGGAAGACGTGGTGAAAGCCTTAGTACAGTCCACTGCCGTACAGCAGCAGGCCACTGCCGCACAGCACGAAGCTAATCGCTTGATGGCCGCACAGCTGAAGGAGTTAGTGGACATGACGGTTGCAGACCGCCAACTTCTCCAACAGGTGGCGCAGCGCCTGGTGAGCATGCCTGACGCTGACCCGGAAGCAGAGTCCAGAAGGATCCATGTGAGTCGATACTGGCAAAAGCTGACTGCAGAAGATGACGTCGAGGCATACCTGACAACGTTTGAGCGGACGGCATTGAGAGAGAAGTGGCCGAAGGCACGATGGGCCGATTTGATTGCCCCGTTTCTCACCGGCGAGGCCCAGAAAGCTTACCATGATTTGGACCCGGAGGTCGCTCAGGACTTTGAGAAGCTGAAAGCTGAGATCCTGGCCCGGCTGGGTGTGACGACGGCTGTCCGGGCACAGAGGGTACATCAGTGGACATACCAGCAAGATAAGCCGGCGCGGTCTCAAATGTTCGACCTGATCTACTTAACAAAGAAATGGCTGCAACCCGAGGTACTGACAATACCCGAAATAATCCAGTGGGTTGTCCTGGACAAGTACCTGAGAGTACTACCCCCAGCGCTGAAAAGGTGGGTAAGCCAAGGAAATCCCACGACAGCGGATCAACTTGTGGAGTTGGTCGAGCGTTATTCCATGGCAGAAGGACTTCCCGACGACACCGCCAACCCCCGGTCTGTGCCTCCTCCTCGTGGAACCGGTAAGACTGTTCCAGGGACCACGGGTGAAGGAAAATCGCTTAAAACTGTGGGGGAGGAGCCCGGGACTGCTCGCACTCCGAGACCAAGAGTGTTGGACGGTGGTCTCAGTAGGGGACCTGTTAGGTGTTTCCGCTGCCATGAGAAGGGTCATGTTTCTGCAAACTGTCCTGTTACCGCTGAACCCATGCAGTGCGACGTTATAGACTCTAGAAAACGCATGTCTTTGGTTGCACAGCTAGTGAGTGTGAATGCGGGACAAAATGATATAGCGAAACACCTGTGTGAATTATCTGTTGATGGGAAAAATGTTGTGGCATTACTAGACTCTGGAAGTGTGGTGACTCTGGTGAAAGCTAGTCTGGTGGCACTTCCGTCTGGTCCGTCTGACAAGTTTTCTGTGACGTGTGTGCATGGTGACACCCGCTCGTACTTAACAGCGGTCATATGGATTTCTACTCCCTATGGGTCAGTGCAGCACAAAGTGGGACTCGTTCCCGCATTGTTACAGGATGTAATCCTGGGCAGGGATTTTCCCTATTTCTAGCAGTTGTGGGAGAATCAGTTGCTCCTTCACGGTAGCTGTACCCGTGAATCTTCTCCCATGCCATCTGGAGGTCCCGAGTCCCTAGAGGAGACCCCACAGGAAGATGTTGCTGGGGAGGTTAGTGAATCTAACCTTCTGTACCCCTTCTCCGTCATGGCGGGGGAAACGGAGGAAACTGAGGAACCTCAGCGAGAGGCGGAGGCAGACAGCCATCCGGCACCCTGCCTGCCAGATTTGGGAGTCCAGGTGGATGACTTCCACAGCGAGCAAATGAAAGATCCTACCCTGACTCCGGCTAGGAAAAATGTAAAAATGATAGATGGGGTACCCGTAGAACCTGACACTAGGCTAGCGTACCCGTATATGGTTCTTGAAAATGATTTGCTCTACCAGGTAGAAAAAAAAGGGGAAGACACAGTGCAACGGTTAGTGGTACCCAAACCTTATCGGCGGAAGGTACTGGATTTGGCCCACGGACATATAATGGGGGGACATCTGGCGGTACAGAAAACCACAGAAAGGATATTGCATTGTTTTGTGTGGCCTGGAATACATTATGATGTGCGTAACTATTGTGAGTCCTGTCCAGAGTGCCAAATCGCGGCCCCTAAATCTCAGTTCCGTAGCCCTTTGGTACCCCTTCCTATCATCGGGGTCCCTTTTGAGAGAATTGGGATGGATTTGGTTGGGCCCCTTCCCCGATCCGCACGTGGGCACCAACATATTCTCGTCATCGTGGACTATGCCACTCGTTACCCGGAAGCCGTCCCTTTGCGTAACACAGCTACCAAGACGATCACCAAGGAATTGGTACAAGTGTTTAGTCGGGTGGGAATTCCAAAACAGATACTCACCGACCAGGGGACTCCCTTTATGTCGAGGGTCATGAAGGAGCTCTGCAGGCTCTTACAAATAGACCCGTTGCGTACGTCTGTCTATCACCCTCAAACAGATGGCCTGGTTGAGCGCTTCAACAAAACCTTAAAACAGATGCTCCGGAAGGCGATAGACAAAGATGGGAAGAACTGGGATTACTTGTTACCCTATTTGCTATTTGCCATTAGGGAAGTTCCCCAGTCTTCCACAGGGTTTTCGCCTTTCGAACTGTTGTACGCCCGTCGTCCCCGGGGACTGCTGGACGTCGCAAAAGAAACCTGGGAAGGTCAAGTCACTCCCTTTAAAACGGTGATCAACCATGTAACACAAATGCAGGATCGTATTGCCGCTGTCATGCCCATTGTTAGGGACCATATGTTACAGGCCCAGGGAGCCCAGAGGCAAAGTTATGATAGAGGCGCTAAGGTCCATACATTTGCACCCGGCGATAGGGTGTTGGTCCTAATCCCTACGGTGGATAGTAAATTCCTGGCGAAATGGCAGGGCCCATTTGAGGTCCGAGAAAGAGTTGGTGAAGTGAACTATAAAGTGTACCAGCCGGGTAAGAGAAAACCGGAACAGATTTATCATGTGAATCTGATAAAATCCTGGAAAGACCGCTCTGCCCTAACGGCAGATCTGCCCCGTCCGGTTTGTTCACCTACTGTACCGGAGGTGCAGGTTGCCGAGACTCTCTCAGAATGACAAAAATCTGAGGTTAAGCAATTTTTGTTACAGAACCGACAGTTTTTCTCCGAAAAACCTGGCCGGACTAAGTTGGTGAAACATGAGATTGTCACAGAGCCTGGCGTCACTGTCCATGTGAAGCCCTACCGGATTCCGGAAGCCCGCCGTGAAGCCGTCTCCCGGGAAGTGATGGCAATGCTGGACTTAGGAGTCATTGAGGAGTCGCACAGCGCCTGGTCCAGTCCAATTGTGTTGATATCTAAACCGGATGGCTCCATCCGGTTTTGTAATGACTTTAGGAAACTGAATGCAGTTTCTAAATTTGATGCGTACCCTATGCCCCGGGTCGATGAGTTGATCGACCGGCTTGGTAAAGCCCGATACATTACGACCCTGGATTTAACAAAGGGGTACTGGCAGATTCCTCTGGCCGAGGCGGCCAGAGAGAAGACGGCATTTGCTACACCGGAAGGTCTGTTCCAGTATGTCTATATGCCGTTTGGACTTCACGGAGCTCCCGCAACGTTCCAGAGATTGATGGATCGAGTCTTGAGGCCTCACAGACAGTACGCTTCTGCCTACCTGGATGACATCGTAATTTACAGCATGGACTGGGAAACTCATCTCCAGAAGGTACAAGCGGTAATTGATGACCTGCGAGATGCAGGTTTAACGGCAAACCCCAAGAAATGCCACATCGGGCTTGAAGAAGCGTGATTGGCCGAGGAGTGGTTAAACCACAGATCGACAAAATACAGGCAATTCAGGGCTGGCCACAACCAGTGAACAAAAAACAAGTACAGGCTTTCCTGGGGATTGCCGGCTATTATCGCCGGTTCATACCCAATTTTGCAGCCATGGCTACTCCCTTGACGGATCTTACCAAGGGGAAGGGTTCCGTCATGGTAAAATGGACCTCAGCTGCTAAAGAGGCTTTCCACAGCCTGAAACGGGCTTTGTGCTCTCAGCCCGTACTAGTGACTCCTGATTTCAGCAGCGAGTTTGTGGTACAAACTGATGCCTCTGATACTGGTGTCGGAGTTGTACTTTCCCAGGTGAGGGACGGAGTCGAACACCCGGTCCTCTATCTCAGTCGAAAACTGAATGTACATGAGCAGAGGTATGCGGTGGTTGAAAAAGAGTGCCTAGCCATTAAATGGGCTCTCGACTCCCTCAAGTATTACCTGGCCGGTAGGAAGTTTAGGCTGGTCACAGACCATGCCCCTCTCAAGTGGATGCACCTCCACAAAGACCGTAGTAGTCGGGTAACCCGATGGTTCCTTGCCCTGCAGGCTTACTCTTTTACGGTGGAGCACCGACCTGGGGTGCAGATGGGGAACGCCGATGCCCTATCCCGAGTGCACTGTTTCAAGAGTCTTCTTGCTCGACCGGAGTGGTCTGAGCAAGGGGGGGGGATATGTAAGACTCATGCTGGTGTGGTAGTTGGAGGCAGGTATATCTCGCCCAGGTGTTTGTCCTATGTGAGTTAGGCCACTCAGTATCTTCAGGGTGCTAATGGGTTAATGATTGCAGGAATAAAAGATGACCAGCTGGGGGTTTCAAGCGTCAGCCTGGGGCACACAGATTGCCTGCCTGTGTGTGACAAACGTGAGTGAGAGCTGTGCTCAAGATCTGTGTGATGTTAGCTGGGTGGGAGAAGCCCCCCAGTTGTTGAGATAGCAACGTATTTGTTTAGTTAGTGCCGGACAGGCTAGGATTTATTTTTATGTTTTGTTTTGTTCATGTTGCTTTCACGTTAATAAATCTGACCAAAGGTCAGCCTGCTCAGAAAACCTGCTGTACGCCTCAGATTCAATGCACAAACCACGTGACCTTTGACCCCAGCAAAGGCGATCCCAGAGTGTTTTGTCACAGCTCCCATGCAATTTTCTGCGCCAGAGGGGGAAAGCCGATGGCCGGGGGCCAATATTTGTAGCCTGCTATGAATATCAGCCCGCAGCTGTCTGCACAGCCTTTACTGGCTATTAAAATAGGGGGACCCCCCCAAAAAATGACGTGGGGGTTCCCCTATATTTTATAGCCAGAAAGGCTACGCAGACAGCTGCAGGCTGATAGGCATAGCCTAGAGAGGGGCCATGGATATTGGCTGTTATGGCTGGCAATCAGGCAACACAGCGTGCAGTAATCAGCGCACATACAGAGATCTGGCAAAAACCCAAAACAATAGGACGAGCTCTGAGACGTGGAATCTCTGTAGACTGCAGTACCTGAACTGTCCTCACACAACTGGAAGCAGCAGTGGATTGCGCCTATCACTACCTATGCAACTCGGCACTGCCTGAGGAGCTGACTAGCCTGAAGATAGAAATACAAGCCTGACTTACCTCAGAGAAATACCCCAAAGGAATAGGCAGCCCCCACATATAATGACTGTTAGCAAGATGAAAAGACAAACGTAGGAATGAAATAGATTCAGCAAAGTGAGGCCCGATATTCTAGACAGAGCGAGGATAGCAAAGAGAACTATGCAGTCTACAAAAAACCCTAAAACGAAAACCACGCAAAGGGGCAAAAAAGACCCACCGTGCCGAACTAACAGCACGGCGGTGCACCCCTTTGCTTCTCAGAGCTTCCAGCAAAAGATAATAACAAGCTGGACAGAAAAAACAGAAAACAAACTAGAAGCACTTATCTAGCAGAGCAGCAGGCCCAAGGAAAGATGCAGTAGCTCAGATCCAACACTGGAACATTGACAAGGAGCAAGGAAGACAGACTCAGGTGGAGCTAAATAGCAAGGCAGCCAACGAGCTCACCAAAACACCTGAGGGAGGACGCCCAGAGACTGCAATACCACTTGTGACCACAGAATTCACAACAGTACCCCCCCCTTGAGGAGGGGTCACCGAACCCTCACCAGAACCCCCAGGCCGACCAGGATGAGCCACATGAAAGGCACGAACAAGATCTGGGGCATGGACATCAGAGGCAAAAACCCAGGAATTATCTTCCTGAGCATAACCCTTCCATTTGACCAGATACTGGAGTTTCCGTCTAGAGACACGAGAATCCAAAATCTTCTCCACAATATACTCCAATTCCCCCTCCACCAAAACAGGGGCAGGAGGCTCCACAGATGGAACCATAGGTGCCACGTATCTCCTCAACAACGACCTATGGAATACATTATGTATGGAAAAGGAGTCTGGGAGGGTCAGACGAAAAGACACCGGATTGAGAATCTCAGAAATCCTATACGGACCAATAAAACGAGGTTTAAATTTAGGAGAGGAAACCTTCATAGGTATATGACGAGAAGATAACCAAACCAGATCCCCAACACGAAGTCGGGGTCCCACACGGCGTCTGCGATTAGCGAAAAGCTGAGCCTTCTCCTGGGACAAGGTCAAATTGTCCACTACCTGAGTCCAGATCTGCTGCAACCTGTCCACCACATAATCCACACCAGGACAGTCCGAAGACTCAACCTGTCCTGAAGAGAAACGAGGATGGAACCCAGAATTGCAGAAAAATGGAGAGACCAAGGTAGCCGAGCTGGCCCGATTATTAAGGGCGAACTCAGCCAACGGCAAAAATGACACCCAATCATCCTGGTCAGCGGAAACAAAACATCTCAGATATGTTTCCAAGGTCTGATTGGTTCGTTCGGTCTGGCCATTAGTCTGAGGATGGAAGGCCGAGGAGAAAGATAGGTCAATGCCCATCCTACCACAAAAGGCTCGCCAGAACCTTGAGACAAACTGGGAACCTCTGTCAGAAACAATATTCTCAGGAATGCCATGTAAACGAACCACATGCTGGAAGAACAAAGGCACCAAATCAGAGGAGGAAGGCAATTTAACCAAGGGCACCAGATGGACCATTTTAGAAAAGCGATCACAGACCACCCAAATGACAGACATCTTTTGAGAAACGGGAAGGTCAGAAATGAAATCCATCGAAATATGTGTCCAAGGCCTCTTCGGGACCGGCAAGGGCAAAAGCAACCCACTGGCACGTGAACAGCAGGGCTTAGCCCTAGCACAAATTCCACAGGACTGCACAAAAGCACGCACATCCCGCGACAGAGACGGCCACCAAAAGGATCTAGCAACCAACTCCCTGGTACCAAAGATTCCTGGATGACCGGCCAGCACCGAACAATGAAGTTCAGAGATAACTTTACTAGTCCACCTATCAGGGACGAACAGTTTCTCGGCCGGACAACGATCAGGTTTATTAGCCTGAAATTTCTGCAACACTCTCCGCAAATCAGGGGAGATGGCAGACACAATGACTCCTTCCTTGAGGATACTCGCCGGCTCAGATAACCCCGGAGAGTCGGGCACAAAACTCCTAGACAGAGCATCCGCCTTCACATTTTTAGAGCCCGGAAGGTATGAAATCACAAAATCAAAACGAGCAAAAAATAACGACCAACGGGCCTGTCTAGGATTCAAGCGCTTGGCAGACTCAAGATAAGTAAGGTTCTTATGATCAGTCAAAACCACCACGCGATGCTTAGCACCCTCAAGCCAATGACGCCACTCCTCGAATGCCCACTTCATGGCCAGCAACTCTCGGTTGCCCACATCATAATTACGCTCAGCAGCAGAAAATTTCCTGGAAAAGAAAGCACATGGTTTGAACACTGAGCAACCAGAACCTCTCTGTGACAAAACCGCCCCTGCACCAATCTCAGAAGCATCAACCTCGACCTGGAACGGAAGAGAAACATCAGGTTGACACAACACAGGGGCACAGCAAAAACGACGCTTCAACTCCTGAAAAGCTTCCACGGCAGCAGAAGACCAATTAACCAAATCAGCACCCTTCTTGGTCAAATCGGTCAATGGTCTGGCAATGCTAGAAAAATTACAGATGAAGCGACGATAAAAATTAGCAAAGCCCAGGAATTTCTGCAAACTTTTTAGAGATGTCGGCTGAGTCCAATCCTGGATGGCCTGAACCTTAACCGGATCCATCTCGATAGTAGAAGGGGAAAAGATGAACCCCAAAAATGAAACTTTCTGCACACCGAAGAGACACTTTGATCCCTTCACAAACAAGGAATTAGCACGCAGTACCTGGAAAACCATTCTGACTTGCTTTACATGAGACTCCCAATCATCTGAGAAGATCAAAATGTCATCCAAGTAAACAATCAAGAATTTATCCAGATACTCACGAAAAATGTCATGCATAAAAGACTGAAAAACAGATGGAGCATTGGCAAGTCCGAACGGCATCACCAGATACTCAAAATGACCCTCGGGCGTATTAAATGCCGTTTTCCATTCATCTCCCTGCCTGATTCTCACCAGATTATACGCACCACGAAGATCAATCTTAGTAAACCAACTAGCCCCCTTAATCCGAGCAAACAAGTCAGAAATCAATGGCAAGGGATACTGAAACTTAACAGTGATCTTATTAAGAAGGCGGTAATCAATACACGGTCTTAGCGAACCATCCTTCTTGGCTACAAAAAAGAACCCTGCTCCCAATGGTGACGACGATGGGCGAATATGTCCCTTCTCCAGGGACTCCTTCACATAACTGCGCATAGCGGTGTGTTCAGGTACGGACAAATTAAATAAACGACCCTTAGGGAATTTACTACCAGGAATCAAATCGATAGCACAATCACAATTCCTATGCGGAGGAAGGGCATCAGACTTGGACTCTTCAAATACATCCTGAAAGTCCGACAAGAACTCTGGGATGTCAGAAGGAATGGATGACGAAATAGACAAAAATGGAACATCACCATGTACTCCCTGACAACCCCAGCTGGTTACCGACATAGAGTTCCAATCCAATACTGGATTATGGGTTTGTAGCCATGGCAACCCCAACACGACCACATCATGCAAATTATGCAGTACCAAAAAGCGAATAACTTCCTGATGTGCAGGAGCCATGCACATGGTCAGCTGGGCCCAGTACTGAGGCTTATTCTTGGCCAGAGGTGTAGCATCAATTCCTCTCAACGGAATAGGACACCGCAAAGGCTCCAAGAAAAATCCACAACGTTTAGCATAATCCAAATCCATCAGATTCAGGGCAGCGCCTGAATCCACAAACGCCATGACAGAATATGATGACAAAGAGCACATTAAGGTAATGGACAAAAGGAATTTGGACTGTACAGTACCAATAACGGCAGAGCTATCGAACCGCCTAGTGCGTTTAGGACAATTAGAAATAGCATGAGTAGAATCACCACAATAGAAACACAGTCTGTTCAGACGTCTGTGTTCGTGCCGTTCTACTTTAGTCATAGTCCTGTTGCACTGCATAGGCTCAGGCTTACTCTCAGACAATACCGCCAGATGGTGCACAGATTTACGCTCGCGCAAGCGACGACCGATCTGAATGGCCAAGGACATAGACTCATTCAAACCAGCAGGCATAGGAAATCCCACCATTACATCCTTAAGAGCTTCAGAGAGACCCTTTCTGAACAAAGCCGCTAGTGCAGATTCATTCCACAGAGTGAGTACTGACCATTTTCTAAATTTCTGACAATATAGTTCTACATCATCCTGACCCTGGCATAAAGCCAGCAGATTTTTCTCAGCTTGATCCACTGAATTAGGCTCATCGTAAAGCAATCCCAGCGCCTGGAAAAATGCATCAATATTACTCAATGCAGAATCTCCTGGTGCAAGAGAAAACGCCCAGTCCTGTGGGTCGCCGCGCAAAAAAGAAATAATAATCAAAACCTGTTGAATAGGATTACCAGAAGAATGAGGTTTCAAGGCCAAAAATAGCTTACAATTATTTCTGAAGCTCAGGAACTTAGTTCTGTCACCAAAAAACAAATCAGGAATCGGAATTCTTGGTTCTAGCATCGATTTCTGATCAATAGTATCTTGAATCTTTTGTACATTTACAACGAGATTATCCATTGAGGAGCACAGAGCCTGAATATCCATGTCCACAGCTGTGTCCTGAAGCACTCTAATGTCTAGGGGAAAAAAAAGACTGAAGACAGAGCTAAGAAAAAAAAATGATGTCAGGATTTATTTTTTCCCTCTATTGGAAATCATTGAATTGGCTCCTTGTACTGTTATGGCTGGCAATCAGGCAACACAGCGTGCAGTAATCAGCGCACATACAGAGATCTGGCAAAAACCCAAAACAATAGGACGAGCTCTGAGACGTGGAATCTCTGTAGACTGCAGTACCTGAACTGTCCTCACACAACTGGAAGCAGCAGTGGATTGCGCCTATCACTACCTATGCAACTCGGCACTGCCTGAGGAGCTGACTAGCCTGAAGATAGAAATACAAGCCTGACTTACCTCAGAGAAATACCCCAAAGGAATAGGCAGCCCCCACATATAATGACTGTTAGCAAGATGAAAAGACAAACGTAGGAATGAAATAGATTCAGCAAAGTGAGGCCCGATATTCTAGACAGAGCGAGGATAGCAAAGAGAACTATGCAGTCTACAAAAAACCCTAAAACGAAAACCACGCAAAGGGGCAAAAAAGACCCACCGTGCCGAACTAACAGCACGGCGGTGCACCCCTTTGCTTCTCAGAGCTTCCAGCAAAAGATAATAACAAGCTGGACAGAAAAAACAGAAAACAAACTAGAAGCACTTATCTAGCAGAGCAGCAGGCCCAAGGAAAGATGCAGTAGCTCAGATCCAACACTGGAACATTGACAAGGAGCAAGGAAGACAGACTCAGGTGGAGCTAAATAGCAAGGCAGCCAACGAGCTCACCAAAACACCTGAGGGAGGACGCCCAGAGACTGCAATACCACTTGTGACCACAGAATTCACAACAATTGGCCCCCTGTCTACAAATACCAGTTAGCAGCCACCCCAGAAATGGCGCATCTGTAAGATGCGCCAATTCCGGCACTTAGCTCCTCTTTTCCCACTCCAGTGTAGCAGTGGGATATGGGGTAATAAGGGGTTAATGTCACCTTGCTATTGTAAGGTGACATTAAAGGGAACCTGTCACCCCGTTTTTTCAGATTGAGATAAAAATACTGTTAAATAGGGCCTGCACTGTGCGTTACAATAGTGTATGTAGTGTACCCTGATTCCCCACCTATGCTGCGAAATACATTACCAAAGTTG
This sequence comes from Ranitomeya imitator, assembly GCF_032444005.1. Lineage (NCBI taxonomy): Eukaryota > Metazoa > Chordata > Amphibia > Anura > Dendrobatidae > Ranitomeya > Ranitomeya imitator. The sequence continues at coordinate 659,717,494 of NC_091284.1, read as the reverse complement.
CCGTTTTCACCTGTCAATCAGGCTGGTCAGGTCGGGTGGACGTGGTCAAATCAGGCTTCAGGAAAATGGCCGCCGCGATCTCTTCTGCGCACGCGCGGCATCCCGCGGCAATTTTCCTGAAGCCCTGTGCAGCAGAGCACTCCATCTGCGCACGCGCGGCCCCAGGAAGATGGCCGCCCCCACCGAAGATAGTAATAGCGCAGATCGCGCGCTGTTTCTTCACGTGTGCGCAAATGGATTCGGCACTGGGACATGCGCACACCACTACGCCACCAACGTAAAGCTGGGGAAGAAGCAGCGCTGTGACCACGCCCACCCGACAGCCTGATTTGACCACGCCCACCCGACCTGACCAGCCTGATTGACAGGCGAAAACGGCGACTTTGGTAATGTATTTCGCAGCATAGGTGGGGAATCAGGGTACACTACATACACTATTGTAACGCACAGCGCAGGCCCTATTTAACAGTGTTTTTATCTCAATCTGAAAAAACGGGGTGACAGGTTCCCTTTAAGCTGGGTTAATAACGGAGAGGCTTCAATAAGACGTTTATCCATTATTAATCCAATAGTAATAACGGGTTAATAAAACACACACACATTAGGAAAAAAGTATTTTAATATTCTTCATTTAACCATACTTACCATACTTCAGCAACTGCAAAAAACGTAAAATAATAAACCGCATACTACCTGTCCGCCGTAGTCCAATTAATAACGAGTGTCCCACGACGATCTCCCCTATAGAATAGTGACATCGGGTGATGTCACTGCTCTATAGGACCCTCAGTGACACACTGACAGGAGACAATGACTCTTGCAGTGCATCATTGAGGTTACTATAGTTCAAAGTTTCACTTTCTGGAAATTGCTGCGTGGGAAAATTTCTCACACAGCAATGCCAAAAGTGAGACTAGGGACTATTTTTTTACAGTGGCGGAGGATACCTTCCTACCGTCATTGGATTCCTGGAGCCCCTGGAGAGCGGTCGCATCAGCTGATGCTGCCGTTCTCCTCGGGAGATCGTCGTGGGACACTCCTAGATTTCTGCGGATCAGGGAGTATATTGGTTGATTGTTATTTTAATATTTTTTACAGATGACACTGGCTATGGGGAACAAAGTGACAAGTGATGGTGAGTATGTACTCTATGTTTAATGTACTGTATGTCTATATGTATGTATTGTATGTAATGTATGAATGTATTGTATGTATGTTGTATGTAGAATGTATGTATGTAGTATGTATGTATGTAGTATGTATGTAGTATGTATGTAGTATATATGTAGTTTGTATGTAGTATGTATGTATGTAGTATGTATGTAGTATGTATGTATGTAGTGTGTATGTAGTATGTACAGTATGTATGTAGTATGTATGTAGTATGTATGTAGTATGTATGTAGTATGCACGTATGTAGTATGTAGTATGTATGTATTATGTATGTAGTATGTATGTAGCATGTTGTATGTATGCATGTAGTATGTTGTATGTATGTAGTATGTATGTAGTATTTTTTTTTTACATTCAACACATTAGCCGGTTGATGGGTCTACTACTGTCCCATCATTGGCTAATTTGTCAATCACTGTCACTGTAGCAGGCATCGTCCGATGGGACAGAGCCCCGGCAGCCCACACAGAGCTCCGGCAGCCCGCCCACAGCCCCGGCAGGCCCGTACAGACCCCCAGCAGGCCCGCACTGACCCCCGGAAGGCCCACACAGACCCCCGGCAGCCCACACAGACTCCCAGCAGCCCGCACCGCTGTACTCTGCTTTACGGCCGGCACTGACACAGTCAGTGCGGGAAGCTGAAGGCGGGGGACGTGACAGACATCGGAATGTGAGTATGTACTGTTTGTTTTTTTTACTTTTACAATGGTAACCAGGGTAAATATCGGGTTATTAAGCGCGGCCGTGCACTTAGTAACCCGATGTTTACCCTGGTTACAAGTGAACACATCGCTGGATCGGCGTCACACACGCCGATCCAGAGATGACAGCGGGTGATCAGCGACCAAAAAAAAGGTCCTGATTATTCCCCAGCGACCAACGATCTCCCAGCAGGGGCCTGATCGTTGGTCGATGTCAAACATAACGAGATCGTTAGCGGGATCGTTGCTACGTCACAAAAAGCGTGACGTTGCAACGATATCGTTAACGAAATCGTTATGTGTGAAGGTACCTTAAGAGACTAGGTTAATATGCTCCACAGACCTATTCAGACCACAGCCTAATGCTAAGGCCTTTACCTAAGCTTTACCTAAGCTCTATAGCACTGCCTGCTACCTGAGTAATACACTCCACAGACCTCGTCACTCTCTGGGACATATCCTGCAATTACTCCATTGTTTCTCAAAACTATGCAAAAGATACGTTCTGCTTAGTTGGGTAATTTCCAGAAGAAGTGCGTAGGTTTGTGCAGATTGGTCAATGGCACGCCTGTCTCTTTCCCTTGAGGAGGCTGCTTCCAAGTATTATGAGGCTTGCACATGTTCATGACATGGGTTTCAGGCCTGACAGACTGACTACAATATAGGCACTCGCTTGCTTACACTGTATTCATAATTTAATTCTAATGCTTTTGGTGTCTGGTAGAATATAATTTACTGACATTGATCATACAGCTCCCGCAACTCCTGCATTATATTCACCTTATAGCAGCTTCACCCGCTATGACAGTGGCTCCATTGGGATCCGGTGGCCAAAATGAACTGTGAAGCTCACAAAACTTAGGTTTCTCGGCTCCTGCTGGCCCTCTGAAAATGTGAAGCAAGGGCCGCATAATGACATGGCGATGAACGTGGTGGCGGGTGAAGCCCAAAATTCAAATGGGCATGTTTTAGCTGGCATTGTTAAGAGATGGGGAATATGTATTCTACTATCTAGCTAACAATTTGGAATGAGGGAGGCACCTCTCAAATATAGGAGTGGGAGCTTTCCCAAATGTATGATACAGGGCCACCTGAGGGCCCTTCCTAAACTCAAGTTTCACGGCACCTGCTGGCCCTCTGAAAATGTCAAGCAAGGGTCGCATAATGGCATAGCGGTGGACGTAGTGGTGGCGGACGAAGCTCAATATTCAAAAAGGCATGTTTTAGCTGGCTTTGTAAAAAGATGGGGAATATGTATTTCACTATCTAGCTAACAATTTGGAATGAGAGAGGGACTTCCCAAATTTGGGAGTGAGAGTCCGCACAAATATTAAAGGAAAAACTAAAGCCAAATGCTCTGAGTGAACATATGCTAAATGGGAGGTATAATTTTTTTTTAGGGTATGCATCTCTTTAAGCCACTTGTCGGCAGCCTTTTGTGATTTGAGGCAATCTGATAGTGACCACTTGTTATCATGACTAATTGTTCTTGGTGTTTTTAATATCACTGGCACATTTGCACTTTATGTGTTGTTTGTTAATTTGTGGGATATTTTTATTTCTAATATCCAATGAAAGGTAAATTATATATTTTTCCCTAGTGGCTTTTTCATCATATACTTTTTCTTGGGTCTAGTTTTGCCCCAGCTTTTTTGAGACCAAAACATGTCCCACAATTTCTACTGAATGTAGAAATACCACGTATGTGGTTGTACAGTACTGCTTAGCCACACGACGAGATTAGGGAGGGACGAACAAGCAGAATCCCCCCCTCAAGTGACCCCATTTTGGAAATTATACCCCTTTGGGAATTTGTCTACCAATGTAGTGATGATTTTGACTCCATGGTTGTTTTCCAGAAACAAGCAGTAGTGCAGAATTTGCTGAATTTCTTTTGAAGGGTGAGGTGCCATTCGCTTTTCCAGAGCCGTTTTGCTACCAGTAATGTGGAAGCTTGCTATATTTCTGATAACAAATGACAGACCTAAATGGGGACTTGCTTTTTGTGGATTGAGTGGAAGCTTTTGTTCGAATCTTTTAACATAACATTTTAGATCACATTTATTCGGCGTTCTATGCTGAGCACTTACTTTAAGATTTTCATCTAAATTTTGAGTGATGTGATTCAGATGAAACGCCTGATGGATCCATTCACTATAATGAGGCAGCAGAGTTACTCTGGACACTGTCTGGCCTCTGTTCAGCGGTGTCCTTCTTTTCAGAAGTACAGAAAACTGTAGTCGACGACGTTTTTATACTCGTCTAAAAAGACAGACACAGGTCCTATGGCATCCACAGTGCCTCCATCTGCCTCAATGTAAGGATTCTTCCACTGTTGCATCTGAATCACTTATTTCAGAGATTTACATGGAAATCCTGGTGTAAGCGCTCAGCATAGAGTGCAGGATAAATGTGTGCCCAGCCTTACTGCAATCTTTGGGAGGCAGAATGAAAAAATCAACACGAGGTGAACAATTGTTTTTACTTTTTACGCGGTTCCTTGTGCGGTATAAGTGATTAGATGGCTGTATTCTTTGGGTTGGTGCGATTACAGCTATACCAGATTTATATCGGGTTTTTATATTTGGCTGCTGTCACACACTAAAAGATGCTTTTTATTGAAAAAAAATAGTTTTTTCATCCCCATATTTAGACAGCTATAATGTTTCGATATTTCGACCGACAGACATGTGATGGCTTGTTTGTTGCAGGACGAGATGACATTTTTATTGGTAGCTTTTTTTTTACTTACTGTTCCGTGTGTGGTAAAATTGATAAGGCAGCCTTATTCTTCAGGTTAGTACGATTACAGTGATACCCTGTTTATATCTTTTTTTATGTTTTGGCGTTTTTGCACAATAAAAACTATTTTATAGAAAAAAATTATTTTTGTACCGCTTTATTCTGAGAGCTATAATTTTTTTATTTTTCTGCTGACGGAGATTTAAAGAAGCTTGTTGTTTGCAGGACAAGATGACGTTTTCAGCTTTATTTACATTCGTCTTTTTTATCGCATTTTATTGCACTTTTTGTACAGCGGTATGATGATTTAGCATAATTTGTTGCTTCGTTTTTGTCTAGTGAGACAGTTCTAAAGAATGACATGGTGATACCAAATATGTGTACTTTTTGTTTATTGGGTTAATGTTTTCTTTTTCTGTTCTTTATTTGGGGATTTTTTCCTACATACTAACACTTTTTAACCCCTTAAGCCCCGAGGGTGGTTTGCACGTTAATGACCGGGCCAATTTTTACAATTCTGACCACTGTCCCTTTATGAGGTTATAACTCTGGAACGCTTCAACGGATCTTGGCGATTCTGACATTGTTTTCTCGTGACATATTGTACTTCATTTTAGTAGTAACATTTATTCGATATAACTTGCGTTTATTTGTGAAAAAAACGGAAATTTGGCGAAAATTTAGAAAGTTTCGCAATTTTCCAACTTTAAATTTTTATGCCCTTAAATCACAGAGATATCTCACGCAAAATACTTAATAAGTAACATTTCCCGCATGTCTACTTTACATCAGCACAATTTTGGAACCAAAATTTTTTTTTGTTAGGGAGTTATAAGGGTTAAAAGTTGACCAGCAATTTCTCATTTTTACAACACCATTTTTTTTTAGGGACCACATCTCATTTGATGTCATTTTGAGGGGTCTATATGATAGAAAATACCCAAGTGTGAGACCATTCTAAAAACTGCACCCCTCAAGGTGCTCAAAACCACATTCAAGAAGTTTATTAACCCTTCAGGGGTTTCACAGGAATTTTTGGAATGTTTAAATAAGAATGAATATTTAACTTTTTTTCACACAAAATTTATTTCAGCTCCAATTTGTTTTATTTTACCAAGGGTAACAGGATAAAATGGATGCCAAACATTGTTGTACAATCTGTACTGAGTACGCTGATAGCCCATATGTGGGAGTAAACCACTGTTTGGGCGCATGGCAGAGCTCGGAAGGGAAGGAGCGCCATTTGACTTTTAAATGCAAAATTGACAGGAATTGAGATGGGACACCATGTTGCGTTTGGAGAGCCACTGATGTGCCTAAACATTGAAACCCCCCCACAAGTGACACCATTTTGGAAAGTAGACACCCTAAGGAACTTATCTAGATGTGTGGTGACCACTTTGACCCACCAATTGCTTCACAGAAGTTTATAATGCAGAGCCGTAAAAATAAAAAATCATATTTTTTCACAAAAATGATATTTTCGCCCCCAATTTTTTATTTTCCCAAGAGTAAGAGAAGAAATTGGACCTCAAAAATTGTTGGCCAATTTGTCCTGAGTACGCTGATACCCCATATATGGGTGTAAACCATTGTTTGGGCGTATGGCAGAGCTCGGAAGGGAAGGAGCGCCATTTGACTTTTCAATGCAAAATTGACTGGAATTGAGATGGGACGCCATGTTGCGTTTGGAGAGCCCCTGATGTGCCTAAACATTGGAACCCCTCACAAGTGACACCATTTTGAAAAGTAGACCCCTTAAGGAACTTATCTAGATGTGTGGTGAGCACTTTGACCCAACAAGTGCTTCACAGAAGTTTATAATGCAGAGCCGTAAAAATAAAAAATCTTATTTTTTCACAAAAATGATCTTTTCGCCCCCAATTTTTTATTTTCCCAAGGGTAAGAGAAGAAATTAGACCACAAAAGTTGTTGTGCAATTTGTCCTGAGTGCGACGATACCCCATATGTGGGGGTAAACCACTTTTTGGGTGCATAGCAGAGCTCGGAAGGGAAGGAGCGCCATTTGACTTTTCAATGCAAAATTGACTGGAATTAAGTTGGGACGCCATGTTGGTTTGGAGAGCCCCTGATGTGCCTAAACATTAAAACCCCCCACAAGTGACACCATTTTGGAAACTAGACCCCATAAGGAACTTATCTAGATGTGTTTTGAGAGCTTTGAACCCCCAAATGTTTCACTACAGTTTATAACGCAGAGCCGTTAAAATAATTTTTTTTTTTTTTTCGCAAAAATTATTTTTTAGCCCCCAGCTTTGTATTTTTACAAGGGTAACAGAATAAATTGGACGCCAAAAGTTGTTGTTCAATTTGTCCTGAGTACGCTGATACCCCGTATGTGGGGGGGAACCACTGTTTGGGCGCATGGCAGAGCTCGGAAGGGAAGGAGCGCCATTTGGAATGCAGACTTAGATGGATTGGTCTGCAGGCGTCACGTTGCATTTGCAGAGCCCCTGATGTACCCAAACAGTAGAAACCACCCACAAGTGACCCCATATTGAAACTAGACCTCCCATGGAACTTATCTAGATGTGTTGTGAAAACTTTGAACCCCCAAGTGTTTCACTACAGTTTACAACGCAGAGCCGTGAAAATAAAAAATCCTTTTTTTTCCCACAAAAATGATTTTTAGCCCCCCAAATTTTTATTTTCCCAAGGATAACAAGAGAACTTGGACCCAAAAAGTTGTTGTCCAATTTGTCTCGAGTACGATGATACCCCATATGTTGGGGTAAACCCCTGTTTGGGCGCACGGGAGAGCTCGGAAGTGAAGGAGCACTGTTTTACTTTTTCAATGCAGAATTGGCTGGAATTGAGATCGGACGCCATGTCGCGTTTGGAGAGCCCCTGATGTGTCTAAACAGTGGAAACCTCCAATTATAACTGAAACCCTAATCCAAACGCACCCCTAACCCTAATCCCAACTGTAACCCTAACCACACACCTAACCCTGACACACCCCTAATTCTAATCCCAACCCTAATCCCAACCGTAAATGTAATACAAACCCTAACCCTAGCCCTAACCCTAGCCCTAACCCTAACCCTAATGGGAAAATGGAAATAAATACATTTTTTTTAATTTTATTATTTTTCCCTAAGGCTAGGTTCACATTGCATTAGGGAAATCCGTTTAGCACTAGCGGATTGCGCTAACGCAATGTCTTTTTAGGTGTCGTGTTTAGTGGTCGCGTTAACGTCCCCGCTCTGGAAGATCGGGGATCGGACCTCGGGCGCGCCGCGGACGCTGCAAGCAGCGTCTGAGGCGCACCACAAAAGAACGGCACCTTGCTAGCGCGAGCCGAAAATGGCACGCTCTAGCGATGCGCTACACCCGAAAATCACATTGCTGTCAATGGTTGTGCTAACGGACCCGTTGCACGGCGTTAATTGTGACATTTTCGCCGTGCAACGCTGTCCGTTAGCGTTAACCCATTAACGCAATGTGAACCTAGCCTAACTAAGGGGGTGATGAAGGGGGGTTTGATTTACTTTTATAGCGAGTTTTTTATATCGGATTTTTATGATTGGCAGCCGTCACACACTAAAAGACGCTTTTTATAGCAAAAAAGTTTTTGTGTCTCCACATTTTGAGACCTATAATTTTTCCATATTTTGGTCCACAGAGTCATGTGAGGTCTTGTTTTTTGCGGGACGAGTTGACGTTTTTATCGGTTACATTTTCGGACATGTGACCATTTTTGATCGCTTTTTATTCCGATTTTTTGTGAGGCAGAATGACCAAAAACCAGCTATTCATGAATTTCTTTTGGGGGAGGCGTTTATACCGTTCCGCGTTTGGTAAAATTGATGAAGCAGTTTTATTCTTCGGGTCAGTACGATTACAGCGATACCTCATTTATATCATTTTTTTTATGTTTTGGCGCTTTTATACGATAAAAGCTATTTTATAGAAAAAATAATTATTTTGGCATCGCTTTATTCTCAGGACTATAACTTTTTTATTTTTTTGGTTATGATGCTATATGGCGGCTCGTTTTTTGCGGGACAAGATGACGTTTTCAGAGGTACCATGGTTATTTATATCCGTCTTTTTGATCGCGTGTTATTCCACTTTTTGTTCAGCGTTATGATAATAAAGCGTTGTTTTTTGGCTCGTTTTTTTTTTTTCTTACGGTGTTCACTGAAGGGGTTAACTAGTGGGCCAGTTTTATAGGTCGGGTCGTTACGGACGCGGCGATACTAAATATGTGTACTTTTATTGTTTTTTTTGTTTTTTTTTTATGTAAAGAAATGTATTTATGGGAATAATATTTTTTTTTTTCTGCTTTATTTAGGAATTTTTTTTTTATTTTTTTTTACAAGTGTGGAAATTTTTTTTTTTACTTTTTCACTTTGTCCCAGGGGGGGACATCACAGATCACCGATCTGACAGTGTGCACAGCACTCTGTTAGATCGGTGATCTGACATACAGCCGGGCAGGATTAGAGCTGCAGCTGCAGCCTGATCCTGACCCGGAAGTGCTCCCTGCAGGACCCGGATGCAGCCCGGCGGCCATTTTGGATCCGGGGACTGCAGGGAGAAGACGCTCGGTACACGGTGAGCACATCACCGTGTACCGATCGTCTCAGGGAAGCCCGCAGGGAGCCCCCTCCCTGCGCGATGCTTCCCTGCACCGCCGGCACACCGCGATCATCTTTGATCGCGGTGTGCCAGGGGTTAATGTGCCGGGAGCGGTCCGTGACCGCTCCTGGCACATAGTGCCGGATGTCAGCTGCGATAGGCAGCTGACACCCGGCCGCGATCGGCCGTGCTCCCCCCGTGAGCGCGGCCGATCGCATATGACGTACTATCCCGTCCATGGGAATTAAGTCCCAGGTCACCTGGACGGGATAGTACGTCATATGGGATTAAGGGGTTAATATTTTTTTTTACTTTTCTACATTGTTCCAGGATGGGACATACAGTAACTGTATAGTAACAGATCAGTGTTCTGATACTCTGCAATGTTTCTGAGATTGGACCAGTGCTCATGTGCAGTGTGGTCACTGTGATAATCTAATAGTGATAAAACCTTAATTGTAAGTAAACACAAATACATAGTATATTAAATTATATATTGCTGAATTTAGTGTCTTAGCCCGTTCCATGTGTTGTCCTCAGATTATATAGTAAACACCTGCTAACAGATTCCGTTTAAAGCTGATACATGCTGCAGATTATATATCAAACACCTGCTAACAGATTCCGTTTATTAAAGCTGATACATGCTGCCTGATCCACAGGTAGCATGTATCAAACACAGGCTGCATGATTTCATTCATGTATGTTTACCCCTTTAGCGCCAGAGCCTGTTTTCACCTTTGTGACCAGGCCAATTTTTACAATACTGACCAGCATCATTTTATGAGGCAATAGCTCTGGAACTCTTCAACGTATCCCAGTGATTCTGAGAATGTTTTTTGTGACATATTGTACTTCATTATAGTGGTAAAATTTGTTTAATATAACTTGTATTTTTTTATGAAAATATTGAAAATTTTGCAAAACTTTACAAAATTTCACAATTTTCAAACTTTTAATGTGTACGCCCTTAAACCTGAGAGTCTTGTCACACAAATTAGTTCATAAATAACATTTACCACATGTTTACTTCATATCAGCACAATTTTTGAAACATATTTTTTGTTGTTGCGAAATTATACTGGTTAAAAATGTATCAGCAATTTCTCATTTTTCCATAAAATTTACAAAAACATTTTACATAACGTTTGGGATCACATTTATCTGGTGCTCTACACTGAGCATTTACTTTGGGGTTTCCATCTAAGTGAATGGATCCCTTGGGGGTTTCATCTGAATCACATCACTCTGAGATTTAGGGCTCATACTCACATGCGAGAAACTCGGATGTGTCTCGCACGTCAATACCTGGCACTGCACCTGGCACTCGGATCGGGGCGTGCGGCCGCATAGCAATACATGCTCTGAACGCTCCGCTCCTGAATGCCGGGTGCCGGGTGCAGTGCTGGGTATTGACGTGCAAGACTCATCATAGTTTCTCGCATGTGAGTATGAGCCCTAAATCTCAGAGTGATGTGATTCAGATGAAACCCCCAAGAGATCCATTCACAATAATTAGGCAGCAGGGCAGCAGAGATACTCTGGACTCTGTCTGGCTTCTGTTCAGCAGTGTCCTTCTTTCCAGAGGTGAACAAAACTGACAGACAGTCCATCAGATGCCGTCCACATTGCCTCCATCTGCCTCATTATAGGGAATCTTCTGCCGGGGGATCCATCTGAATCACGTATTTCAGAGATTTACATGGAAACCCCGGTGTATGTGCTCAGCGCAGAGCTCAGGATAAATGTGAGCCAAGCTTTACTGCGATCTTTGTGAGGCAAAATGAACAAATCAACAGTAGGTGAATAATTAGTTTTATATATTTTTTTACACTGTTCCTTGTGTCCTTCGTTGTATGTTCATGTAATAAAATCTACAACGGCTTAACAAGCAGGGAGTCGAAGATCAGGGTAAGAGAGCATTGTTTTAGACATAGAAAAGGCCAGGAATTTCACTAATGACACCACTTTAAAAACTTTAGCGAAGCATTTTTAAAAATTTCACCAATGCAATCCCAACCTACTTAAATTCAAAGGCATTGATCACATCTCCATGTGCTTTAGGGGAGGTGACTTAGGCAAAAAAATTGCACAGAAGAAATGCCAATGGATTTATAGCCTGGGAACTCTAGCCCCATCGGGACTAAAGGAAAGTTTCGGATTCGGGTCTTTTTCTAGGCGCTTGTAGTCGGGAAACTTCACTCCCAATCTGGGGTGATTTAAGAGCAGAATAAGGCTTTTTGTCAGAAGATTAAAATATTGAAACATAGGCAGCAGGGTTTTTTGTCCAGAAATGTATTTTAGCCATTTTTGTAGTATTTTAATCATTTATTTTTGCATTCTTATCCAAGTTCTCACCTTATTTATCATCTTACCTTCGTTGGTGCATCAAGCAGAGAATTTCATGATGAATTTGAATATGGGCTATATAAGTGAAGATATTTGTTACTTTAGAACAATGGCCTTGAAACGTTGTAATTTGGGATGAGGATGAATGTTGGCATTGGTAATCAAGATTCATTCTTGGAGAACAAAATGGGAAGACAAAATTATAGTGGGACCGGAGCATGCGGCTGCATGTATTTCTATGCAGCCGCACACTCCGCTCCCAAGTGACGGCGGCAGTGCCAGGTATTAAGATGCGAGTCTTGCCCAAGTTTCTCGCATGTGTGATCCCGGCCTTAAATAAAGACACACACACACACATGAAATCTGCGTTAGTCCGGGGTCACACTTGCAAGAAACTAGAATGAGTCTCACACCTCATTACTCTGCCCTGCCGCCAGCACTTGGGATCGGAGTGTGCGGCTGCATGTGTTTCTATGCAGCTGAACGCTCCATTCTGAGTGCCGGCGGCACTGCTGGGTACTGAGGTGCAAGACTTGTGTGAGTTTCTTGCAAGTGTGATCCCGGCCTTAAATGCAATATCTGTTTAATTTAATAAAAAATTGAAAAAAAAAAAGTGTGGGCTCCCGCGCAATTTTCTGCACCAGAGAGGGAAAGCCAGCGACTGGGGACCAGTGTTTGTAGCCTGGAAAGGGGTTAATACCTATGGATCTTCCCAGTCTATGAATATCAGCCCACAGCTGTATATTTAGCCTTTACTGGCTATTAACATAGGGGAACCCCCCAAAAAATGACATGGGGTCTCCCTATAATTTATAGCCAGAAAGGCTACGCAGACAGTTGTGGGCTGATATTCATAGCGTAGCGTAGAGAGGGACCATGGATATTGGCCCCCAAGCTACAAATACCAGCTCCCAACCACCCCAGCAATGGTGCATCTGCTACACTGCCCTGTAGCGGTGGCATATGGGGTAATAAGTAGTGATGAGCGAGCACTAAAATGCTCGGGTGCTCGTTGCTCAGGTCGAGCAGATTGGAATACTCGGGTACTTGGCCAGAACAGCAATCCCAATGTAAGTCTATGGGAGACTCGAGTATTTTTACAGCGATCCCCCCGGGGGTCCTTTAAAGGTCTACAAACGTCTGAAAATGATGGAAACACTGCTCAAATGACACAGGGACATCATGGAGATCGCCCCTGGAAGCATTCCTGACCCATAGTTCACAGCTTTAATCATTTTTTTCCGAGATTCATGCCATTTTTCCCAGTGCTACAAAAAACACATTAAAACGAAACCAAAACGGGTTTTGCTTGAAAATATGTCAAGGTACATCCTTTGCAGGTTAATGACTTGCCTGTAAGGCCAAATATTTAACCCCACAAAGAAAATTTCCTCCCCAATTAGGCTTAGTTCAGACGCAGTGTTTTTTTAAGTGTTTTTCAACTTTAACATTGCATCAACCACTACAAATGCAGTCACTGGGAAATGTCATTGTAACATTTAACAACTCTAGCTGGCCATGTGGTGTGTGACACATAAGCAGACCCATCTTGTTTCATTTATGAAGGAGGAACTCTTAAAGTCACAGAGCCTATTTTTACTGATGCATCAGGCGGCATTAATCTTCTTAAAGGGCCATTGTGAAACAGTGGGTCTCCTAAGCTGTTGTAGCCTATGCTGTGAGTGGATGGGCTGCCAAGAATTACGACACACCACAATACCCCTGTCATAAGATGTCCATGGGGGACTCCTGAAAAAGTGTTGCATTGAATTCAAGGCCTGCCCAGCTACCAATTCATATGCACCCCAATAAGCCTTTGAACCCACATACTGGATGGACCCATGAAAATCCACTTCACAATATGCATTTTGTACTCCTGTACTCCTTTGTTATACACATTGGCAATAAGGCCATCCCTGCTGCATAGTCAGTCATATGCACCCCATTAGGCCTTGGAACCCACATACTGGATGGGCCCATGAAAATCCACTTCACAATATGCATTTTGTACTCCGGTACTCCTTTGTTTAACACATTGGCAGCAAGGCCAGCCCTGCTGCATAGTGAGTCATAAGCACCCCATTACGCCTTGGAACCCACATACTGGATGGACCCAGGAAAATCCACTTCACGATATGCATTTTGTACTCCCATACTCCTTTGTTTTACACATTGGCAGCAAAGCCAGCCCTGCTGCATAGTCATATGCACCCCATTACGCCTTGGAACCCACATATTGGATGGGCCCAGGAAAATCCACTTCACAATATGCATTTTGTACTCCCGTACTCCTTTGTTTTACACATTGGCAGCAAGGCCAGCCCTGCAGCATAGTCAGTCATATGCACCCCATTACACCTTGGAACCCACATATTGGATGAGCCCAGGAAAATCCACTTCACGATATGCATTTTGTACTCCCGTACTCCTTTGTTTTACACATTGGCAGCAAAGCCAGCCCTGCTGCATAGTCATATGCACCCCATTACGTCTTGGAACCCACATACTAAATGGGCCCATGAAAATCCACTCGTATTTTTTAATGGTATGATGGTTCCCTCTTTGCAGAATTATTTACAGGAGAATTTTGCAATTTTATTGGCCATGTTTTTCACATGAAGGTTCAGATATGGCTTTAAAAAAGGCTAATACTTGCAATACAACACAATTTTATTGCAAACTACAAAATTCAAGGAATAGTATGATTGAATAGTGTGAGTGCGTACACTTTTGTATATGTTAACATACAAAGGTTAATAAGTACATATAAGGATTACATAAATATAGTGATTACTAGGGTTGAGCAAAACGGATCGGATATTTTCAAAAGTCGCCGACTTTTGGCAAAGTCGGGTTTCGTGAAACCCGACCAGATCTCACTGTGGGATCGGGTCGGCGATCTTTTCTCCAAAGTCGGGTTTCATTTTATATATATATATATATATATATATATCATTGAGACACATATATATTTTTATATATATATTTATATATATATATATATATATATATATATATTTATATTTACTTCAGCGCGATATTGCAGAAAAGCCGGTAATTCAATTGCCGGCTTTTCATTTCTCCTTCCTAAACCCGACAAGATATGAGACATGGTTTACATACAGTAAACCATGTCATATCCCCACTTTTTTTTTTTGCATATTCCACACTACTAATGTTAGTAGTGTGTATGTGCAAAATTTGGGCGCTGTAGCTATTAAATTTAAGGGTTAAATAGCGGAAAAAAATGGCGTGGGCTCCCGCGCAATTTTCTCCGCCAGAGTGGTAAAGCCAGTGAAAGCCAGAAAAAATGAAGCCCAAAAAAGAAACCTTCTGCACTCCAAAGAGGCACTTCGACCCCTTCACAAATAAAGCATTATTACGGAGGATCTGAAATACCATCCTGACCTGTTTCACATGAGACTCCCAATCATCGGAAAAAACCAAAATATCATCCAAATATACAACCATGAATTTATCAAGATAACTCCGAAAGATATCATGCATGAAGGACTGGAACACGGATGGGGCATTAGAGAGTCCGAATGGCATCACAAGGTATTCAAAATGGCCTTCGGGCGTGTTAAACGCAGTTTTCCATTCATCACCCTGCTTAATACGAACAAGATTATATGCCCCCCGAAGGTCAATCTTCGTAAACCAACTAGCTCCCTTAATCCTAGCAAACAAATTGGAAAGCAAAGGTAACGGGTATTGAAACTTGACCGTGATCTTATTCAAGAGGCGATAATCAATACAGGGTCTCAAGGAACCATCTTTTTTAGCAACAAAAAAGAACCCTGCTCCCAACGGTGAAGAAGATGGTCAAATATGCCCTTTCTCCAAAGATTCCTTAATATAGGTCCGCATGGCGGTATGTTCAGGCAGAGACAGGTTGAAGAGTCGACCCTTAGGAAACTTACAGCCTGTTATCAAGTCAATAGCACAATCGCAGTCCCTGTGTGGTGGAAGGAAACTGGACTTGGGCTCATCGAATACATCCTGAAAATCAGACAAAAACTCTGGAATTTCAGAAGAGGAAGAAGAGGAGATTGACATCAAAGGAACATCATTATGAATCCCCTGACAACCCCAACTAGTCACAGACATGGACTTCCAATCCAACACAGGATTATGTACCTGCAACCACGGAAAACCCAGCACGATAGCATCATGCAAATTATGCAACACCAGAAATCGACAATCTTCCTGATGGGCTGGCGCCATGCGCATGGTCACCTGTGTCCAAAACTGGGGCTTATTTTTAGCCAAGGGTGTAGCATCAATGCCCCTTAAAGGAATAGGGTTCTGCAAAGGCTGCAAGGGAAAACCACAACGCTTGGCAAAGTCCATTAAGTTCAGGGCGGCGCCTGAATCCACAAACGCCATGACAGAAAATGATGACAATGAGCAGATCAAGGACACAGATAACAAAAATTTAGGTTGTACAGTACTGATGGTAATTGAACTGGTGACTCTCTTTGTCCGCTTAGGGCAGCCAGAAATGACATGAGAAGCGTCGCCACAATAGTAACACAACCTGTTATGGACCTGGTGGTTAGGAGCACCCGGAACAACCTGATGGTTAAACTAACACAGGACAAGCTCTGGGAAGTGGGAGCTCTGCTGACCGCAACCCCTAATCCTATCACACACACTAGAAATAGCCGTGGAGCATACCTAACGCTGCCTAGACGCCTCTTCACAGCCTAACAGCTAACTAGCCCTAGAGATAGAAAATAAAGCCTACCTTGCCTCAGAGAAATTCCCCAAAGGAAAAGGTAGCCCCCCACAAATATTGACTGTGAGTTAAGATGAAAGTCACAAACACAGAAATGAAACAGGTTTCAGCAAAGGAGGCCAGACTTACTAAATAGACTGAGGATAGGAAAGGTATCTTTGCGGTCAGCACAAAAACTACAAAAAGACCACGCAGAGTGTGCAAAAAGACCCCGCACCGACTCACGGTGCGGAGGTGCCACTCTGCATCCCAGAGCTTCCAGCTAGCAAGGCAAAATCATGATAGCAAGCTGGACAAGAAAACAATGAACAAATAATTAACTAGCAGGGACTTAGCTTCTGCTAGAGTAGACAGGTCACCAGAAAGATCCAAGAGCGAACTGAACCAGTACAAGAACATTGACAGCTGGCATGGAGTAATGATCTGAGTGGAGCTAAATAGAGCAGCCAGCCAAAGAATAAACTAAGTCACCTGTGGAAGGAACCTCAGAACCAGCCGCTCCACTCACAGCCACCAGAGGGAGTCCATGGACAGAACTCGCCGAACTGTTCTTCAACTATATCAATAGTAAAAGAATAAAAACTGACAATGTAGGCCCCGTAAAAAATAGTGAGGAAAGAATGGTTGTAGATGACGAGGAAAAAGCTAACATATTAAAAACCTTCTTCTCCACGGTATTCACGGTGGAAAATGAAATGCTAGGTGAAATCCCAAGGAACAATGAAAACCCTATATTAAGGGTCACCAATCTAACCCAAGAAGAGGTGCGAAACCGGCTAAATAAGATTAAAATAGATAAATCTCCAGGTCCGGATGGCATACACCCACGAGTACTAAGAGAAATAAGTAATGTAATGGATAAACCATTATTTCTTATTTTTAGGGACTCTATAGCGACGGGGTCTGTTCCGCAGGACTGGCGCATAGCAAATGTGGTGCCAATATTCAAAAAAGGCTCTAAAAGTGAACCTGGAAATTATAGGTCAGTAAGTCAAACCTCTATTGTTGGTAAAATATTTGAAGGGTTTCTGAGGGATGTTATTCTGGATTATCTCAATGAGAATAACTGTTTAACTCCATATCAGCATGGGTTTACGAGAAATCGCTCCTGTCAAACCAATCTAATCAGTTTTTATGAAGAGGTAAGCCATAGGTTGGACCACGGTGAGTCATTGGACGTGGTATATCTCGATTTTTCCAAAGCGTTTGATACCGTGCCGCACAAGAGGTTGGTATACAAAATGAGAATGCTTGGTCTGGGGGAAAATGTGTGTAAATGGGTTAGTAACTGGCTTAGTGATAGAAAGCAGAGGGTGGTTATAAATGGTATAGTCTCTAACTTGGTCGCTGTGACCAGTGGGGTACCGCAGGGGTCGGTATTGGGACCTGTTCTCTTCAACATATTCATTAATGATCTGGTAGAAGGTTTACACAGTAAAATATCGATATTTGCAGATGATACAAAACTATGTAAAGCAGTTAATACAAGAGAAGATAGTATTCTGCTACAGATGGATCTGGATAAGTTGGAAACTTGGGCTGAAAGGTGGCAGATGAGGTTTAGCAATGATAAATGTAAGGTTATACACATGGGAAGAAGGAATCAATATCACCATTACACACTGAACGGGAAACCACTGGGTAAATCTGACAGGGAGAAGGACTTGGGGATCCTAGTTAATGATAAACTTACCTGGAGCAGCCAGTGCCAGGCAGCAGCTGCCAAGGCAAACAGGATCATGGGGTGCATTAAAAAAGGTCTGGATACACATGATGAGAGCATTATACTGCCTCTGTACAAATTCCTAGTTAGACCGCACATGGAGTACTGTGTCCAGTTTTGGGCACCAGTGCTCAGGAAGGATATAATGGAACTAGAGAGAGTACAAAGGAGGGCAACAAAATTAATAAAGGGGATGGGATAACTACAATATCCAGATAGATTAGCGAAATTAGGATTATTTAGTCTAGAAAAAAGACGACTGAGGGGCGATCTAATAACCATGTATAAGTATATAAGGGGGCAATACAAATATCTCGCTGAGGATCTGTTTATACCAAGGAAGGTGACGGGCACAAGGGGGCATTCTTTGCGTCTGGAGGAGAGAAGGTTTTTCCACAAACATAGAAGAGGATTCTTTACTGTTAGGGCAGTGAGAATCTGGAATTGCTTGCCTGAGGAGGTGGTGATAGCGAACTCAGTCGAGGGGTTCAAGAGAGGACTGGATGTCTTCCTGGAGCAGAACAATATTGTATCATACAATTATTAGGTTCTGTAGAAGGACGTAGATCTGGGGATTTATTATGATGGAGTATTGGCTGAACTGGATGGACAAATGTCTTTTTTCGGCCTTACTAACTATGTTACTATGTTACCATTCATGACCACAGGAGGGAGTTCGATAACAGAATTCACAACAGTACCCCCCCTTGAGGAGGGGTCACCGAACCCTCACCAGAGCCCCCAGGCCGATCAGGACGAGCCAAATGAAAGGCACGAACTAGATCGGCAGCATGAACATCAGAGGCAAAAACCCAGGAATTATCTTCCTGACCATAACCCTTCCACTTGACCAGGTACTGGAGTTTCCGTCTCGAAATACGAGAATCTAAAATCTTCTCCACCACATACTCCAACTCCCCGTCGACCATATAATGACTGTGAGCAAAGATGAAAACACAAACACAGAGATGAAATAGATTTTAGCAAAGTGAGGCCCGACTTACTAAATAGACCGAGGATAGGAAAGATAGCTTTGCGGTCAGCACAAAAACCTACAACCACGCAGAGGGCGCAAAAAGACCCTCCGCACCGACTAACGGTACGGAGGTGCTTCCTCTGCGTCCCAGAGCTTCCAGCAAGCAAGACAAACCAAAATAGCAAGCTGGACAGAAAAAATAGCAAACAAAAGTAACACAAGCAGAACTTAGCTTATGCAGGGCAGACAGGCCACAAGAACGATCCAGGAGAGAGCAAAACCAATACTGGAACATTGACTGGAGGCCAGGAACAAAGAACTAGGTGGAGTTAAATAGAGCAGCACCTAACGACTTAACCTCGTCACCTGAGGAAGGAAACTCAGAAGCCGCAGCCCCACTCACATCCACCAGAGGAAGCTCATAGACAGAACCAGCCGAAGTACCGCTCATGACCACAGGAGGGAGCTTGACCACAGAATTCACAACAGGATGGCAAAAGAAGCTGGAAGGGCCAAACGAAATGACACAGGATTGAGAACTTCAGAAATCTTATAAGGACCAATGAATCGAGGCTTAAACTTAGGAGAGGAAACCTTCATAGGAACATAACGAGACGACAACCAAACCAAATCCCCAACACGAAGTCGGGGGCCAACACAGCGCCGGCGGTTAGCGAAACGTTGAGCCTTCTCCTGGGACAATGTCAAATTGTTCACCACATGAGTCCAAATCTGCTGCAACCTGTCCACCACAGAATCCACACCAGGACAGTCCGAAGGCTCAACCTGCCCTGAAGAGAAACGAGGATGGAAACCAGAATTACAGAAAAAAGGTGAAACCAAAGTAGCCGAGCTGGCCCGATTATTAAGGGCGAACACAGCCAAAGGCAAGAATGACACCCAATCATCCTGATCAGCAGAAACAAAGCATCTCAGATATGTTTCTAAAGTCTGATTAGTTCGTTCAGTTGGCCATTTGTCTGAGGATGGAAAGCCGAAGAAAAAGACAAATCAATGCCCATTTTAGCACAAAAGGACCGCCAAAACCTCGAAACAAACTGGGAACCTCTGTCCGAGACGATGTTCTCCGGAATGCCATGCAAACGAACCACATGCTGGAAAAATAATGGCACCAAATCAGAGAAGGAAGGCAATTTAGACAAGGGTACCAAATGGACCATCTTAGAGAAGCGATCACAAACCACCCAAATGACCGACATCCTTTGAGAGACAGGGAGATCTGAAATAAAATCCATGGAAATATGCGTCCAGGGCCTCTTCGGGACCGGCAAGGGCAAAAGCAACCCACTGGCAGAAGAACAGCAGGGCTTAGCCCGAGGACAAGTCCCACAGGACTGCACAAAAGAACGAACATCCCGTGACAAAGAAGGCCACCAAAAGGATCTAGCCACCAAATCTCTGGTACCAAAGATTCCAGGATGACCAGCCAACACCGAACAATGAACCTCAGAGATAACTCTACTAGTCCATCTATCAGGGACAAACAGTTTCTCCGCTGGACAACGGTCAGGTCTATCAGCCTGAAACTTCTGCAGCACCCGCCGCAAATCAGGGGAGATAGCAGACAAAATTACCCCCTCTTTGAGAATACCCGCCGGCTCAGGAACACCCGGAGAGTCAGGCACAAAACTTCTTGAAAGGGCATCAGCCTTCACATTCTTAGAGCCCGGAAGGTACGAAACCACAAAATCAAAACAGGAGAAAAACAGCGACCATCCAGCCTGTCTAGGATTCAACCGTTTGGCAGACTCAAGATAAGTCAAATTCTTGTGATCCGTCAAGACCACCACGCGATGCTTGGCTCCTTCAAGCCAATGTCGCCACTCCTCGAATGCCCACTTCATGGCCAACAACTCTCGATTGCCAACATCATAATTGCGCTCAGCAGGCGAGAACTTTCTAGAAAAGAAGGCACATGGTTTCATCACCGAACCATCAGAACTTCTTTGAGACAAAACAGCCCCTGCTCCAATCTCAGAAGCATCAACCTCGACCTGAAACGGGAGCGAAACATCTGGCTGGCACAACACAGGGGCAGAAGAAAAACGACGCTTCAACTCCTGAAAAGCCTCTACGGCCGCAGAGGACCAATTGACCACATCAGCACCCTTCTTTGTCAAATCAGTCAACAGTTTAGCAACACTAGAAAAATTAGCGATGAAGCGACGGTAAAAATTAGCAAAGCCCAGGAACTTCTGCAGGCTCTTCACAGATGTCGGCTGAGTCCAATCATAAATGGCCTGAACTTTAACAGGGTCCATCTCGATAGTAGAAGGGGAAAAAATGAAACCCAAAAATGAAACCTTCTGAACTCCAAAGAGACATTTTGACCCCTTCACAAACAAGCAATTCGCACGAAGGACCTGGAACACCATTCTGACCTGCTTCACATGAGACTCCCAATCATCCGAAAAGACCAAAATATCATCCAAATATACAATCATGAATCTATCCAGGTATTTTCAGAAGATGTCATGCATAAAGGACTGAAATACAGATGGAGCATTAGAAAGCCCGAATGGCATCACCAGGTACTCAAAATGGCCCTCGGGCGTATTAAATGCTGTTTTCCATTCATCGCCCGGTTTAATACGCACAAGATTATAGGCCCCTCGAAGATCTATCTTGGTGAACCAACTAGCCCCCTTAATCCGAGCAAACAAATCAGACAGCAGCGGCAAAGGGTACTGAAATTTGACCGTGATCTTATTAAGAAGGCTGTAATCAATACAAGGTCTCAAAGAACCATCCTTCTTGGCCACAAAAAAGAACCCTGCTCCCAACAGTGATGACGACGGGCGAATATGCCCTTTTTCCAAGAATTCCTTTATATAACTCCGCATAGCGGCGTGCTCTGGCACAGATAAATTGAACAGTCTGCCCTTAGGAAACTTACTACCAGGAATCAAATTAATAGCACAATCGCAATCCCTATGAGGAGATAGGGCACTGGATTTGGGCTCATCAAACACATCCCGGTAATCCGACAAAAACTCAGGGACTTCAGAAGGAGTGGATGACGAAATTGACAGTAATGGAACATCACCATGTACCCCTTGACAACCCCAGCTGGACACAGACATTGATTTCCAATCCAATACTGGATTATGGACCTGTAGCCATGGCAACCCCAAAACGACCACATCATGCAGATTATGCAACACCAAAAAGCGAATATCCTCCTGATGTGCAGGAGCCATGCACATGGTCAATTGAGTCCAGTACTGAGGCTTATTCTTGGCCAAAGGCGTAGCATCAATTCCTCTCAATGGAATAGGATACTGCAAGGGCTCCAAGAAAAAACCACAGCGCCTGGCAAACTCCAAGTCCATCAAATTCAGGGCAGCGCCTGAATCCACAAATGCCCTAACAGAATAGGACGACAAAGAGCAAATCAGAGTAACGGACAAAAGAAATTTAGACTGTACCGTACCAATGGTCGCAGACCTAGCGAACCGCTTAGTGCGCTTAGGACAATCGGAGATAGCATGAGTGGAATCACCACAGTAAAAACACAGCCCATTCTGACGTCTGTGTTCTTGCCGTTCAGCTCTGGTCAAAGTCCTATCACATTGCATAGGCTCAGGCCTATGCTCAGAGAATACCGCCAAATGGTGCACAGCTTTGCGCTCACGCAAGCGCCGATCGATCTGAATGGCCAAGGACATAGACTCATTCAGACCAGCAGGCGTGGGAAATCCCACCATGACATCCTTAAGGGCTTCAGAAAGACCCTTTCTGAAAATTGCTGCCAGGGCACACTCATTCCACTGAGTAAGCACAGACCACTTTCTAAACTTCTGACAATATACCTCCGCTTCATCCTGACCCTGACACAAAGCCAGCAAGATTTTCTCTGCCTGATCCACTGAATTTGGTTCATCATAAAGCAATCCAAGCGCCAGAAAAAACGCATCTACATCACGCAATGCAGGATCTCCAGGCGCAAGGGAAAATGCCCAGTCTTGAGGGTCACCACGCAACAAAGAAATAATGATTTTTACTTGTTGAACGGGGTCACCAGAGGAGCGGGGTTTCAAAGCAAGAAACAGTTTACAATTATTTTTGAAATTCAGGAACTTAGATCTATCCCCAGAAAACAAATCAGGAATTGGAATTCTAGGCTCTAACATCGTATTCTGAACCACAAAATCTTGAATGTTTTGTACCCTTGCAGTGAGATGATCCACACAAGAGGACAGACCTTGAATGTCCATATCTACACCTGTGTCCTGAACCACCCAGAGGTTAAGGGGAAAAGAAATACAAAACACACTGCAGAGAAAAAAAATGGTCTCAGAACTTCTCTTATCCCTCTATTGAGATGCATTAACACTTTGGGCCAGCTGAACTGTTATGGACCTGGTGGTTAGGAGCACCCGGAACGACCTGATGGTTAAACTAACACAGGACAAGCTCTGGGAAGTGGGAGCTCTGCTGACCGCAACCCCTAGTCCTATCACACACACTAGAAATAGCCGTGGAGCGTACCTAACGCTGCCTAGATGCCTCTTCACAGCCTAAGAGCTAACTAGCCCTAGAGATAGAAAATAAAGCCTACCTTGCCTCAGAGAAATTCCCCAAAGGAAAAGGTAGCCCCCCACAAATATTGACTGTGAGTTAAGATGAAAGTCACAAACACCGAAATGAAACAGGTTTCAGCAAAGGAGGCCAGACTTACTAAATAGACTGAGGATAGGAAAGGTATCTTTGCGGTCAGCACAAAAACTACAAAAAGACCACGCAGAGTGTGCAAAAAGACCCCGCACCAACTCACGGTGCGGATGTGCCACTCTGCATCCCAGAGCTTCCAGCTAGCAAGGCAAAATCATGATAGCAAGCTGGACAAGAAAACAATGAACAAATAATTAACTAGCAGGGACTTAGCTTCTGCTGGAGTAGACAGGTCACCAGAAAGATCCAAGGGCAAACTGAACCAGTACAAGAACATTGACAGCTGGCATGGAGTAATGATCTGAGTGGAGTTAAATAGAGCAGCCAGCCAAAGAATAAACTAAGTCACCTCTGGAAGGAACCTCAGAACCAGCCGCTCCACTCACAGCCACCAGAAGGAGTCCATTGGCAGAACTCGCGGAAGTACCATTCATGACCACAGGAGGGAGTTTGATAACAGAATTCACAACAACAACCTATTCTGACGTCTGAAACCTTGTCGTTCCATTCTAGACAGAATCCTATCACACTGCATTGGCTCAGGAATTTGCTCTGAGGATAACGCCACAGTGCGCACAGTTCTGCGCTCCCACAAGCGCTGGTCAATCTGAATGGCCAGAGACATAGAATCACTCAGACCGGAAGGCGTGGGGAACCCCACCACAACATCCTTAACGGATTCAGAAAGACCCTTTCTGAAAATTGCCGCCAAAGCATCATTATTCCATTTAGTCAACACAGACCATTTTCTGAATTTCTGACAATACAATTCTGCCGCCTCTTGACCCTGAGACAGGGCCAACAAGGTCTTCTCAGCTTGATCCACAGAATTTGGTTCAGTATATAATAATCCTAATGCCTGAAAAAAGGAGTCTACATTAAGCAAAGCCGGATTCCCAGATTCCAGGGAAAATGCCCAATCCTGCGGGTCGCCACGCAGCAGGGAGATGACGATTTTAACCCACTGAATGGAATCACCGGAGGATCGAGGTCTCAAAGAAAAAAACAGTTTACAGTTGTTTTTAAAACTCAAAAATTTGGACCTGTCACCAAAAAACAAATCAGGAGTAGGAATCTTCGGTTCTGAAACAGGAGTCTGAACAATGTAATCAGAAATACCCTGTACACTGGCAGCAAGCTGGTCTACCTGAGAAGCTAATTCCTGAACATTCATGCTAGCACAAGGCTCTTCAGCCACCCAGAGATTAAGAGGGAGGAGAAGACAAAGTAGACTGAAGAAAAAAAATGGCTCAAGACCTTTCTTCCCTTCTTCTGAGATGCATTTAACTCATTATGGGCCAGTTGTACTGTTATAATCAGGGGACCTTGGAGCAGCATGAAAACTTTCACTGGAGTAGGTGGTAACTATACTGACCGCAAACCCTGATCTTAACACTGCAACTAGAAGTAGCTGTGGGGTGTGCCTAACAAAACCTAGACAACTCGACACAGCCGGAGAACTAAATATACCTAAAGATGGAAATAGGAATACTGTCTTGCCTCAGAGCAGAAGCCCAAAGGATAGGCAGCCCCCCACAAATAATGACTGTAAGTAGTAGAGGAAAAGACACACGCAGGCAGAAAACAGGATTAGCAAAAGAGGCCACTTCTAGCTAAATAGGAAAGGACAGGACAGGATACTAAGCGGTCAGTATTAAAACCCTTCCAAAATATCCACAGCAGAAAATACAAAAAAAACTCCACCACCTAACTAAAGGTGTGAAGTGTATATCTGCAACTCCAGAGAATCCAACCAGACTGAGAAAACACTGACACAGTCTAAGCTGGACAATAGATAAACAAATGAATAGCGCTGAAATATAAGCACACTGCATGTGTGCCACCGAAAAAGAAACAGACACTTATCTTTGCTGAACTGGCAGCTAAGCAGGAGAGACCAGGAGAGATCCAACACTTCCCAAGAAACATTGACAACTGGCCAGGAGTAAAGAGTCCTGCAAACCTAAATACCCCAGTCAGAATTGCAATCAGCCGATACACTTGTGCAAGACTGCAACCCAGGGACAACTGCATTACCATTAACAACCACCGGAGGGAGCCCAAAAGCAGAATTCACAAAATATTGGGTCATGTGTTAAGACCTGGTGGTTAGGAGCACCTGGCACGACCTGATAGTTAAACTCACACAGGACAAGCTCTGGGATGTGGGAGCTCTGCTGACCGCAGGCCCTAATCCTATCACAACAACTAGAAATAGCCGTGGAGCGTTCCTGACTCTCCCTAGACGCCTCTTCACAGCCTAAGAGCTAGCTAGCCCTAGAGAAAGAAAATAAAGCCTACCTTGCCTCAGAGAAATTCCCCAAAGGAAAAGGCAGCCCCCCACATATATTGACTGTGAGTAAAGATGAAAGTCACAAACACAGAAATGAAACAGGTTTCAGCAAAGGGAGGCCAGACTTACTAAACAGACAGAGGATAGGAAAGGTATCTTTGCGGTCAGCACAAAAACTACAAAAGACCACGCAAAGTGTGCAAAAAGACCTCCGCACCGTTAGTCACGGTGCGGAGGTGCCACTCTGCATCCCAGAGCTTCCAGCTAGCAAGACAAAATCATGATGACCAACTGGACAAGGAAACAATGAACAAATAATAACTATCAGGAACTTAGCTTCTGCAGGAGAAGACAGGTCACCAGAAAGATCCAAGAGCGAACTGAACCAATGCAGGAACATTGACAGCTGGCATGGAGTAACGATCTAAGTGGAGTTAAATAGAGCAGCCAACCAAAGGATAAATCACGTCACCTGTGTAAGGAACCTCAGAAGCAGCAGCTTCACTCACAGCCACCAGAGGGAGTCCATGGACAGAACTCGCTGAAGTACCATTCATGACCACAGGAGGGAGTTCGACAACAGAATTCACAACAGTCATGAGGTTATTTCTCTTCAGATACTGCAGCATAGCATCCCTTAGAATGCCCTCCAGGATTTTACCCACAGTAGAGGTTAAGCTTACCGGCCTATAATTTCCGAGTTCAGTTTTTGTCCCCTTTTTGAATATTGACACCACATTTGCTATACGCCAGTCCTGTGGTACAGACCCTGTTATTTTGGACTCTTTAAAGATTAAAAATAATGGTCTATCAATGACTGTACTTAATTCCTGCAGTACTCGGGGGTGTATCCCATCCGGGCCCGTAGATTTGTCAATTTTAGTGATTTTTAGATGCCGACGTACTTCCTGCTGGGTTAAGCAGGTGACACTTAATGGGGATTTTTTGATATCACTGATCATATTGTCTGCCATGGAATTTTCTTGTGTAAATACTGATGAAAAAAGTCATTTAGCATATTGGCTTTTTCCTCATCCACCATTTCACCCAGACAATTTTTAAGTGGGCCAACACTATCATTTTTTAGTTTCTTACTATTTACGTAGTTAAAGAATATTTTGGGATTATTTTTACTCTCTCTGGCAATGAGTCTCTCTGTCTCAATCTTAGCTGCCTTGATTTGCTTTTTACAGAATTTATTTAATTTTCTGTATTTATTTAATGCCTCATCACTACCCACTTCCTTAAATTGTCTAAATGCTTTCCTTTTGTCACTTATTGCACCCCTTACAGCTCTATTTAGCCATATTGGTTTCCTTATATTTCTATTATGTTTATTCCCTTGTGGTATATTCTGTGCACAGGTCCTATCCAGGATGCTAATAAATGTCTCCCATTTTCCTTGTGTATTTTTATGTCTCAGGATCTCCGTTGGAAATTTGCCCACCTGAAGTTTAGTGTCCTTGTAACCCCTCTACTACACATCTTATTAAAGGATACATGAAAACTTATTATTTTGTGATCACTATTCCCCAAGTGACCCCCAACCCTGATACTTGATATGCGGTCTGGCCTGTTGGTTATTATTAGGTCTAGCAGTGCCCCCCTTCTTGTTGGGTCCTGAGCCAATTGTGAAAGGTAATTGTCTATTTCAGGGTAGTTGAAGTCCCCCATAATAATGACTTCTCCTTGAGTCGCAGCTTCATCTATTTGCTTTATGAGGATATTCTCCGTTGCTTCCATTATTTTTGGAGACTTACAGCAAACCCCTATCAGTAATTTATTATTTTTCCTCCTCCCCTTATCTCCACCCACATGGACTCTACATTTTCATTAGATTCACCTATATTATCACGCTGGATGGGTTTTAAGGATGATTTTACATATAGACACACCCCTCCCCCTTGCTTATCCGTTCGGTCATTTCCGAACAGACTATAACCCTGCACGTTAACAGCCCAGTCACGGCTCTTGTCCAGCCACGTCTCAGATATCCCCACCATGTCATAACTATGCTCCAACACCATTAATTCTAATTCGTCCATTTTGTTGGCAAGTCTTCAGGCATTAGTATACATACATTTTATGTATCTCTCTGCACCTCTAGTCTTTATTAAATTATTAACCCCTTAAGCCCAGGCCAATTTTTACATTTCTGATCACTGTCCCTTTAAGAGGTTATAACTCTGGAATACTTCAATGGATCCCGGTGATTCTGACACTGCTTTCTCGAGACATATTCTACTTCATGATAGTCATAAAATTTCTTTGATATTACCTGTTTATTTGTGGAAAAAATGGAAATTTGGCAAAAATTTTGAAAATTTCACAATTTTACAACTTTGAATATTTATGCCCTTAAATCACAGAGATATGTCACACAAAATACTTATTAAGTAACATTTCCCACATGTCTACTTTACATCAGCACAATTTTGGAAACATATTTTTTTGTTAGGGAGTTATAAGGGTTAAAAGTTGACCAGCAATTTCTCATTATTACAACTCCATTTTTTTAGGGACCACATCACATTTGAAGTCATTTTGAGGGATTTATATGATTGAAAATAACCAAGTGTGACACCATTCTAAAAACTGCACCCCTCAAGGTGCTCAAAACCACATTCTAGAAGTTTATTAACCCTTCAGGTGCTCTACAGGAATTTTTGGAATGTTTAAAAAAAATGAACATTTAATGTTTTTTTCACAAAAATTTACTTCAGCTCCAATTTGTTTTATTTTATGAAGGGTAACAGGAGAAAATGGACCACATAAGTTGTTGTACAATATGTCCTGAGTACCCTGATACCCAATATGTGGGGGTAAACCACTGTTTGGGTGCATGGCATAGCTCGGAAGGGAAGGAGCGCCATTTGACTTTTCAATGCAAAATTGGCTGGAATTGAGATGGGACGCCATGTTGCTTTTGGAGAGCCACTAATGTGCCTAAACATTGAAAACCCCCACAAGTTACACTATTTTGGAAAGTAGACCCCCTAAGGAACTTATCTAGATGTGTGAAGAGCACTTTGACCCAAAAAATGCTTCACAGAAGTTTATAATGTAAAGCCGTAAAAATAAAAAATAACATTTTTTCACAAAAATGAAATTTTCACCCCCAATTTTTAATTTTCCCAAGGGTACTAGAAGAAATTGTACCTCAAAAGTTGTTTTGCAAATTGTCCTGAGTACGCTGATACCCCATATGTGGGGGTAAACCACTGTTTGGGTGCATAGCAGAGCTCGGAAGGGAAGGAGCGCCATTTGACTTTTCAATGCAAAATTGGCTGGAATTGAGATGGGACTCCATGTTGCTTTTTGAGAGCCACTAATGTGCCTAAACACTGAAATCCCCCACAAGTGACACCATTTTGGAAAGTAGACCCCCTAAGGAACTTATCTAGATGTGTGGTGAGCACTTTGACCCAAAAAAATGCTTCACAGAAGTTTATAATGTAGATCCGTAAAAATAAAAAATTATATTTTTTCACAAAAATGAAATTTTCGCCCCCAATTTTTTATTTTCCCAAGGGTCCTAGAAGAAATTGTACCACAAAAGTTGTTGTGCAATTTGTCCTGAGTACGCTGATACCCCATATGTGGGGGTAAACCACTGTTTGGGTGCATGGCAGAGCTCGGAAGGGAAGCAGCGTCGTTTTACTTTTCAATGCAAAATTGGCTGGATTTAAGATGGGATGTCATGTTGCATTTGGAGAGCCCCTGATATGCCTAAGCATTGAAGCCCCCCACAAGTGACACCATTTTGGAAAGTAGACCGCCTAAGGATCTTATCTAGATGTGTTGTGAGAGCTTTGAACCCCCAAGTGTTTCACTATAGTTTATGATGCAGAGTCGTGAAAATAAAAATTATTTTTATTCCACAAAAATTATGTTTTAACCCCCAGTTTTGTATTTTCCCAAGGGTAAGAGGAGAAATTGGACCCCAAAGCTTGTTGTCCAATTTGTCCTGAGTACACTGATACCCCATATATGGGGGGGAACCACCGTTTGGGTACATGGCAGAGCTTGGAAGGGAAGGAGCGCCATTTGGAATGCAGACTTAGATGGATTGGTCTGCTGGCATCACGTTGCATTTGCAGAGCCTCTGATGTACTTAAACAGTAGAAACCCCCCATAAGTGACCCCATATTGGAACCTAGACCCCCCAAGGAACTTATCTAGATGTGTTGTGAGAACTTTGAACCCCAAGTATATCACTACAGTATATAACGCAGAGCCGTGAAAATAAAAAATCATTTTTTTTCTACAAAAATGGTTTTTTAGCCCCCCAAATTTTTATTTTCCCAAGAGTAACAAGAGAAATTGGAACCAAAAAGTTGTTGTCCAATTTGTCCTGAGTACGCTGATACCCCATATGTGGTGGTGAACCACCACCTTTTGGGTGTATGGCAGAGCTCGGAAGGGAAGGAGTGCCATTTGGAATGCAGACTTAGATGGATTGGTCTGTAGGCGTCACATTGAATTTGCAGAGCCCCTGATGTACCTAAACAGTAGAAACCCACCACAAGTGACCCCATATTGGAAACTAGACCCCCAAGGAACTTATATAGATGTGTTGTGAGAACTTTAATCCCCCAAGTATTTCACTACAGTTTATAACGCAGAGCCGTGAAAATAAAAAATCATTTTTTTCTTACAAAAATGTTTATTTGACCTCCAAATTTTTATTTTCCCAAGAGTAACAAGAGAAATTGGACCCCAGAAGTTGTTGTCCAATTTTTCCTGAGTACGCTGATACCCCATACGTGGGGGGGAACCACCATTTGGGCGCATGGCAGAGCTCGGAAGGGAAGGAGCGCCATTTGGAATGCAGACTTAGATGGATTGGTCTGCAGGCGTCACGTTGCATTTGCAGAGCCCCTGATGTACCTAAACAGTAAAAAAAAACTCAAGTGACCCCATAATTGAACCTAGACCCCCCAAGGAGCTTATCTAGATGTGTTGTGAGAACTTTGAACCCCCAAGTATTTCACTACAGTTTATAACGCAGAGTTGTGAAAAGAAAAAATATTTTTTTTCCTGCAAAAATGGTTTTTAGCCCCCCAAATTTTTATTTCCCAAGGGTAACAAGAGAAATTGGACCCCAGAAGTTGTTGTCCAATTTCTCCTGAGTACCCTGATACCCCATATGTTGGGGGAAACCCCTGTTTGGGCGCATAGGAGAGCTTGGAAAGGAAGGAGCACTGTTTTACTTTTTCAATGCAGAATTGGCTAGAATTAAGATCGCACGTCATGTCGCGTTTAGAGAGCGCTGATGTGCCTACACAGTGGAAACCCCCAATTCTAACTGAAACCCTAACCCAAACACACCCCTAACCCTAATCCCAACCACCCTCCTAACCCCAACTCAAACACACCCCTAACCCTAATCCCAACCATAACCCTAACCACACCCCTAACCCTGACACACCCCTAACCCTAATCCCAACCGTAAATGTAATCCAATCCCTAGCCCTAACCCTAGCCCTAGCCCTAACCCTAGCACTAACCCTAGCCCTAACGGGACAATGGAAATAAATACATTTTTTTAATTTTTTTATTTTTCCCTAACTAAGGGGGTGTTGAAGGGGGTTTGATTTACTTTATAGCTTTTTTTTGCGGATTTTTATGATTGGCAGCCGTCACACACTGAAAGACGCTTTTATTGCAAAAAATATTTTTTGGCGTTACCACATTTTGAGAGCTATCATTTTTCCATATTTTAGTCCACAGAGTCATGTAAGGTCTTGATTTTTGCGGGAAGAGTTGACATTTTTATTGGTAACATTTTCGGGCACGTGACATTTTTTGATCGCTTTTTATTCCGATTTTTGTGAGGCAGTATGACCAAAAAACAGCTATTCATAAATTTCTTTTGGGGGGGTGTTTATGCCATTCTGCGTTTGGTAAAATGGATGAAGTAGTTTTATTCTTCGGGTCAGTACGATTACAGCAATACCTCATTTATATAATTTTTTATTTTTTTTATGTTTTGGCGCTGTTATACGATAAAAACTATTTTATAGAAAAAATAATTATTTTTGCATCGCTTTATTCTGAGGACTATAACTTTTTTATTTTTTCGCTAATGATGCTGTATGGTGGCTCATTTTTTGCGGGACAAGATGACGCTTTCAGCGGTACCATGGTTATTTATATCCGTCTTTTTGATCGCGTGCTATTCCACTTTTTGTTCGGCGGTTGTTTTTTGCCTCGTTTTTTTGTTTTTTATGGTGTTCACTGAAGGAGTTAACTAGTGGGACAGTTTTATAGGCCGCGTCGTTACGGATGCGGCGATACTAAATATGTGTACTTTTATTGTTTTTTTATTTAGATAAAGGAATGTATTTATTGGAACAATTTTTTTTTATTATTATTGATTTAGGATTTTTTTTTAACTTTTTTACTTTGCCCAAGGGGGGACATCACAGTAAAGTGACAGATCGCTGATCTGACACTTTGCTGTGAACTCTGTCAGATCAGTGATCTGACATGCACAGCAAGGAGGCTTCCCGGCGCCTGCTCTGAGCAGGTGCTGGTAAGCCACCTCCCTGCAGGACCCGAATGCAGCCCCGTGGCCATTTTGGATCCGGGGCCTGCAGGGAGAAGGTAGGAGACCCTCGGAGCAATGCAATCACATCGCGTTGCTCAAAGGGTCTCAGGGAAGCCCGCAGGAAGCCCCCTCCCTGCACGATGCTTCCCTATACCACCGGTACACTGCGATCATGTTTGGTCACAGTGTGCCGGGGGTTAATGTGCCGGGGTGGTCAATGACCACTCCTGGCACATAGTGCCGGATATCAGCTGCAATAGTCAGCTGACACACGGCCGTGATCGGCCGTGTTCCCCCCGTGAGCGCAGCTGATCACGCTGGACGTACTATCCCGTCACTGGGAATTAAGTCCCAGGTCACCTTGACGGGATAGTACGTCCAATGGGATTAAGGGGTTAATTGATCTAACCCCACCCCCCATGCCACCGCCACCCCCAACTTGCTTATTTGTGCCCATGTCTCTATCTGCACTGTCTTCCCCTCCTATAAAATGAATATCCTCCCCCATTCCCTAGTTTAAACACTCCTCCAACCTTCTAGCCATTTTCTCCCCCAGCATAGCTGCACCTTCCCCATTGAGGTGCAGCCCTTCCCTAGCATAGAACCTGTAGCCAACTGAGACGTCAGCCCAGTTCTGCAGGAACCCAAACCCCTCCTTCCTACACCAATTCTTGAGCCACTTATTAACCTCCCTAATCTCCCGTTGCCTCTCTGGCGTGGCACGTGGTACAAGCAGTATATCGGAAAATACCACGTTGGAGGTCCTTGCTTTCAGCTTGCAGCATAATTCCCTGAAATCGTATTTAAGGACCTTCCACAGTCATCAAAGCAAAAGGTGGCTACTTTGAAGAACCTAGAATATAAGACATAATTTCAGTTATTTCATACTTTTTTGTTAAGTATATAATTCCACATGTGTTAATTCATAGTTTTGATGCCTTCAGTGTGAATGTACAACTTTCATAGTCATGAAAATACAGAAAAAAATTTAAATGAGAAGGTGTGTCCAAACTTTTGTACTGTATATATACAGTATATGTATATATATATATAAAAAATCAAAAAACGTTTTTTCATTGCAGAGATAGGAGATGACAACTGCTACTGATAAAATTCTATGTAGACAAAAGGGGGAGGAACACTACTGTAGCTCGCCCTTGTCCTCTCCCCTCATGTCCTCAATTTGCATAGAATCTTATCAGTAGCATCTGTCATCTCTTATCTCAGTGATGTAACAATCTGTCTTCACAGAATACATATTTTACCGAAGAATTGAGATTTGTTTAAATAATTATTCAGTTATGATATTATTTTCATGTGTACTATTGTGGAATAAAAAATAAAATGACAGTTACTTTTTAGGCAACAAAAAATAAACAAATTAAGTAGGTGTAAAATCAGCATAAAAAAATGAGTCAAAAGAACAATAGTTGAAATTTCAGGCTATGTTCACACATAGCGTTTTTGCAGAATTATTTTGCTGTTTTTTGTGCAAATTTTAAGCTGCGTTTTACAGTACCAAAGTCTATGAGATTTTAGAAAGCTCATGCACACATTGTTGTTTTTTTCTAGACTGATTGTGAAAACTGCTGCATTTTTGCAAACTGCAGCATCTCACTTCTTTCACCATTTTTCAGCAAATTTGCACCATTTTTTCACCCATAGGAAACAATGGGTAAGTGCTAAAAATGCAGCAAAAACACAGGTATCAGTTGTTGCTGTGTTTTTGGTGCAACAACCTAAGAAAGTTAAATCATGTTTTTTTTTGGAGCTACTAAATTTATCAACATGCAAAAAAGACAACCAAAATGTAGCAATATAAATGCAGCAAAAACTCAGTAAAATCTGCTTTTTGTTAGCAGCTTCTTTACTTCCAAGAGTGCAAGCTTTGACTGCGGTAAAAACAGCAGCAAAAACGCAATGTGTGAACATAACCTTAACTTTTCAGATCACTTTTATCTAAGAGATTTAATACATGTTATTTTCAACCCTGGAAAAAGTATAAAACATAGCATACTGGTTATGTGAAAAAACAAGACCACATGAATATTGGTAACTAAAGAGATATTATTCACTGTTATCAAGTGGATTGTTTTACAATAATAAAGTTACTTGTTCAAAGGGACTCTTTCTCGAATAGTTGTGATCACTGCATTCTCCAAAAAAGAAAGCTCCCCCATGCATGAGGTTTTTATGAATGTGTGACAAAGAACTAAATGAAACTGCAAAGTAGGGAAGAATTAAGGCTGATTTGAAGCCAACCTCATCATCAGGCAACGGTTCTATGCTCTGTAATTATTATTGATCTCTGTCAGGCGGCAATCAGTGGAAACTTTGTTCGACTTGGCAAAAGCAGAGTAATAAATAAACTCATTCATACAGAACCAGAAATTGTTGAAACCCATGTTTGATGTAAGTTTTGCCTTTTCTTATCTTGTCTTCAAGATATCAGTCTGAAACCCTTCAAACTTATTGCGTCCCGTAACATCTGCCATAATAATGACTTTTTTGTTTTACCTGGTTTTTAACAGATGGATATTAATGGAATATTTATTTACAGTATGAAATCAATTGAAAATAGCATCTTGATGTGTCATTTGCATAATCAGCTTTGTTCTGAGTTGATGAGTTTTCTTGCTTGCAATCGAAACCCTTCAGTCACAGCTGCATCAAAGTCATTGTGAGGAGATTAAGAAGTTTCCAGGCTTCTTGATGCCAATCTTCTCATCAACCATTAAACTTCTAGAGTGATATCACTGCTTTAAATAGAAGTATATGATCAAAGCCAGTAGTTGAATCACATCAATTTATGCCAACATGAATATTTTACCAGTTAAATGCTTTTTTAAATATGTAAAACCTGATTACCATGATATTTAGCATATAAGCAGACTGGGGCTAAATCCCATATGAAGATGGTTATCCTAGGTTTATTAATGGCTAAAAATAAAAAAAAAGCTCAAAGTAGCCAAACATGTTGGATTTTTGCAGGTTAGGGACTGTATGGATGTATAATATGACTCTTTGAAATGTATTGGACCATACAAATCCTACAATACAAACCTTGTAGTGGATTTTTAGTTCACTGATAAGATTATGGCCCAAGTCATGCTATATTAGAGAAGCATTCTCCTCTTGTAACTGTGCCACATGGAGGTATTATACAATGGCAAATTCTTATAGCTCATAAAGATCCTTAGTAGAGATGAGTGAACCTGTTTGGAAAACATTTGCCAATCTGAAATTCGGCAAGAACATTGCATTCGGATTCATGTTTGGGTTCCCGAGTATTTTCCTCAAAATTGGCAAAATTCGGCCAAAGTTCGGTAAATGATCAAATTTCCATTATTGCTTTTGACAGGACTAGGATGTATGATGAGCAGGGGGAACATGTCTGATGAGGGGAGGGGATGGCAAAAGGTCAGAGAAGCAGCAGACTATTCTTTTTTTTATAAACTAAATGTGTGGAGATCCCAGCAACCAATCATGGCACAAAAATCATCCACAACGTCCAGACACAAGGGCTTGTGTGATTGGCTGTTGATTCACATAACCTTCTCAATATAAAAAGTGGACATTTGGCTTTGGTGCCTTTTTGTGACTGTAAAAACACAGCGAGACTGCTGCTCTGCTGCTGCTGCAGTCAGGTAGTTAGTTAGGCGGTTTATTCTCAGCTAATTCAGATAGATAGGATCCTTTGTCAAATCGACCTTTCAGCATATAAATCTGGTGTGCTAATTCTGTGGTGCAGCCACAAGTCGCCACTTCAGCATATAAATCCTCTGTGCTAATTCTGTGGTCCGGCCACCGGTTCACATTTCAGCTTCTAAATCCTTTGTGCTAATTCTGTCATCCCGCCACCAGTCCATATGTCAGCATCTAATTGTGTGCTCCTGAAACCATTCAGGTATGTGCACCCGTAGGTGGGATGTCTGTGGATTTTTACGCACCTGTTTTTGTAAATCCGCAAGTAAACCGCACTGTGGATTACTGCAGATTTACTGCGGAATTACCGCAGTATTTGTGCGGATTCCACCTGTGGTTTTACACCTGCGGATTCCTATTATGGAACAGGTGTAAACCGCAGCGGAATCTGCACAAAGAATTGACATGCTGCGGAATAAACAATGCAGCGTTTCCGTGCTTTTTTTCCGCAGCATGTGCACTGCGGATTTTGTTTTCCATAGGTTTACATGGTACTGTAAAATGGAAAACAGCTGCAGATCCGCAGCGTCTAAACCACTGCGGATCCGCAGCAAAATCAGCAGTGTGTGCACATAGCCTTCCACATTTCAGCATATAAATCCATTGTGTTAATTGTGTGCCCATTACTTCGCTAAGAAAGCTGTGCCTGCGCTACTCCAGCATGTTGCTGACAACATCACCCGTTCCTTGAAAAAAATCTATGTCATCCAGGGTGCATTTCACCACTGACACCTAGAAGAGCAAGCATGGCCAGGGGCGTTACATATATAAATCTCGCAATGTCCCAAAAAAATTGAATGATTTCATACTATAATGTGAAGTAAAATATAAATAAAATTCAATTTTATTCATACAAGTTATAAAATTACCATATGATTCTTCCCCTCCTGTTCAAATACAAAGTATATATCACCTACAAAACATTTCCAAAGAACCAGTCCTGTGCCAAGCTTGCTTTTAGGACAAATGGTAAGCTCGTCCAACTTACTTATATATACATTGTCAAATCTTGGCATGAACCTGGTCCCCATCATCATACGCCATGATTGTAAATAAAAGTAATCAAGATATTTAAAATAATCATGGATTAAGATAAATAAAATGGCATTCCTGATACAGTTATATTGTTCTGTTGGAATTTTTTTTAGTTCTCTTGCTATATTTTAAAAATTGTTCCACTACATCACAACTGTTTTGGTTTTTGAAGATGGTGTTCAATGAAGAGATGTTCAATGTGCCCAAAATATAATGCAGTTCCCATTTAACAGACTCAAGTATTTGCAACATATGTTTTGTATAACAGAGGAAAATCAGTACTTATTGTACATTGTCTTGTAAAATATGATCTAGCTATTCAGATAAATTTGATTTTAGGCAGATGATATGATGTGTCTATCTATCGGCTCAAATTGCGATTTAAGAATTTTCAGTTTCTGATAAAATGCCTTTGTACATTCTGGATATTAATATACTGAAGTTTTTTTCTCTGTAAGGATACTTTGTTATCTAGTTCACTTTTCTATTATTATAAAAGATTATTTAAATTGCTATTCTAGACAGGATATTTATTAGATATCATCCCTCTGCCATTAAGAAATGTAGGTTGACAATACATGAATTACAAAAAATAATGAAAGAACGTTTACTCAATATTAAAAAGCTAATTAATTACAAAGAGAGGATAAAGAAAACTTAATATGAACTTCCTTTAGGAGTATAGAAAGGGATAAAAAAGTGTTGTGAAGGAAGTAACTTTTTAGTTTAAATGCCAAGGACAGGAACCCAGTGGATTATTCAGTTAAACACACTAAAACCTTAGGGACTTAATTCAAACTGTTTGCCTTTATGGGTTAAAATTATTGAGCCTTTTCTTGTGCACTGCTGGTCTAATAATGACTGAAAAACACAAACCTCAAATTTATAAATGTTCCTTCATGTTCTGTTAATCCAACATGCCCGATGAAAGAGGATAATATTTCTCAAATGCAGTGGATGGAAGCGTTTGCTTGAAATGACTTTCTGTAGGTTGTGATATCTCACCAAAGAAGCAGTTGTTTCAACCAGGAATTGTATGAAAAATGTCACCAGCCAGGAAGTATTAGTCAGGACTATGGGCACCATTGCGGTTCCCAGGAACAGATTTGCATGTGGCACACTGTCAGGATTCAGCAATATGCAGTAAGGTAAAAGCACTGCAGAAATTCATGTTTTGCCAGGAATACCCCTTTAATAGAAGCGTTCTTTCCTAAAAGGATTGTTTCAATGGACAAATATCTCTATAATATTGTTCCTTGAAGATAGTGGAGCATGGCATTCGATTAGCTATATATTATTGAAAATATATTAAAAAATACTAGTATAACTATAACAATTCATACATTATTGTAGTAGTATTATAATTAGAGATGGGTGAAACCGAACAGTAAAGTTCAGTGTCCGCCCCGAACACCTACTGTTAGGGCATGGACACTGAGCACGGACTTTACCAGGAAGTCCGTGTTAATGTTCAGGTTCGGCTGCCCGAACACCAGGTGTTTTTCATGTTGTCATGTGTATGGGGGCGCGTCAAACACCGCATCTGATCCGCAGTGAAATCATCCCTGCCGGTCAGAGAGCCGCAGTTCCCACATTGTCAAAATACAGCGGGAGCACTCAGCTGTGATCGGAGGTATAAAGTTTACCTCTGGTCCCTGGTGTCAGCTGATGGGACCACAGCTCCCATCATCCAACACCTGCTACTGCTAATAGCAGTGAGTGCAGGAGCGGCTGATGGGTGTAGTTATTAGCTGACTCCTGCTCTGTAAATAAATTAATTAAAAAACCCAATGTGGGTTCCCCAAGCAAAACTCACAGCTTGGGGCTGCAACCCTCAGCTGTCAGCTTCAGAAAGGTTGGTTATCAAAAATAGAGGGGTCCCTATGCCGTATTTTTAAATTATTTAAATAAATAATTAAAAAATGGCATGGGGTCCCCCCATTTTTGACAGCCAGCCTTGCTAAACCAGACAGCTGGGAGCTGGTATTCTCAGGCTGGTAAAGGGCCCTGGATATTGCCCCCCCCAGCCTAAAAATAGCAGCCTGCAGCCGCCCAGAAAAGGCACATCTATTAGATGTGCCAATTCAGGTGCTTTGCCAGGCTCTTCCCAATTGCCCTTTAATTGATGTCACTTTTGTATTGTTAGGTGACAACAAGCCCACGGTTTAGTTATGGAGAGTCATCTATAAAGGTACCTTCACACATACGATATTGTTAACGATATCGTTGCTTTTTGTGACGTAGCAACGATATCGTTAATAAAATCGTTATGTGTGACAGCGGCCAACAATCAGGCCCCTGCTGGGAGATCGTTGGTCGCTGAAGAAAGTCCAGAACTTTATTTCGTCGCTGGATCTCCCGTGGACATCGCTGGATCGGTGTGTGTGACACCGATCCAGCGATGTCTTCACTGGTAACCAGGGTAAACATCGGGTAACTAAGCGCAGGGCCGCGCTTAGTAACCCGATGTTTACCCTGGTTACCATCCTAAAAGTAAAAAAAACAAACAGTACATACTTACCTACCGCTGTCTGTCCTCCAGCGCTGTGCTCTGCACTCCTCCTGCACTGGCTGTGAGCGTCGGTCAGCCGGAAAGCAGAGCGGTGACGTCACCGCTCTGCTTTCCGGCCGCTGTGCTCACACAGACAGTACAGGAGGAGTGCAGAGCACAGCGCTGGAGGACAGACAGCAGTAGGTAAGTATGTACTGTTTGTTTTTTTTACTTTTAGGATGGTAACCAGGGTAAACATCGGGTTACTAAGCGCAGCCCTGCACTTAGTTACCCGATGTTTACCCTGGTTACCGGCATCGTTGGTCGCTGGAGAGCTGTCTGTGTGACAGCTCTCCAGCATCCAAACAGCGACGCTGCAGCGATCCGGATCGTTGTCGGTATCGCTGCAGCGTCGCTTAATGTGAAGGGGCCTTAAGACACCTATCCATTACTAATCCTGTAGTTGTATGGTAAATAAAGAAACAGCCAGAATAAAGTCCTTTATTAGAAATAAAACAAAACACACTTTTACTTTTTTACTCAAAAATAACAAACACAGTTATACTCTCCTAATTCCACTGAATCCCTCATCTTCTGTAATAAAACTAAAATAACAAGTAACAATATCCCTCACCTCTCCATCGTTCTGTCCCACACCATAATCCATGTCTGGGGAATTAACAATTTTCAACCTGGACAGTGCCAAGATGCGACTGTCCAGGCAGAAAACCACTGGTGACTGAACTGCTGTGAGCGCAGCTTCAGTGACCGGCGGTGACGTCATCGAGGTTACCTCCTGTAACTGAGGCTGCGTTCCCAGCCGGGCTGAACTGCGGTGACCTCGGTGAGTTCCCCACTAGCACCGTGACAATAAACCCATCAGCAGCTCCTGCTCTAACTGTTATTAGCGGCAGCAGGTGTTGGATGAGTTGTTGGGAGCACTAGTTCCATCCACTGACACCAGTGACTCGAGTTAAAATGTATACCTCTAATCACAGCTGAGCACTCACGCTGTCTTTTGAATGTGTGGGAACCATAACTCTCTGACCAGCGGTGATGATTGCACAGCCGATCAGAAGCAGTGTTTGCGGCGCTGTCATGCACATGACAGTGTGGCAAGCACAGGATGTTCGGGCCCCCCATTCAAGTGAATGGGGTACGGGTTCGGGTTCGGGTCAGGGTACTGTTCTGGCACCCAAACTTTTTGTAACTATTCGGCCGAACCCACGGGACCTGAACATACAGGTGTCCACCCATCTCTAATTACAATGCTAAAGAAGTTGAAAAATATTGAGCTATTACAAGATACAGAAAGACTTCACAATATACAAAAGCAACATATCAAAATAAAATTATATACTAATATGCATGAATTTTAGAACCAAAGATGAATGATTCATCTAATAAAATGAATTTCTCATAACCAAGAGAATTCATTTCCTCCTTAGCAGCACATAATATTTTCTGTACATGTTGAACAATGTATTTTTGAGGCTTGGCTGATCATGCATGAAAATGTCCATTTAATGAAGGTTGATCTTAACTAAGAAAGTCAGAGATGTTCTCTAATAGTTTGATTAATGTCATATGAAAGCTTGATAGATAGAGTTAAATGTGACTGACAAAATGGAAATGAAAAAAAAAACTTGCTGCAACAAAATTGAACATTAATATTCTGTACATAATATAAATTTAAAATAAAGCAATATCTATGACATTTTATAAATGGTTTTAACAAAATCACATAATATGTCTATTATTTGCATGGGCTCATTGCTAAAGAGGTTTTCTCTTCAGAAAACCACTGTCCATAGGTTAAATATAAAAAATCAACCAGTACTTTACTTACCCTCCCTGGGTCCAGTGCTGATTTTAAATCATATCTTATCATGTAATACACAAAGGAAACTTCACAAATCCTTGTATGCAAAATATGACATTTCTTTAAAGGGAATCTGTCCTTTTTGTGTAGCATACTAATAGTTTCCTGAAATAGGGCTTAGGCAGCTCTTTCAGGATATGTAATTTTCATTTCTATACATAGCCCATTGTGTTCTTATAAGCCCTGGACAAATGTCTTGTCTCACTCTAGCAAGTTAAGCATATATAAATTGCAAATGAATATTCACCCCTGCCCTCACCCATAATGCTGCTCACCTCTCTGCACTGGCGTCACTGATTCTGTCAGACTGCCATATGCCCAAGGATAGCATGGCAATCCTCAGACTGGCTGTCTGCTCTCATAAAATCATGGAATCACAGAACGATAGAGTTAGAAGGGGCCTCCTGGATCATCTGGTACAACCCTCTGCTTAATACAATATTCACTAAATCATCCAGACAGATGTCTGTGCAGCCTGTTTGAAAACTTCCATTGAAGGAGAGCTCACCACCTCTCATGCAGTTTGTTCCACTTGTTGATCACCCTCACTATCAAAAAGTTTTTTCTAATATCTAATCTACAGTCATGGCCAAAAGTATTGACACCCCTGCAATTCTGTCAAATAATACTCATTTTCTTCCTGAAAATGATTGCAAACACAAATTATTTGGTATTATTATCTTCATTTAATTTGTCTTAAATGAAAAAACACAAAAATAATTGTCCTAAAGCCAAATTGGATATAATTCCACACCAAACATAAAAAAGGGGGTGGACAAAAGTATTCACACTGTTCGAAAAATCATGTGATGCTTTCCTAATTTGTGTAATTAATAGTGTTGAGCGATACCGTCCGATACTTGAAAGTATCGGTATCGGATAGTATCGGCCGATACCCGAAAAATATCGGATATCGCCGATACCGATATCCGATACCAATACAAGTCAATGGGACATCAAGTATCGGAAGGTATTCTCATGGATCCCAGGGTCTGAAGGAGAGGAAACTCTCCTTCAGGCCCTGGGATCCATATTAAAGTGTAAAATAAAGAATTAAAATAAAAAATATTGTTATATTCACCTCTCCGGCGGCCCCTGGACATCAGCGGGAGGATCCGGCGTCCGGCACGGCTTCTTTCTTCAAAATGCGCGCCTTCAGGACCTGTGGAATGACGTCCCGGCTTCTGATTGGTCGCGTGCCGCCCATGTGACCGCCACGCGACCAATCAGAAGCCGCGACGTCATTCCTCAGGTCCTAAAAGGCGCTTATTCTAGGACTTTAGCTGAGGAATGACGTCGCGGCTTCTGATTGGTCGCGTGGCGGTCACATGGGCGGCACGCGACCAATCAGAAGCCGGGACGTCATACCACAGGTCCTGAAGGCGCGCATTTTGAAGAAAGAAGCCGTGCCGGACGCCGGATCCTCCCGCTGATGTCCAGGGGCCGCCGGAGAGGTGAATATAACAATATTTTTTATTTTAATTCTTTATTTTACACTTCCGATACCGATACCCGATATCACAAAAATATCGGATCTCGGTATCGGAATTCCGATACCGCAAGTATCGGCCGATACCCGATACTTGCGGTATCGGAATGCTCAACACTAGTAATTAACAGCACCTGTACCTTACCTGGGGCACCTAACACGTGTTGGCAATAACTAAATCACACTTGCAGCCAGTTGACATGGATTAAAGTTGACTCAACCGCTGTCCTGTGTCCTTGTGTGTACCACATTGAGCATGGAGAAAAGAAAGAAGACCAAAGAACTGTCTGAGGACTTGAGAAACCAAATTGTGAGGAAGCATGAGCAATCTCAAGGCTACAAGTCCATCTCCAAAGACCTGAATGTTCCTGTGTCTACCGTGCACAGTGTCATCAAGAAGTTTGAAGCCCATGGCACTGTGGCTAACCTCCCTAGATGTGGACAGAAAAGAAAAATTGCCAAGAAATTTCAACGCAAGATTGTGTGGATGTTGGATAAAGAACCTCGACTAACATGCAAACAAGTTCAAGCTGCCCTGCAGTCCGAGGGTACAACAGT
Source organism: Ranitomeya imitator (assembly GCF_032444005.1). Taxonomy (NCBI): domain Eukaryota; kingdom Metazoa; phylum Chordata; class Amphibia; order Anura; family Dendrobatidae; genus Ranitomeya; species Ranitomeya imitator. Next base: position 659,673,783 of record NC_091284.1, on the reverse strand, counting down.
GTCAACCCGTACTATCCGTTGGCATTTGAATGAAAAGGGACTGTATGGTAGGAGACCCAGGAAGACCCCACTTCTTACCCCAAGACATAAAAAAAGCCAGGCTGGAGTTTGCCAAAACTTACCTAAAAAAGCCTAAAATATTTTGGAAGAATGTTCTCTGGTCAGATGAGACAAAAGTAGAGCTTTTTGGGCAAAGGCATCAACATAGAGTTTAGAGGAGAAAAAAAGAGGCATTCAAAGAAAAGAACACGGTCTCTACAGTCAAACATGGTTGAGGTTCCCTGATGTTTTGGGGTTGCTTTGCTGCATCTGGCACTGGACTGCTTGACCGTGTGCATGACATTAGGAAGTCTGAAGACTACCAACAAATTTTGCAGCATAATGTAGGGCCCAGTGTGAGAAAGCTGGGTCTCCCTCAGAGGTCATGGGTCTTCCAGCAGGACAACGGTATAGAAAATGTAAAGCACAGCCTGGAGGGGAGGTGCACAGTCTATAGGTGCCCAAACCTTGATATATAGTAAACAAGTGACTAGCACACTCCAAGAAATTGTGATGCAAATAAAGTGGGGTTTATTACATACAATGATCACAAACGTTTCGGTCTATTCTTTGACCTTCATCAGTGTGCTGTACAAAACGGAACATAACAATAGAGTGGGGTGTAAACAAAATAGAACATGGTAATAACAAACAACGAAAGTATATACATCACGGGGTACTGCGTCATGGAATAAAATGAAAGATATCTAACAATCATGGAGAACCATCAACAAATATATGTCTACGCATGGATAGGGTTGCAAAACGGCGTACAGGCAGAGAAACCGTGAAGATGAAACAGTATAGAAAGACTGTAGCGAGTATACAGTGTGACCTAGTGGATGAAAAGGTAAGCACAGTATAATATGAGACCTACCTAAGTACACTTGTATGCCTGTATAGGCCCCAATAATAGATGATATATTTTATTGCATCTATAGTAAACCAAATAAGAGGTAAGAAATAATGACATATACCGTGGTACCGTTACAGTGTACTATATAGTACACTATACTATACTATATAGTACACTGTAACGGTACCACGGTATATGTCATTATTTCTTACCTCTTATTTGGTTTACTATAGATGCAATAAAATATATCATCTATTATTGGGGCCCATACAGGCATACAAGTGTACTTAGGTAGGTCTCATATTATACTGTGCTTACCTTTTCATCCACTAGGTCACACTGTATACTCGCTACAGTCTTTCTATACTGTTTCATCTTCACGGTTTCTCTGCCTGTACGCCGTTTTGCAACCCTATCCATGCGTAGACATATATTTGTTGATGGTTCTCCATGATTGTTAGATATCTTTCATTTTATTCCATGACGCAGTACCCCGTGATGTATATACTTTCGTTGTTTGTTATTACCATGTTCTATTTTGTTTACACCCCACTCTATTGTTATGTTCCGTTTTGTACAGCACACTGATGAAGGTCAAAGAATAGACCGAAACGTTTGTGATCATTGTATGTAATAAACCCCACTTTATTTGCATCACAATTTCTTGGAGTGTGCTAGTCACTTGTTTACTTCCAGCAGGACAACGACCCAAAACACACTTCAAAAATCACTAGAAAATGGTTTGAGAGAAAGCACTGGAGAGAGACTTCTAAGGTGGCCAGCAATGAGTCCAGACCTGAATCCCATAGAACACCTGTGGAGAGATCTAAAAATGGCAGTTTGGAGAAGGCACCCTTCAAATATTAGGGACCTGGAGCAGTTTGCCAAAGAAGAATGGTCTAAAATTCCAGCAGAGCATTGTAAGAAACTCATTGATGGTTACCGGAAGTGGTTGGTCGCAGTTATTTTGGCTAAAGGTTGTGCAACCAAGTATTAGGCTGAGGGTGCTAATACTTTTGTCTGACCCATTTTTGGAGTTTTGTGTGAAATGATCAATGTTTTGCTTTTTGCTTCATTCTCTTTTGTGTTTTTTCATTTAAGACAAATGAAATGAAGATAATAATACCAAATAATTTGTGTTTTCAATCACTTTCAGGAAGAAAATGAGTAATATCTTTCAGAATTGCAGGGGTGTCAATACTTTTGGCCATGACTGTATGTATCCTCCCATTCAGTTTCATCCCATTGCTTCTAGTTTTTCATTGTACAAATGAGAATAAAGCTGATCCCTCTACAGTGGGACATCCCTTCAGATATTTGTAGACAGCTATTAAGTCTCCCCTCAGTGTTCTATTTTGCAAACATTCCTAAATCCTCTAACCGTTCCTCATAGGACATAGTTTCCAGTCCGCTCACCATCCTGGTAGCTCTTCTCTGAGTTTGCACCAGTTTGTTCATGTCTTTTTTTAAATGTGGTGCCCAGAACTGGGCACAGGATTCCAAATGCGGCCTAACAAAAAAAGAGGAGAGGGGGATAATTTATTCATGTGATCTAGACTCTATGCTTCTCTTATTACATCCCAGAACGGTATTTGTCTTTTTTGCTGCTGCATCACACTGTTGTCTCGTGTGCAGTCTGTGATCTATTAGTATACCCAACTCTTTTTCACATGTGCTGTTGCTTAGCACTATTCCTCCCATTCTGTATATGCTTTTTTCATTTTTCTTGCCCAGATGCAGGACTTTGCATTTCTCCCTGTTCAAACTATTCTGGTGGTTGCTGCCCACAGTTCCAGTTTGTTTAGAAGGGGTCAATATTAATTTGGCATTTACATACGCTTGACTTGTGGGTGCACATGTAAATGAAAATTTAATATTCACCCCTTCCCCGCCCATAATCCCACCAAGTCCTCCTGGCCATTGGCAATGATTGTCAGACTGCTGAGTTAAGGTACCGTCACACTAAGCGACGCTGCAGCGATACCGACAACGATCCGGATCGCTGCAGCGTCGCTGTTTGGTCGCTGGAGAGCTGTCACACAGACAGCTCTCCAGCGACCAACGATCCCGAGGTCCCCGGTAACCAGGGTAAACATCGGGTTACTAAGCGCAGGGCCGCGCTTAGTAACCCGATGTTTACCCTGGTTACCATCGTTAAAGTAAAAAAACAACCACTACATACTTACCTACCGCTGTCTGTCCCCGGCGCTCTGCTTCTCTGCTCTGGCTGTCAGCGCCGGGCAGCCGGAAAGCAGAGCGGTGACGTCTTTTTACTTTTTACTTTTGACGTTTTTTTTTACTTTAACGATGGTAACCAGGGTAAACATCGGGTTACTAAGCGCGGCCCTGCGCTTAGTAACCCGATGTTTACCCTGGTTACCAGCGAAGACATCGCTGAATCGGCGTCACACACGCCGATTCAGCGATGTCAGCGGGAGAGCCAGCGACGAAACAAAGTTCTGGACTTTCTTCCCCGACCAGCGATATCACAGCAGGGGCCTGATCGCTGCTGCCTGTCACACTGGACGATATCGCTAGCCAGGACGCTGCAACGTCACGGATCGCTAGCGATATCGTCTAGTGTGACGGTACCTTGACTTGCCCGAGGATCGCATTGCAATCCTGAAGCTGGCTGTCTGCTTTCCTGGCCTGAGTGTGACAGCATGTATTGTTATGCAGTTATCACTCTCTGGTCAGGAGAGCAGACGGCCAGTCTGTGTAACTGTGATGCAATCCTCAGACATATGGCAGTCTGACATAATCAGAGACACCAATGCAGAGGGGTGGGCAGGATTGGGAAATTTTCATTTGCAATCTACATATGCTTGACTTGCCGGCGTGAGACAATAAATTTGTCCAGGGCTTGCAGGAACACAAAGGGGCCATGTAGAGAAATAAGTTACATATCCTGAAAGGGCTGCCCAAGCCCTATTTCAGGATACTATTAGTATACTATACAAAAATGATCTGACAGATTCCCTTAGTGACTGGGCTAAATTTTTTAAATCTGACCAATGTCACTTTATGTGTTGATAATTCTGGAATGCTTCAACAAATCCCAGTGATTTTGAGATTGTTTTTCTGTGGCACATGATAATTTATGATAATCGTAAATTTAGGTTAATATGTGTTGTGTTTAATTATAAAAAATATCAGAAATTTGACAAAAATGTAAAAAAATTGGCAATTTTCAAACTTTGAATGATTATCCCTTTAAGGCCGGTGTCACACTTGCATGTGCAATTTGAGAAACTAGCACAAGTCTCTTGCATCAATACCCGGCACTGCTACCGGTGGTTCGGACCAGAGCGTTCAGCTGCATAGAAATACATGCAGCCATACGCTCCGGTCACGAGTGTCGGTGGAAGTACCGGGTATTGTTGTGAGAGACTCGTGCGAGTTTTTCACATTGCACACGCAAGTATGACACCGGCCTAATCCAGATAGTCAAAGCACAGAAACACATTGATAAATAACATTTCCCACATGTCTGCTTCACATCAGCACCATTTGTAAAATGTTACTTCATTTTGTTAGCCTTTTAGGAGGTTTAAAAATGTAGCAGCAATTTTCCATTTTTTCAAGGAAATTTACAAATTTTATTTTTTTGAGGGACCTATCGAGGTTTGAAGTGACTTTTGGGGTCCTATATATTGGAAAACCTCCAAAAGTAATACCATTTTAAAAACAGCACCCCTTGACATATTGAAAACGTCTGTCAGGTAGTTTATTAATCCTTCAGATGATATTCAAGAATTAATGCAAACTGGCATGAGAGGAATAAAAAAGTGTATTTTTACCACCTAAGTGTCGCTAACTTCTGAACAGCCTACTATAGCCAGAAGACACTAAGACCGCTATTTGGCCATGAATTGCCATGGCAGATATCAGGACCACACAATCATGATCTCAGGGTGCCGATGGGGTTAAAGAGGAAGCCCCTACATGCTGTTAACCATTTATATGATGTAGTCACTATTGACAGCAGCATCTAAGGGCTTAAACGACCATAGTCGGTGCCAACTCTGAATGTGGCTGATACAGCAAGTTTTCAGTTATAGTGCACAGCCGACAGCTGCTGGATTGTCACCTGTATGGGGATGATATTTTCTTATATCTCAGGTTAGTAAAAAGACGTATTGGTGGTCATTAAGGGGTTAAGCAGGAAACCAAATAAAACAGGTAACGTTTTGGTCTATGTTCCTAGTACCTTCATCAGACTCACTGGAAAATATATACAATTACACCATGTTCCAAATTATTATGCAAATTATATTTTTCTCGGATTTTCCTAAATGGTCAGTGCAAATGACAGTCAGTCTAATAAAAGTCATCACCCGTTAGATTATACATCGAATTTTATTGAAGAAACCACCCAATGGTAACAGTATAATCTCCAAAATGAATAAAAACTCAAAATGCACTGTTCCAAATTATTAGGCACAGTAGAATTTCTAAACATTTGATATGTTTTAACGAACTGAAAATGCTCATTTGTGGAATTTGCAGCATTAGGAGGTCACATTCACTGAACAAAAAAGCTATTTAACTCCAAAACATCCTAACAGGCCAAGTTACATGTTAGCATAGGAACTGTCTTTGATATCACCTTCACAATTCTTGCATCCATTGAACTTGTGAGTTTTTGGAGAGTTTCTGCTTGTATTTCTTTGCATGAAGTCAGAATAGCCTCCCAGAGCTGCTGTTTTGATGTGAACTGCCTCCCACCCTCATAGATCTTTTGCTTGATGATACTCCAAAGGTTCTCTATAAGGTTGAGGTCAGTGGAAGACCACACCATGAGTTTATCTCCTTTTATGCCTATAGCAGCATGAACTCTGTCTGTGCTCTGTTTCAGTCACAAATCTCTTCACAGTATGATGATCACGCTTAAGTTTTCGTGATATATCTAATGTTTTCATACCTTGTCCAAGGCATTGCACTATTTAACACTTTTCAGCAGCAGAGAGATCCTTTTTATTTCCCCTATTGCTTGAAACCTGTGGCCTGCTTAATAATGTGGAACATGATTTTCAAGTAGTTTTTCTTTAATTAGAATCACCTGGAAAACTAATTATCACATGTGTTTAAGATTGATTTCAGTGTTCCATTAAGCCCTGAGACACAATGCTATCCACGAGTTTATTTGAAAAACAAAACAATTAAATCTTTATGACACTTAAATCCAATTTGCATACTAATTTGGAACACAGAGTATATAAATGGCAAGTTGCAATACTTGTAAAAATATACATTAAAACTGATGCAGCAAGTACAACTTTGCAATGCTCCAAGATGTAAACTTTAGCCCCTTAGTGACAGAGACAATTTGGTACCTAATGACCAAGCCAATTTTTACAATTCTGACCACTGTTACTTTATGTGGTTATAACTCTGGAACCCTTTAATGGATCTCGCTGATTCTGAGAATGTTTTTTCATGACATATTGTACTTCATGTTAGTGGTAAAATTTATTTGGTATGACTTGCGTTTATTTATGAAAAAAACAGAAATATTGCGAACATTTGGAAAATTTTGCAATTTTCAAACTTTGAATTTTTATGCCTTTAAATTAGAGAGATATGTCACACAAAATACTTAATAAATAACATTTACATATGTTTACTTTACATCACCGCACTTTTGGAAACAACATTTTTTTTTAGTTAGGACATTATAAGGGTTAAAATTTGAACAGCGATTTCTCATTTTTCCATTTTTTTAGGGACTGCCTCACATTTGAAGTGATTTTGGGGGGTCAATATAACAGAAAATACCCAAAAGAGACACAATTCTAAAAACTGCATCCTTCAAGGTGCACAAAAGCACATTTAAGAAGTTTATTAACCCTTCAGGTGCTTCACAAGAACTAAAGCAATGTGGAAGGAAAAAATGAACGTTTTACTTTTGTCACAAAAACTTTACGTTGGAACCAATTTTTTTTATTTTCACAAGGGTATCAGGAGATCATGAACCACAAAATTTGTTGTGCAATTTCTCCTGAGTACACCGATACCCCAAATGTGGGGAAAAGCCACTATTTGGGTGCATGGCAGGGCTCAGAAGGGAGGGAGCATCGTTTGACTTTTTGAAGGCAAAATTGGCTGGAATCAATGGTGGCGTCATGTCGTGTTTGGAGACCCCCTGATGTACCTAAACAGTGAAAAAAAAACAATTCGAACTCCAATCCTAACTGAAACACACCCCTAACCCTAATACCAACCCTAACCATAACCCAAACCATAATCCTAACCCCAACACACCCCTAACCCTAATCCCAACCCTAACCATAACCCTAACCAAAAACCTAACCCTAACACACTCTTAACTCTAATCCCAACCCTAACTGTAATCCCAACCCTAACCACAACCCTAAACCTAGTCTAACCCTAACTTTAGCCCAACTCATGTTAACCCAACCCTAACCCTAACTTTAGTCCAACTCACTTTAGCCCAACCCTAACCCTGACTTTAGCCCAACTCTAACCCTAATGGAAAAATGGAAATAAATACATTTTTTTATTTTAGTATTTTTAGCTAACTAAAATAAGGTTTGATTAACTAGGATCTATCAAGGTGATCAAAATGAACCAATAGGAAAAATTTCCTACTGTTGCCATGTACTGGCTGGCAGATCTCGACGGGCGAGCTACTCATGCGCCTGCCATTTTCTCCCTGAAGAAGATGCCTTCGTCCTGGGGGACTTCATGGTGGATTACAGGAACAACGGAGATACCGAGGGGATTGCGGGACCCTATTTCTCTCTCCTCTGATGTGCAATCACATCAGAGGAAAGAGAAATTAAATGGAAAATAGGACTTTTCTTTGCGACTGCCATGATACCGTTAACAACGGCGATCGCAACACCAAGGTCAGTAAAAACCAACCTGAATCATGTTCTCTGGAGTCTCAGCTACCCCCAGTAGCCGAGACTCTGGAGAAATTCCAACTCTGGGGGGCGCTTTACACTTAATCCTCAGCGGCATTAAAAAGTGGCGCTGTGGTTTAAGTACCCTTAACTGCCGCCATTAAAAGGCATATCGGCAGTTGTTATGGTGTTAAACTCAGGAATATAAATCGAAAGGTTATGGATACAAAAGCAATAAATGATGAATACATAGAAAATCACTAAGTAGCATATCTACAGTAGGTTCAGGTTTATACAGGACAAATAGTAATGGGAAAGAAAATGTAGAAACAGAGCATATTGAACTTTTTGGGTAAGATTGCAAAAAATAAAGCTCTCAGTGAGATATCTAGTAGTGACCATGGTATGGTAAGTTTAAAGACAGCATCTAATTGCTGGCTAAAGTGTACATAGAGAACATGAAGACTATCCACATAAAACCACAGCAATGACTAGCTGGCCTGTATCACTAAAGTAAGGAGGAGGGCATTTTAATAATAGACTTTACATTTGTCAGCTTGCTGCACTTTACTACTATTGAAAAGCATTTCTCTTTCCATTAGTGATACAGGTTAGCTAATCCTTCTTGCAGCTTTTTGTGGATACGCTTCATGTTCTCCATGCACAGTTTAGCTATGTAATGTAACTAGAGATGAGCAAGCACTAAAATGCTTGAATCCTTGTTACTCGAACTGAGGAGCTTGAATGCTCATTTGAAGTAATGAGTAGGGTTGTGCGACTTTTACTTTTATAGGATCGGGTCGGGTTTCACGAAACCCTACTTTTTCAAAAGTCGGGTCGAGTGAAATCGGCCGATCCTATAAAAAAGTCGGGGTCGGGGTCGGCCAAAACACGAAACCCAATGCAGTGCATTGGGTTTCCAATGGTTCCCACGGTCTGAAGGAGAGGAAACTCTCCTTCAGGCCCTGGGTGTTAGGGCTAGCGGAACGCACCAAATAATAAGACAGATAGAGTATGGTGCGTTCGCAGCCCGAGGTCCACCGTGCAGAGATGGAACCTGCTGCCAAGTAACGATGGACTATATGGCGGTATTCATAAGTATACACACGTGGGTTAAACTTCACCCAACGTGAAGGAAGCGATCCTGTTGCATCACAGGACCGCGGTACCGCACATAGAGCGCGAGCAAGTAGTCAGCGAACTCAACCCCAACTAGGATTGAAGTCCGATTAGACCCTTGCTGGCACAACACCGCAACTGGGTGTGTAAGGAAACTAAATAACAATATTAAGGCACGAGAGTGCATGCGGTGCCGCACTGACGAATGCCACTAACCACCCAGGCTTGGGTAAGGAAAGCACAGAGGAAGTGCACGGCGCCGTACTGGCGGTCACAGCAACTGGACGCTGTAATGTGTGATTCGTGCAGTAGGCTAAGTCGGGCGCTAGATAGCAACCATACACCTTCCGCGAACAGACATTCAATAGGGTAGGGGTATCCAAGGACGACTTGCACTCACAACATACACACATTAACAATTGTACACTAGCGCATGGCCGTGCGGTCATGCGCAGTTTATATAGTTGCAGCACAGGAAGTGGCCACAGAAACTTTGCCCTTCCAAGACCTGCCAAGAGGACCAATGGAATGTGCTGCAGAGCCTGAGCACATGACCCTCGATCTCCAACGGGAGATCTTGCCCTGGGCATGCTCAGTGTGTGCAGACAAGGACTTAGTCCCAGAGAAGTCCGCTCGCTGCTGACCAGCACTGACTTTAATGGCAGAAGCTGAAGAAGCAGCAGTAACTCTCTGTACAGAGTGAGACTGAGCAAGACGCTGGGACCGACGACCCTGCTGAGCAGACTCCACTGCGGCTGGATAAGAATGGGAGACCGCAGCGGAGGTGGCTCAAGATTCCCCCTGTGCAGAAGTGGGAACTCGAGACCTAACATGCCCCCCCCTCCTTGGGCCTTGCTACGCTCGAAGGCAGCAATGAGCTGTGGGGCCCGAATGTTTTCAGCAGGCTCCCATGACCTGTCCTCTGGGCCATAACCCTTCCAATCCACCAGATAGAACTTTTTGCCGCGTACCACCTTGCACCCCAAAATAGCGTTCACCTCGTAATTGTCCGTAGACGAACCCGATGTCCCGGCAGATGACTCGGAAAACCGGGACATGTATACGGGTTTCAAGAGGGACACATGAAAGGTGTCGGTGATACCCAAGCGTGGAGGAAGAGCCAAACGGTAGACCACAGGATTAACCTGTTCGAGAACCTTGAAGGGACCCAAGTAGCGAGGAGCAAACTTAGTGGACTCAACTCGCAGCCTGATGTTACGGGCGGAGAGCCACACCAAGTCGCCAGGAGCAAAGGTCGGAGCGGGGCGCCGATGAACATCGGCGGAGGACCTCATTCTCTCCTTGGAGGCCCGAATGGCATCCTGCGTGCGGTCCCAAATGTCCCGTGCCTCCACAGCCCAGTCTGCCACCCTGGAGTCAGCAGAAGACACAGGCATGGGCACAGGAACACCGGATGCTGGCCGTAATTTAGGAGGAATGGAGTCTGACCGGTGGAGTCGGCTACGGCATTGTTAAGTGCAAACTCTGCCCACGGTAGCAAGGATGCCCAGTCATCCTGCCTGGCAGAAACAAAATGTCGTAAATATGTGACCAAGGTCTGGTTGGCCCTCTCTACCAACCCATTCGTCTCGGGATGATATGCCGAAGAGAGATTCAACTCAATACTGAGTAGACGACAAAGCTCTCTCCAGAATCGAGACGCAAACTGGGGACCCCGGTCACTAACAATTTTGTCTGGCATATCGTGTAGGCGAAAGATATGCTTGACGAACAAGACAGCCAACGCCCTTGCAGAAGGTAGCCATGGAAGAGGCACCAAGTGCACCATTTTGGAAAAATGGTCGGTGATCACCCAGATAATGGTGCAGTTACGAGACTTGGGTAAGCCCACCACAAAGTCCATCCCGACCATCTCCCAGGGCCTGTCCGCCACCGGCAGAGGATAAAGCAAACCAGCTGGCCGTTGCCGAGGAGTCTTGTTCTTGGCGCAAGAGACACACGCCCGAACATACTCTGCGACATCACGAGCCATATGCGGCCACCAGTACGTCCTCACCAGTAACTCAGATGTCCTTTTGGTACCAAAATGTCCACCCACCCTGGACGAGTGTGCCCAAGAGAGAAACTCCGGTCGCAAATTGGATGGAACAAAAGTCTTGCCCGGGGGCACAGACTCTAGCGAAACCGGGGCCACAGTTCTCAAGCTCTCGGTGGGGACAATAAGCCGAGGCTCCTCCTCCGCAGATGACACAACGGAGCGAGAGAGAGCGTCGGCCCGAATGTTCTTCTCCCCAGAAAGAAAATGGAGGGTGAAATGAAACCGGGAGAAGAATAAGGACCATCTGACCTGGCGAGAATTCAACCGCTGGGCTGTCTGCAGGTACACCAAATTTTTATGGTCTGTGAAGACTTGGAAGGGAAAACGTGCACCCTCCAAGAGATGTCTCCACTCCGAGAAAGCCAACTTCATGGCTAGCAACTCCCTGTCCCCGATGGAATAATTCCTCTCTGCTGGTGAGAAGGTCTTGGAGAAAAAGAAGCAAGGATGCTTCCGACCTTGAGCATCCTTTTGGAAGAGGACTGCTCCAGCACCAACAGAAGAGGCATCCACCTCCATGATAAATGGCTTATCAACATCGGGGCGATGTAGGATGGGAGCGCTAGCGAAGTGTGACTTTATAGAGTTAAAGGCCTTGGCGACCTCCTCAGACCACAATTTGGGATTCGCCCCCTTCTTCGTGAGGGCAACCAAGGGAGCTACCAAAGTTGAGAAGTGCGGAATGAACTGCCGATAATAATTAATGAACCCCATAAAGCGCTGCACCGCTTTAAGAGAATGGGGTTCCTGCCAGTTCATCACAGCCTGTAGTTTGGCAGGATCCATAGCCAATCCCTGGGCAGAGATGATGTAGCCTAGGAAAGGTAAGGACTCCTGCTCAAACATACACTTCTCCAACTTGGCATAGAGGGAGTTTGCCCGTAGGAGGTCGAAGACTTTGCAAACATCTCTCCGGTGGGAGTCAATATCTGGAGAGTAGATGAGAATATCATCCAGATAGACTACGACCAAGGTGGAAAGCATATCCCGAAAGATATCATTCACAAAGTCTTGGAAAATGGCTGGGGCATTACAGAGCCCGAAGGGCATCACCAGATATTCATAGTGCCCATCCCTGGTGTTAAAAGCCGTCTTCCATTCGTCCCCCTCACGGATGCGAATCAGGTTGTAAGCACCCCGCAGATCTAGTTTAGTAAATACCCTTGCTCCCCGAAGCCTATCAAAGAGCTCAGATATCAAGGGCAAAGGATACTTGTTCTTAACGGTGATGGCGTTAAGACCCCTGTAGTCTATGCATGGACGCAATTCCCCATTCTTCTTCTGCACGAAGAAGAACCCTGCTCCAGCAGGTGACACTGACTTCCTAATGAATCCTCTTGCCAGATTTTCATGGATGTACTGTGACATTGCCTCCGTCTCTGGGAGAGATAGCGGATAGACTCGACCCCGGGGAGGCTCAGCACCAGGCAAGAGATCAATAGGACAGTCATAGGGGCGATGGGGCGGAAGGATCTCCGCCGCCTTTTTGGAGAACAAGTCTGCATACGACCAATACTGCTTGGGGAGAGAGGAAAGATCTGCGGGTACCTCTGTAGTAGCAACCTGAACGCACTCCCTCTGACACCTACCCCCACAAGATTCGCCCCATCCCAGGATTCTGCCTGAGGACCACTCGATATGAGGAGAGTGGTAACGTAGCCAAGGTATTCCCAACAGGACCTCATCAATTCCCTCAGGAATGACGAGCAGAGATATAATCTCCTGATGAGATGGCGACATGGACAGAGTAAAAGGGATGGTCTGGTGTGTTATCTGTGAGGGCAGTGCCGACCCATTCACCACTCGTACCGTTACTGGTTGAGCTAGCATAACCAGGGGTATTGCGTGACGTTGGGCGAAGGCAGAAGACATAAAATTGCCCTCCGCCCCAGAATCCACGCAGAGCTCTACCGAGTGGGAGAATGAGCCTATAGTAATTGTCCCCTTAAAGGACAATTTAGAGGCAAACGTCGCCGTGTCTAGTGTACCTCCACCTACTACCACTAGACGCTGACGTTTCCTCGATCGCTGAGAACATCTGGTGGCTAGATGTCCTGACTGCTGGCAAACATGACAGACCTTGAGTGCACAAGCGGTCCGGGACTTAGATCCCGCTTGTGACACTTCCCTGGCCTCATGTGACTCAGGAACCAGGACCGGAGATTCCAGAGGTTTGGCGAAGGTAGGAGCCAGCCGAAACCTCTGCCTACACTGGGCTCGCTCTAACCTCCGCTCGTTAAAACGGAGGTCAATTCGAGTGGAGACAGTTATTAACTCCTCCAGTGTGGCAGGAATCTCCCTAGTGGCCAGAGCGTCCTTAACGTGGTCAGCCAGGCCCCTCCAAAATATGGGAATAAGAGCTTTATCCGACCAATCCAGCTCAGAAGCTAAAGTGCGGAATTGGACGGCAAAATGACTGACCAAGGACTCACCCTGAGTTAATGCCAGCAGTTGGAGCGCAGTATCATGGGTGACTTGAGGTCCTAAAAAGACCTGTTTCAGAGTGCTCAGAAACAGCGGAGCACTCTGCACCACATGATCACCACGCTCCCACAGCGGCGTAGCCCATTCCAACGCCCTGTCCGACAAGAGAGACACTATAAATCCCACCTTAGCCCGCTCTTGGGAAAACGTGCAGCCAGGAGCTCGAGGTGAATAGAGCACTGACTCACAAATCCCCTACAAAACTTGCTATCACCAGAAAATTTTTCTGGCAGCGGGAGGCGAGAAAATGTCGGAGCAGGGGTGGCAATGGACAGGGTTGCTGCAGCCACGCTAGCAGCCTGTACAGCAACTGCGGTAACATCCACAGCTGAGGTTGCGCTCTCAAGAGCCGCCAACCTACCCTCCAGCTGCTGGATATACCGCAAGGATTGCTGTTTGTCTGTCATTACTTGCCAGACCCTGGCGCTAGTGTAATGTTAGGGCTAGCGGAACGCACCAAATAATAAGACAGATAGAGTATGGTGCGTTCGCAGTCCGAGGTCCACCGTGCAGAGATGGAACCTGCTGCCAAGTAACGACGGACTATATGGCGGTACTCATAAGTATACACACGTGGGTTAAACTTCACCCAACGTGAAGGAAGCGATCCTGTTGCGTCACAGGACCACGGTACCGCACATAGAGCGCGAGCAAGTAACATAGTAACATAGTAACATAGTTAGTAAGGCCGAAAAAAGACATTTGTCCATCCAGTTCAGCCTATATTCCATCATAATAAATACCCAGATCTACGTCCTTCTACAGAACCTAATAATTGTATGATACAATATTGTTCTGCTCCAGGAAGACATCCAGGCCTCTCTTGAACCCCTCGACTGAGTTCGCCATCACCACCTCCTCAGGCAAGCAATTCCAGATTCTCACTGCCCTAACAGTAAAGAATCCTCTTCTATGTTGGTGGAAAAACCTTCTCTCCTCCAGACGCAAAGAATGCCCCCTTGTGCCCGTCACCTTCCTTGGTATAAACAGATCCTCAGCGAGATATTTGTATTGTCCCCTTATATACTTATACATGGTTATTAGATCGCCCCTCAGTCGTCTTTTTTCTAGACTAAATAATCCTAATTTCGCTAATCTATCTGGGTATTGTAGTTCTCCCATCCCCTTTATTAATTTTGTTGCCCTCCTTTGTACTCTCTCTAGTTCCATTATATCCTTCCTGAGCACCGGTGCCCAAAACTGGACACAGTACTCCATGTGCGGTCTAACTAGGGATTTGTACAGAGGCAGTATAATGCTCTCATCATGTGTATCCAGACCTCTTTTAATGCACCCCATGATCCTGTTTGCCTTGGCAGCTGCTGCCTGGCACTGGCTGCTCCAGGTAAGTTTATCATTAACTAGGATCCCCAAGTCCTTCTCCCTGTCAGATTTACCCAGTGGTTTCCCGTTCAGTGTATAATGGTGATATTGATTCCCTCTTCCCATGTGTATAACCTTACATTTATCATTGTTAAACCTCATCTGCCACCTTTCAGCCCAAGTTTCCAACTTATCCAGATCCATCTGTAGCAGAATACTATCTTCTCTTGTATTAACTGCTTTACATAGTTTTGTATCATCTGCAAATATCGATATTTTACTGTGTAAACCTTCTACCAGATCATTAATGAATATGTTGAAGAGAACAGGTCCCAATACTGACCCCTGCGGTACCCCACTGGTCACAGCGACCCAGTTAGAGACTATACCATTTATAACCACCCTCTGCTTTCTATCGCTAAGCCAGTTACTAACCCATTTACACACATTTTCCCCCAGACCAAGCATTCTCATTTTGTGTACCAACCTCTTGTGCGGCACGGTATCAAACGCTTTGGAAAAATCGAGATATACCACGTCCAATGACTCACCGTGGTCCAGCCTATAGCTTACCTCTTCATAAAAACTGATTAGATTGGTTTGACAGGAGCGATTTCTCATAAACCCATGCTGATATGGAGTTAAACAGTTATTCTCATTGAGATAATCCAGAATAACATCCCTCAGAAACCCTTCAAATATTTTACCAACAATAGAGGTTAGACTTACTGGCCTATAATTTCCAGGTTCACTTTTAGAGCCCTTTTTGAATATTGGCACCACATTTGCTATGCGCCAGTCCTGCGGAACAGACCCTGTCGCTATAGAGTCACTAAAAATAAGAAATAATGGTTTATCTATTACATTACTTAGTTCTCTTAGTACTCGTGGGTGTATGCCATCCGGACCCGGAGATTTATCTATTTTAATCTTATTTAGCCGGTTTCGCACCTCTTCTTGGGTTAGATTGGTGACCCTTAATATAGGGTTTTCATTGTTTCTTGGGATTTCACCTAGCATTTCATTTTCCACCGTGAATACCGTGGAGAAGAATGTGGAAGAAGTAGTCAGCGAACTCAACCCCAACTAGGATTGAAGTCCGATTAGACCCTTGCTGGCACAACACCGCAACTGGGTGTGTAAGGAAACTAAATAACAATATTAAGGCACGAGAGTGCATGCGGTGCCGCACTGACGAACGCCACCAACCACCCAGGCTTGGGTAAGGAAAGCACAGAGGAAGTGCACGGCGCCGTACTGGCGGTCACAGCAACTGGACGCTGTAATGTGTGATTCGTGCAGTAGGCTAAGTCGGGCGCTAGATAGCAACCATACACCTTCCGCGAACAGACATTCAATAGGGTAGGGGTATCCAAGGACGACTTGCACTCACAACATACACACATTAACAATTGTACACTAGCGCATGGCCGTGCGGTCATGCGCAGTTTATATAGTTGCAGCACAGGAAGTGGCCACAGAAACTTTGCCCTTCCAAGACCTGCCAAGAGGACCAATGGAATGTGCTGCAGAGCCTGAGCACATGACCCTCGATCTCCAACGGGAGATCTTGCCCTGGGCATGCTCAGTGTGTGCAGACAAGGACTTAGTCCCAGAGAAGTCCGCTCGCTGCTGACCAGCACTGACTTTAATGGCAGAAGCTGAAGAAGCAGCAGTAACTCTCTGTACAGAGTGAGACTGAGCAAGGCGCTGGGACCGACGACCCTGCTGAGCAGACTCCACTGCGGCTGGATAAGAATGGGAGACCGCAGCGGAGATGGCTCGAGATTCCCCCTGTGCAGAAGCGGGAACTCGAGACCTAACACTGGGATCCATATTTAAGTGTAAAATAAAGAATTAAAATAAAAAATATTGCTATACTCACCCTCGGACGCGCCCTGGTACTAACCGGCAGCCTTCCTTCCTTAGAATCTGCGCGTGAAGGGCCTTAGATGACGTCGCGGCTTGTGATTGCTCGCGCGACCAATCACAAGCCGCGACGTCACCGAAGGTCCTTCAAGCGCTGATTCTTAGGGAGGAAGGCTGCCGGAAAGAAGCAGGGCGCGTCCGAGGGTGAGTATATTCCTATTAGGTATATACTCTCCCTCGGACGCGCCCTGCTTCTTTCCGGTAGCCTTCCTCCCTAAGAATCAGCGCTTGAAGGACCTTCGGTGACGTCGCGGCTTGTGATTGGTCGCGCGGGCGGTCGCGCGACCAATCACAAGCCGCAACGTCATCTAAGGCCCTTCACGCGCAGATTCTAAGGAAGGAAGGCTGCCGGTTAGTACCAGGGCGCGTCCGAGGGTGAGTATAGCAATATTTTTTATTTTAATTCTTTATTTTACACTTAAATATGGATCCCGATACGGATTTCCGATATTGCAAACATATCGGAACTCGGGATCGGAATTCCGATACCAGATTCAGAAGATCGCCGACCTCATGGCCGACCCCACACAGGGGTCGGGTCGGGTTTCATGAAACCCGACTTTGCCAAAAGTCGGTAAACTTCTGAAAATGGCCGACCCGTTTCGCTCAACCCTAGTAACGAGTATGATGGGAGTCAAAGGAAAATTATTTTTTTTCCGGCAAACCCTACAAAGAGGTCTGTGGGGCAGTGAAAATATTGAAATGAATGGAAAAAATACTAAATGGAAGGAGAACAGGATGGGGAAGACCACTTTAAGCATCTGTGAATCCTAGATCGCTGCTGCTAACAATGGTGTCACACTTTTACTCCACTTTAAAGGGAACCTGTCACCTGAATTTGGCGGGACTGGTTTTGGGTCATATGGGCGGAGTTTTTGGGTGTTTGATTCACCCTTTCCTTATCCGCTGGCTGCATGATGGCCGCAATATTGGATTGAAGTTCATTCTCTGTCCTCCGTAGTACACGCCTGTGCAAGGCAGAGAATGAACTTCAATCCAATATTTCAGCCAGCATGCAGCCAGCAGGTAAGGAAAGGGTGAATCAAACACCCGAAAACTCCGCCCATATGACCCAAAACCAGTCCCGCCAAATTCAGGTGACAGGTTCCCTTTAAGGACTAGCAAAAAAACCATTGAAAATCAACAAGAAAATCGAGTTTACATGAAAAAAATGTTAAGAAATATTCTTTCCTGTGTAATGACTTTTATATAAGGCAAAATTTAAAAAGGATTTTAAAAAAATAATAACTTAAGTAAGCCAAAATTTAATTTTTTTGTTAAAAAAAATTGGAAATGTCTGTGTAATTTATGAAGGAAACAAGAACTGCGAAAAATGTTCTGTAATAGGGACTCAGATATACCCTGTATTAGACTTACAGGAGGGCCTCATACAAATTCTGTTCAAATTGTCATGAAGTGGTACTCCTAGACTCATAAAGGTTATGCACTAAGTGCAAAGCCTGTCAAAAATTACAAGCCGGGTCATCCATACAACCCTGAAGGCAACAACTGTAGTACCGAATTCAAATATTGTGCCCAAAATATAGTTGTGGTACTCCTCCACTCCTAAAAGTTCTGCGCAGTGCAAAGCCTTCCAAAAATTACAATTTATTCACCCTTGAAAGCCACAACTGGAAACCAAAGAAATTTCACACAAAGCAGGTTCTACAATATATGAAAATAATCAATTTTTTGACCAAAAATATTTTGTGAACTGTACTAGTCCAGGCTGCTTTTAACATTTTTTTTATTTTTTTTTAACCCACCATAGTTTTACGGAAAGCACGTTAAACTCTATACATGAATCATTGAATCCATTCAAATTTTTGAAAGCTTTTGTTTTACCGTTTAATATACCTGTAAAATGTAACAAGAACTGCGTGGGTATGGATGAATATTTCAATCCATAAAAAGTTTTAGAAAGTTTTTTGTAGTTTAACCCCTTTCCAACCTTAGACGTATAGGTATGTCTAAAGTTGGCTCTCCCTGTTTTCTTCAGGCTCACATTTTTTTTTCACCAGCTCACATTAGAAGCACTTCACCTTCATATTAAATGGTGTAAGTTTTCTTTAGTAGTGCAAGAGTTAATCAACTAAGTTGAGATCTCCTGGAAGCTTTACTGAGTTAAGGCTCTCAGCTGTGCACTGTTAACCACTCCCATCCCCCATATAAACTAGGCCCTGTCTAGCACTTATTGTCAGTGCAAGCTTTCGCTGCTTGGCGAGAGGTTGTTGTTGGTTATAATTGGATAAGGGGCCTATAGTCTCTCTGCTAGATTGTAGGCTGTATAGTTGCATCATGCAACAATGCAGCCTGCCATCTAGCTGTAGCAGAGCTAGACCCGTTGTGGGACAAATGGAATTATCTTCTCGGCGGACAGGTAAAGAATATTGTGGTTTATTATTTTAATTCTGTTACAGGAGACCATGGCTTTTGTGGACTGGGCAATGATGTGAGTATGGTTTAATTTAGATTCATTAAAGGAATCTGTGTTATTCTTTCAATTAAATGACTTTATTCTGGGTGTGTGTTTATTTACAATATAACTATATGATTAGTAAAGGATAGGCGTCTTATAGACGTCACTCTGTTACTAAGCGGTGGGCTTGATGTCACCGGACAATACAAATCAACCAACCACAAATATGAACCCCATTTACAACCACCACCATAGAGCATGTGGGAAGAGCTGGGCAAAGCATCAGAATTGACGCATCTAATAGATGCACCTTTTCTGGGGTGGCTGCTATTTTTAGGCTGGTGGGCCACTATCGATGGTCCATTACCAGCCTGAGAATACCAGCCCCCAGCTGTCTGCTTTACTTCAACTGATTTTCAAAAATGGGAGGGACAACAGGCTATTTTGATTATTTATGTAAATAATTAGAACATATAGCATGGGGACCCCTCTATTTTTGATAACCCACTTTGCTGAAGCTAACAGCTGAGAGTTGCAGCCTGTAGCTGTCAGTTTTGCCTAGCTGGTTATTAACCCCTTCATGACCCAGCCTATTTTGACCTTAACCCCTTTACCCCCAAGGGTGGTTTGCACGTCAATGACCAGGCCAATTTTTACAATTCTGACCACTGTCCCTTTATGAGGTTATAACTCCGAAACGCTTCAACGGATCCTGGTGATTCTGACATTGTTTTCTCGTGACATATTGTACTTCATGATAGTGGTAAAATTTCTTTGATAGTACCTGCGTTTATTTGTGAAAAAAACGGAAATTTGGCGAAAATTTTGAAAATTTCGCAATTTTCAAACTTTGAATTTTTATGCAATTAAATCACAGAGATATGTCACACAAAATACTTAATAAGTAACATTTCCCACATGTCTCCTTTACATCAGCATAATTTTGGAACCAATTTTTTTTTTTGTTAGGGAGTTATAAGGGTTAAAAGTTGACCAGCAATTTCTCATTTTTACAACACCATTTTTTTTTAGGGACCACGTCTCATTTGAAGTCATTTTGAGGGGTCTATATGATAGAAAATGCCCAAGTGTGACACCATTCTAAAAACTGCACCCCTCAAGGTGCTCAAAACCACATTCAAGAAGTTTATTAACCCTTCAGGTGTTTAATAGGAATTTTTGGAATGTTTAAATAAAAATGAACATTTAACTTTTTTACACAAAAAATTTACTTCAGCTCCAATTTGTTTTATTTTACCAAGGGTAACAGGAGAAATTGGACCGAAAAAGTTGTTGTCCAATTTGTCCTGAGTACGCTGATACCCCATATGTGGCAGTAAACCACTGTTTGGGCGCATGGGAGAGCTCGGAAGGGAAGGAGCGCTATTTGACTTTTCAATGCAAAATTGACAGGAATTGAGATGGGACGCCATGTTGCGTTTGGAGAGCCACTGATGTGCCTAAACATTGAAACCCCCCACAAGTGACACCATTTTGGAAAGTAGACCCCCTAAGGAACTTATCTGGATGTGTGGTGAGCACTTTGACCCACCAAGTGCTTCACAGAAGTTTATAATGCAGAACCGTAAAAATAAAAAATCATATTTTTTCACAAAAATTATATTTTTGCCCCCAATTTTTTATTTTTCCAAGGGTAAGAGAAGAAATTGGACCTCAAAAGTTGTTGTCCAATTTGTCCTGAGTACTCTGATACCCCATATGTGGCAGTAAACCACTGTTTGGGCGCATGGGAGAGCTCGGAAGGGAAGGAGCGCAGTTTGACTTTTCAATGCAAAATTGACAGAAATTGAGATGGGACGCCATGTTGTGTTTGGAGAGCCACTGATGTGCCGAAACATTGAAACCCCCCACAAGTGACACCATTTTGGAAAGTAGACCCCCTAAGGAACTTATCTAGAGGTGTGGTGAGCACTTTGACCCACCAAGTGCTTCACAGAAGTTTATAATGCAGAACTGTAAAAATAAAAAATCATATTTTTTCACAAAAATTATATTTTTGCCCCCAATTTTTTATTTTTCCAAGGGTAAGAGAAGAAATTGGACCTCAAAAGTTGTTGTCCAATTTGTCCCGAGTACGCTGATACCCCATATGTGGCAGTAAACCACTGTTTGGGCGCATGGGAGAGCTCGGAAGGGAAGGAGCGCCGTTTGACTTTTCAATGCAAAATTGACAGGAATTGAGATGGGACGCCATGTTGCGTTTGGAGAGCCACTGATGTGCCTAAACATTGAAACCACCCACAAGTGACACCATTTTGGAAAGTAGACCCCCTAAGAAACTTATCTGGATGTGTGGTGAGCACTTTGAACCACCAAGGGCTTCACAGAAGTTTATAATGCAGAGCCATAAAAATAAAACAAAATTTTTTTCCCACAAAAATTATTTTTTAGCCCCCAGTTTTGTATTTTCCCTAGGGTAACAGGAGAAATTGGACCCCAAAAGTTGTTGTCCAATTTGTCCTGAGTACGCTGATACCCCATATGTGGGGATAAACCCCTGTTTGGGCACACAGGAGAGCTCGGAAGGGAAGGAGCACTGTTTTACTTTTTCAACGCAGAATTGGCTGGAATTGAGATCGGACGCCATGTCGTGTTTGGAGAGCCCCTGATGTGCCGAAACAGTGGAAACCCCCCAATTATAACTGAAACCCTAATCTAAACACACCCCTAACCCTAATTCCAACGGTAACCCTAACCACACCTCTAACCCTGACACACCCCTAACCCTAATCCCAACCCTATTCCCAACTGTAAATGTAATCTAAACCCTAACCCTAACTTTAGCCCCAACCCTAACTGTAGCCCCAACCCTAACCCTAACCCTAGCCCTAACCCTAGCCCTAACCCTAGCCCTAACCCTAACCCTAGCCCTAACCCTAGCCCTAACCCTAGCCCTAACCCTAGCCCTAACCCTAACCCTAGCCCTAACCCTAGCCCTAACCCTAGCCCTAGCCCTAACCCTAGCCCTAACCCTAGCCCTAACCCTAGCCCTAACCCTAGCCCTAATGGGAAAATGGAAATAAATACATTTTTTTTTATTTTTCCCTAACTAAGGGGGTGATGAAGGGGGGTTTGATTTACTTTTATAGCGAGTTTTTTAGCGGATTTTTATGATTGGCAGCCGTCACACACTGAAAGACCCTTTTTATTGCAAAAAATATTTTTTGCAATACCACATTTTGAGAGCTATAATTTTTCCATATTTTGGTCCACAGAGTTATGTGAGGTCTTGTTTTTTGCGGGACGAGTTGACGTTTTTATTGAAAACATTTTTGGGCACATGACATTTTTTGATCGCTTTTTATTCCGATTTTTGTGAGGAAGAATGACCAAAAGCCAGCTATTCATGAATTTCTATTGGGGGAGGCGTTTATACCGTTCCGAGTTTGGTAAAATTGATAAATCAGTTTTATTCTTCGGGTCAGTACGATTACAGCGATACCTCATTTATATCATTTTTTTATGGTTTGGCGCTTTTATACGATAAAAACTATTTTACAGAAAAAATAATTATTTTTGCATCGCTTTATTCTCAGGACTATAACTTTTTTAATTTTTTGCTGATGATGCTGTATGGCGGCTCTTTTTTTGCGGGACAATATGACGCTTTCAGCGGTACCATGGTTATTTATATCTGTCCTTTTGATCGCATGTTATTCCACTTTTTGTTCGGCGGTATGATAATAAAGCGTTGTTTTTTGCCTCGTTTTTTTTTTTTTTTTTCTTACGGTGTTTACTGAAGGGGTTAACTAGTGGGACAGTTTTATAGGTCGGGTCGTTACGGACGCGGCGATACTAAATATGTGTACTTTTATTGTTTTTTTTTTTTTATTTAGATGAAGAAATATATTTATGGGAATAATATATATATTTTTTTTCATTATTTTGGAATATTTTTTTTAATTTTTTTTACACATTTGGAAAAATTTTTTTTTACTTTGTCCCAGGGGGGGACATCACAGATCAGTGATCTGACAGTTTGCACAGCACTCTGTCAGATCACTGATCTGACATGCAGCGCTGCAGGCTTCACAGTGCCTGCTCTGAGCAGGCTCTGTGAAGCCACCTCCCTCCCTGCAGGACCCGGATCCGCGGCCATCTTGGATCCGGGGCTGGAGGGAGCAGGGAGGGAGGTGAGACCGTCGCAGCAACGCGATCACATCGCGTTGCTCCGGGGGTCTCAGGGAAGCCCGCAGGGAGCCCCCTCCCTGCGCGGTGCTTCCCTGCACCGCCGGCACATCGCGATCATCTTTGATCGCGGTGTGCCAGGGGTTAATGTGCCGGGGGCGGTCCGTGACCGCTCCTGGCACATAGTGCCGGATGTCAGCTGCGATAAGCAGCTGACACCCGGCCGCGATCGGCCGCGCTCCCCCCGTGAGCGCGGCCGATCGGCTATGACGTACTATCCCGTCCAGGGTCAGATAAGCCCAGGGCACCTCGACGGGATAGTACGTCTAAGGTCACAGAGGGGTTAAAGACCTTGCCGTTTTTTGCAATTCTGACCAGTGTCCCTTTATGAGGTAATAACTCAGGAACGCTTCAATGGATCCTAGCGGTTCTGAGATTGTTTTTTCGTGACATATTGGGCTTCATGTTAGTGTTAAATTTAGGTCAATAAATTCTGTGTTTATTTGTGATAAAAACGGAAATTTGGCGAAAATGTTGAAAATTTCGCAATTTTCACATTTTGAATTTTTATTCTGTTAAACCAGAGAGTTATGTGACACAAAATAGTTAATAAATAACATTTCCCACACGTCTACTGTACATCAGCACAATTTTGGAAACAAAATTTTTTTTTGCTAGGAAGTTATAAGGGTTAAAATTTGACCAGCGATTTCTCATTTTTACAACGAAATTTACAAAACCATTTTTTTGAGGGACCACCTCACATTTGAAGTCAGTTTGAGGGGTCTATATGGCTGAAAATACCCAAAAGTGACACCATGCTAAAAACTGCACCCCTCAAGGTGCACAAAACCACATTCAAGAAGTTTATTAACCCTTTAGGTGCTTCACAGCAGCAGAAGCAACATGGAAGGAAAAAATGAACATTTAACTTTTTAGTCACAAAAATGATTTTTCAGCAACAATTTTTTTATTTTCCCAATGGTAAAAGGAGAAACTGAACAACGAAAGTTGTTGTCCAATTTGTCCTGAGTACACAGATACCTCATATGTGGGGGTAAACCACTGTTTGGGCGCACGGCAGGGCTTGGAAGGGAAGGAGCGACATTTGACTTTTTGAATGAAAAATTGGCTGCACTCTTTAGCGGACACCATGTCACGTTTGGAGAGCCCCCGTGTGCCTAAACATTGGAGCTCCCCCACAAGTGACCCCATTTTGGAAACTAGACGCCCCAAGGAACTTATCTAGATGCATAGTGAGCCCTTTTAACCCCCAGGTGCTTCACAAATTGATCCGTAAAAATGAAAAAGTACTTTTTTTTCACAAAAAATTTATTTTCGCCTCAATTTTTTCATTTTCACATGGGCAATAGGATAAAATGGATCCTAAACGTTGTTGAGCAATTTCTCCCGAGTACGCCGATACCTCATATGTGGGGGTAAACCACTGTTTGGGCACACGGCAGGGCTCGGAAGGGAAGGCGCGCCTTTTGACTTTTTGAATGGAAAATTAGCTCCAATTGTTAGCGGACACCATGTCGCGTTTGGAGAGCCCCTGTGTGCCTAAACATTGGAGCTCCCCCACAAGTGACCCCATTTTGGAAACTAGACCCCCCAAGGAACTTATCTAGATGCATACTGAGCACTTTAAACCCCCAGGTGCTTCACAGAAGTTTATAATGCAGAGCCATGAAAATCAAAAATAATTTTTCTTTTCTCAAAAATGATTTTTTAGCCTGGAATTTCCTATTTTGCCAATGGTAATAGGAGAAATAGGACAACAAATGTTGTTGTCCAGTTTGTCCTGAGTACGCAGATACCCCATATGTGGGGGTAAACCACTGTTTGGGCGCACGGCAGGGCTCAGAAGGGAAGGCACGCCATTTGGCTTTTTAAATGGAAAATTAGCTCCAATCATTAGCGGACACCATGTCGCGTTTGGAGAGCCCCTGTGTGCCTAAACATTGGAGATCCCCCACAAATGACCCCATTTTGGAAACTAGACCCCCAAACGAACTAATCTAGATGTGTGGTGAGCACTTTGAACCCTCAAGTGCTTCACAGAAGTTTATAACGCAGAGCCATGAAAATAAAAAAAAAAATTCTTTTCTCAAAAATGATTTTTTAGCCCGCAATTTTTTATTTTCCCAAGGGTAACAGGAGAAATTTGACCCCAAAAGTTGTTGTCCAGTTTCTCCTGAGTACGCTGATACCCCATATGTGGGGGTAAACCACTGTTTAGGCACATGCTGGGGCTCGGAAGTGAAGTAGTGACGTTTTGAAATGCAGACTTTGATGGAATGCTCTGTGGGCGTCACGTTGCGTTTGCAGAGCCCCTGATGTGGCTAAACAGTAGAAACCCCCCACAAGTGACCCCATTTTGGAAACTAGACCCCCTAAGGAACTTATCTAGATGTAAGGTGAGCACTTTGAACCCCCAAGTGCTTCACAGAAGTTTATAACGCAGAGCCGTGAAAATAATAAATACGTTTTCTTTCCTAAAAAATAATATTTTAGCCCAGAATTTTTTATTTTCCCAAGGGTTACAGGAGATATTGGACCACAAAAGCTGTTGTCCAGTTTCTCCTGAGTAAGCTGATACCCCATGTGTGGGGGTAAACCACTGTTTGGGCACACGTCGGGGCTCAGAAGGGAAGTAGTGACTTTTGAAATGCAGACTTTGTTGGAATGGTCTGCGGGCGTCACGTTGCGTTTGCAGAGCCCCTGGTGTGCCTAAACAGTAGAAACCCCCCACAAGTGACCCCATTTTGGAAACTAGACCCCCCAAGGAACTTATCTAGATATGTGGTGAGCACTTTGAACCCCCAAGTGCTTCACAGACGTTTACAACGCAGAGCCGTGAAAATAAAAAATCATTTTTCTTTCCTCAAAAATGATGTTTTAGCAAGCAATTTTTTATTTTCTCAAGGGTAACAGGAGAAATTGGACCCCAATAATTGTTGCGCAGTTTGTCCTGAGTATGCTGGTAACCCATATGTGGGGGTAAACCACTGTTTGGGCGCACGTCGGGGCTCGGAAGTGAGGGAGCACCATTTGACCTTTTGAATACAAGATTGGCTGGAATCAATGGTGGCGCCATGTTGCGTTTGGAGACCCCCTGATGTGCCTAAACAGTGGAAACCCCTCAATTCTAACTCCAACACACCCCTAACCCTTATCCCAACTGTAGCCGTAACCCTAATCACAACCCTAACCCCAACACACCCCTAACCACAACCCTAACCCCAACACACCCCTAACCCTAACCACAACCCTAATTCCAACTCTAACCCTAAGGCTATGTGCCAACGTTGCGGATTCGTATGAGATTTTTCAGCACCATTTTTGAAAAATCCTCCGGTAAAAGGCACTGCGTTTTACCTGCGGATTTACCGCGGATTGCCAGTGTTTTTTGTGCGGATTTCACCTGCGGATTCCTATTGAGGAACAGGTGTAAAACGCTGCGGAATCCGCACAAAGAATTGACATGCTGCGGAAAATACAACGCAGTGTTTCCGCGTGGTATTTTCCGCACCATGGGCACAGCGGATTTGTTTTTCCATATGTTTACATGGTACTGTAAACCTGATGGAACTCTGCCGCGGATCCGCAGCGGCCAATCCGCTGCGGATCCGCAGCCAAATCTACACCGTGTGCACATAGCCTAATTTTAAAGGTATGTGCACACGCTGCGGAAAACGCTGCGGATCCGCAGCAGTTTCCCATGAGTTTACAGTTCAATGTAAACCTATGGGAAACAAAAATCGCTGTACACATGCTGCAGAAAAACTGCACGGAAACGCAGCGGTTTACATTCCGCAGCATGTCACTTCTTTCTGCGGATTCCGCAGCGGTTTTACAACTGCTCCAATAGAAAATCGCAGTTGTAAAACCGCAGTGAAATGCGCAGAAAAACCGCGGTAAATCTGCGATAAATCCACAGCGGTTTAGCACTGCGGATTTATCAAATCCTCTGCGGAAAAATCCGCAGAGGACCAGAATACATGTGCACATTCCTAACCCTAACCCTAACCCTACCCTTAACCCTACCCCTAACCCTACCCCTAACCCTAACCCTACCCCTAACCCTACCCCTAACCCTACCCCTAACCCTAACCCTACCCCTAACCCTACCCCTAACCCTAACCCTAACCCTAACCCTAGTTCTTACCCCAACATTAGTGGAACAAAAAAAAAAATTCTTTATTTTTTTTTATTGTCCTTACCTATGGGGGTGACAAAGGGGGGGGGGTCATTTACTATTTTTATTATTTTGATCACTGAGATAGGTTATATCTCAGTGATCAAAACTCACTTTGGAACGAATCTGCCGGCTGGCAGATTCGGAGGGCGCACTGCACATGCGCCCGCCATTTTGGAAGATGGCGGCGCCCAGGAAAGAAGACGGACGGACGCCGGGAGGCTAGGTAAGTATAAGGGGGGGAGATCAGGGCACGGGGGGGGCATCGGAGCACGGGGGGTGGATCGGAACACGGGGGGGTGGATTGGAGCACGGGGGGTGGATCGGAACACGGGGTGGGGGATTGGATCACGGGGTGGGGGATCGCTGTGCGGGGGGGTGGATCGGAGCACGGGGGGGATCGCTGTGTGGGGGGGGATCGCAGTGCGGGGGGGTTTGGTTGGAGCACGGGGGGTGTGATTGCAGCACGGGGGGAGCGGACAGGAGGACGGGGGAGCGGAGCACAGGACGGAGGGGAGCGGACCACAAATCGGGAGGCTGGGGGGGGCGATCGGTGGGGTGGGGTGGGTGCACATAAGTGTTTCCAGCCATGGCCGATGATATTGCAGCATCGGCCATGGCTGGATTGTAATATTTCACCAGTTTTTTAGGTGAAATATTACAAATCGCTCTGATTGGCAGTTTCACTTTCAACAGCCAATCAGAGCGATCGTAGCCACGGGGGGGTGAAGCCACCCCTCCTGGGCTAAACTACCACTCCCCCTGTCCCTGCAGGCCGGGTGAAATGGGAGTTAACCCTTTCACCCGATCTGCAGGGACGCGATCTTTCTGTGACACAGCATATGCGTCACAGGTCGGATTGGCACCGACTTTCATGACGCATACGCTGTGTCACAGGTCGGGAAGGGGTTAAAAATACAGGGGAACTCCACTTCTTTTTTTTTATTTATTTATAATGCAGGCGGCTGATGAATACTCCCATCAGCTGCTGCTTGCTCTCGCTGTTAACAGTTGAATAAAACTCTCAACATTGTCCACTGCTTTCACTGATCACAGCAAAAGCAAGGGACAGTGATGTGAGCTGTCTTCACTTCAGCACCCGGTGCGAAGGAACAGCGTGAACAGTACCGCTGATTACAAGGAGCTGGTACATGTCACACTGATGACCCAGGCATGTCATCCCTGTGTCAGTGTGCAGTTGTCCGGGCCATTTTACGGGCCATGCTGCTACCGGCAACACTGATGTCTGAAAAAGTCCTTAGTGAACTTGGTCATTTACTGAACTTTGGCTGACTTTTGTCAATTTTTAGGAAAAAATCTTTGGACTCTGAACACGAATTCGAATGTGCAAGGTTCGTGCCGAATTTGAGATTGGCGAACGTTTTCCGAACAAGTTTGCTCATCTCTGTTCATGCTCAAGCTGAAACCCACTTGCGTTATGTAGCAGGAAAATAATCCAAAACACACCAGCAAGTCTATCTCTGAATGGCTTAAGAAAACAAAATTAAGACTTTGTAATGGCCTAGTCAAAGTCTTGACCTTAATCCGAGTGAGATGCTGTGGCATGACCTTAAAAAGGTGGTTCATGCTCAAAAAACTTTCAATGTGTCTGAATTACAACAACTCTGCAAAAATGAATGGGCTAAAATTCCTCCAGAGCATTATAAAAGATTAATTGCCAGCTACTGCAAGATGCTTGTTTGCAGTTGTTGCTAAGGGTGGCCCAACTAGTTGTTAGGTTGTAGGTTTGGATACCTTTTTCCCTTGATAATAAAAACTGCATTTTGTGTTTACTTGTATTATTTTGCTTAATATTTACATTTTTATATTATTATACTATATTTAAATTTAAATGTGACAAACATGCAAAAGAATAGAAAATCAGGAAGGGAGTGTTAGGAGTCGAGTTTCCTCTGCTGCACAGGGGGAATCTCGATCCGTTTGCGCTGCGGTCTCCCATTCTTCTCCAGCCGCAGTGGAGTCTGCTCAGCAGGGACGTCGATCCCAGCGTCTCGCTCAGTCTGACTCTGCGCGAAGAGTAACTGCTGCTTTTCCTGCTTCTGCCATTGAAGCCAGTGCTGGGCAGCGGCGAGTGGATGTTTCCGGATCTAAGTCCTGCTTTTCTCTGTCTGAGCATGCCCAGGGCAGGATCTCCCGTTGGAGATCGAGGGTCACATGCTCAGGTATTGCAGCACATCCCATTGGTCCTCCTGGAAGGTCCTGAAAGGGCAAAACTTCGGTAGCAGCTTCCTGTGCTGCAACTATATAAGCTGCGCATGACCGCACGCCATGCTCTAGTATTGTCTTGATTATATGTGTGTGTGTTGTGAGTGAAAGTCGCTCTTTAAATAACCCTCCCTATTGGATGACTGTTCGCGGAAGGTGTATGTTTGCTATCTAGCGCCCGACTTATCCAACAACACGTTACACACATAACTGGGTCTAGTTGCTGTGACCGCCTGTACGGCGCCGTGCGCTTACCTGACCCAAGCCTGGGTGGTTAGCAGCGTCCGTTTGTGCGGCACCGCACGCACTCTTGTGCCACTTAAACTATATTATTTCTGTCACTCTGACACCCCAGTAGTGGTGTCGAGCGCATGAGGTCTTTATGAACTCAAATCCTAAGTCTTGGGATTGAGTTCTGAGACTCTTTGCTTGCGCTCTTTGTGCGGTACCGCGACCCTGTGACTCAACAGGGTTCGCTTCCTCCACACAGGGTGAAGTTAACCCATGTGTGTATCTTTTTGTACCGCCATATCGTCCTCTCTACTAGCAGCAGGGTTTTCACCTGCATGGTGGACCTCGGACTGCGAACACACCTAGTATCATAACATCTTGTACTTGGTGCGTTCCGCCAGTCGTAACATAATACTAGCGCCAAGGTCTGGCTAGTAAATCATGGACGATCAGCGTTTTCAGTGGTACATCCAGCAGCTGGAGGGAAGGTTGGCGGCTCTTGAGCGTTCAACCTCAGCTGTGGATGTCACTGCTGTCGCTGTTCAGGCTGCTAGTGTTGCTGCAGCCACCTTGTCCACTGCCGCTCCTGTCCCGACTCTAACCCGCCTCCCGCTACCAGAGAAATTCTCTGGTGACAGAAAGTCTTGTAGGGGTTTCGTGAGTCAGTGCTCTATCCATCTCGAGCTGCTGGCCTCTCGTTTCCCTACAGAGCGGGCTAAGGTGGGGTTTATTGTCTCTCTTCTATCGGACAGGGCGTTGCAGTGGGCTACGCCGCTATGGGAGCGTGGCGATCATGTGGTGCAGAGTGCTCCGTTGCTTCTGAGCACTCTGAAACAGGTCTTTTTTTGACCTCGTGTCACCCATGATACGGCGCTCCAACTGTTGGCAGTGACTCAGGGCGCGTCCTTGGTCAGCCATTTTGCCGTCCACTTCTGCACCTTAGCATCTGAGCTGGAGTGGTCGGATAAAGCCCTCATTCCTATATTTTGGAGGGGGCTGGCTGACCACGTTAAGGACACCCTGGCCACTAGGGAGATTCCCGCCACACTGGAGGAATTAATAACTCTATCCACTCGTATTGACCTCCGTTTTCATGAGCGGAGGTTAGAGCGAGCCCAGTGTAGGCAGAGGTTTCGGCTGGCTCCCACCTTCGCCAAACCTTTGGAATCTCCAGACCAGGCTCCTGAGTCCCATGAGCCTGTGGTAGTGTCACGAGCGGGTTCTAAGTCCCAGACCGCTCGTGCACTCCAGATTTGTCATCTTTGCCAACAGTCAGGACATCTTGCCTCCAGATGTCTCCAAAGGTCGAGGAAACGTCAGCGTCTAGTGGTAGTTGGTGGAGGTGCACTAGACACGGCGACGTTTGCCTCCAAATTGTCCTTTAAGGGGACAATAACATTAGGCTCATCCTCCCACTCGTTAGAGCTCTGCGTGGATTCTGGGGTGGAGGGCAATTTTATGTCTTCTGCCTTTGCCCAACGTCACGCAATTCCTCTGGTCATGCTATCCCAACCAGTAACGGTACGAGTGGTGAATGGGTCGACACTGCCCACACAGATTACACATCAAACTATCCCTTTTACTCTGTCCATGTCACCATCTCATCAGGAGATTATATCTCTACTCATCATTCCTGAGGGAATTGATGAGGTTCTCTTGGGGATACCTTGGTTACGGTACCACTCTCCTCACATCGAGTGGTCCTCAGGCAGAATTCTGGGATGGGGTGAATCTTGTGGGAACAGGTGTCATCGAGAGTGCGTTCAGGTTGCTACTACAGAGGTACCCGCAGATCTTTCCTCTCTCCCCAAGCAATATTGGTCTTATGCAGACGTGTTCTCCAAAAAGGCGGCGGAGATCCTTCCGCCCCATCGCCCCTATGACTGTCCTATTGATCTCTTGCCTGGTGCTGAGCCTCCCCGGGGTCGAGTCTATCCACTATCTCTCCCGGAGACGGAGGCAATGTCTCAGTACATTCAAGAGAATCTGGCAAGAGGGTTCATCAGGAAGTCAGTGTCACCTGCTGGGGCAGGGTTCTTTTTTGTGCAGAAGAAGAATGGAGAACTACGTCCATGTATAGACTACAGGGGTCTTAATGCTATCACAGTTAAGAACAAGTACCCTTTGCCTTTGATATCTGAGCTTTTCAATAGGCTTCGGGGAGCTAGAGTGTTTACTAAACTAGATCTGCGGGGTGCTTATAACCTGATTCGCATCCGTGAGGGGGACGAATGGAAAACGGCGTTTAACACCAGAGATGGGCACTATGAGTATCTGGTGATGCCCTTCGGGCTCTGTAATGCCCCAGCCGTTTTCCAAGACTTTGTCAATGACATCTTCCGGGATATGCTTTCCACCTCAGTTGTAGTCTATCTGGATGATATTCTCATCTTTTCTCCAGATATTGACTCCCACCATAGAGATGTTGGCAGAGTCTTCGACCTCCTACGGGCAAACTCTCTTTATGCGTAGTTGGAGAAGTGTATGTTTGAGCAGGAGTCCTTACCTTTCCTGGGCTATATCATCTCCGCCCAGGGATTGGCTATGGATCCTGCCAAACTACAGGCTGTTATGGACTGGCAAGAGCCCCATTCTCTTAAAGCGGTGCAGCGCTTTATGGGGTTCATTAACTATTACCGCCAGTTCATTCCCCACTTCTCAACTCTGGTAGCTGCCTTGGTAGCCCTCACCAAGAAGGGAGCGAATCCCAAATTGTGGTCGGAAGAGGTCTCCAAGGCCTTCACTTCTATTAAGTCCCACTTTGCTAGCGCTCCCATCTTACATCGTCCTGATGTGGATAAGCCATTCCTAATGGAGGTGGATGCCTCATCCGTTGGTGCTGGAGCAGTCCTCTATCAAAAGGATGCTCAAGGTCGGAAGCATCCATGCTTCTTCTTCTCAAAGACCTTCACACCAGCGGAGAGAAACTACTCCATCGGGGATAGGGAGTTGCTAGCAATGAAGTTGGCCTTTTCGGAGTGGAGACATCTTCTGGAAGGTGCGCGGTTTCCCTTCCAAGTGTACACGACCACAAAAATTTGGTCTATTTGCAAACAGCCCAGCGGCTAAATTCTCGCCAGGCCAGATGGTCCTTGTTCTTCTCCCGGTTCCACTTTTCCCTTCATTATCTCGCCGGGGAGAAGAATATTCGTGCTGACGCTCTCTCTTGCTCCCTTATGTCAACTGAGGAGGAGGAAGAGGAGCCTCGGCTTATTGTCCCTTCTGAGAGCCTGAGAACCGTAGCGCCGGTTTCGCTAGAGTCTGTGCCTCTGGGCAAGACTTTTGTGCCCATTAATTTGCGACCGGAGGTTCTCTCTTGGACTCATTCGTCCAGGGTGGGTGGACACTTTGGGACAAAGAGGACATCTGAGCTACTGGAGAGGACGTACTGGTGGCCGCATATGGTCCGGGATGTCAGGGATTATATTCTGGCGTGTGTCTCCTGCACCAAAAATAAATTTCCGCGTCAAAGGCCAGCTGGTTTGCTCTATCCCTTGCCGGTGGCAGATAGGCCCTGGGAGATGGTCGGGATGGACTTTGTCGTGGGTTTACCCAAGTCTCGCGGCCGTACCATCATTTGGATCATCACCGATCATTTCTCAAAAATGGTGCATTTGGTGCCGCTACCATGGTTACCTTCTGCACGGGCCTTGGCAGCGTTGTTCATTAAACACATCTTCCGCCTACATGGTATGCCTGACAAAACTGTCAGTGACCGGGGTCCCCAGTTTGCGTCTCGTTTTTGGAGAGAGCTTTGTCGTCTTCTCAGTATAGAGTTGAATCTCTCTTCTGCTTACCATCCCGAGACGAATGGGTTGATAGAGAGGGCCAACCAGACCTTGGTCACATACCTGCGACATTTTGTTTCAGCCAGGCAGGATGACTGGGCATCCTTGCTATCATGGGCAGAGTTTGCACTGAACAACGCCGTAGCCGACTCCACTGGACAAACCCCATTCCTCCTCAACTATGGTCAGCATCCACGGGTACCTGTGCCTATGCCCGTGTCTTCCGCTGACTCCAGGGTGGCAGACTGGGCTGTGGAGGCACGGGATATTTGGGACCGCACTCAGGATGCCATTCGAGCCTCTAAGGAGAGAATGAGGTCCTCCGCCGATGCTCATCGGCGCCCCGCTCCGACCTTTGCTCCTGGCGACTTGGTGTGGCTCTCCGCCCGTAACATCAGGCTGCGAGTTGAGTCCACTAAATTTGCTCCTCGCTACTTGGGCCCGTTCAAGGTCCTCGAGCAGGTTAATCCTGTGGTCTATCGTTTGGCCCTTCCGCCATGCCTGGGTATCACCGACACCTTTCATGTGTCCCTCTTGAAACCCGTGTATATGTCCCAGTTTTCCGAGTCCTCTGCTGGGACAACGGGTTCGTCTACGGACGATTATGAGGTGAACGCTATTTTGGGGTGCAAGCTGGTACGTGGCAAAAAATTTTATTTGGTGGACTGGAAGGGTTATGGCCCTGAGGACAGGTCCTGGGAGCCTGTTGAGCACATTCGGGCCCCACAGCTCATTGCTGCCTTCGAACGTGGCGAGGCCCAAGGAGGGGGGGGCATGTTAGGAGTCGAGTTTCCTCTGCTGCACAGGGGGAATCTCGATCCGTCTCCGCTGCGGTCTACCATTCTTCTCCAGCCGCAGTGGAGTCTGCTCAGCAGGGACGTCGATCCCAGCGTCTCGCTCAGTCTGACTCTGTGCGAAGAGTAACTGCTGCTTTTCCTGCTTCTGCCATTGAAGCCAGTGCTGGGCAGCGGCGAGTGGATGTTTCCGGATCTAAGTCCTGCTTTTCTCTGTCTGAGCATGCCCAGGGCAGGATCTCCCGTTGGAGATCGAGGGTCACATGCTCAGGTATTGCAGCACATCCCATTGGTCCTCCTGGAAGGTCCTGAAAGGGCAAAACTTCGGTAGCAGCTTCCTGTGCTGCAACTATATAAGCTGCGCATGACCGCACGCCATGCGCTAGTATTGTCTTGATTATATGTGTGTGTGTTGTGAGTGAAAGTCACTCTTTAAATAACCCTCCCTATTGGATGACTGTTCGCGGAAGGTGTATGTTTGCTATCTAGCGCCCGACTTATCCAACAACACGTTACACACATAACTGGGTCTAGTTGCTGTGACCGCCTGTACGGCGCCGTGCGCTTACCTGACCCAAGCCTGGGTGGTTAGCAGCGTCCGTTTGTGCGGCACCGCACGCACTCTTGTGCCACTTAAACTATATTATTTCTGTCACTCTGACACCCCAGTAGTGGTGTCGAGCGCATGAGGTCTTTATGAACTCAAATCCTAAGTCTTGGGATTGAGTTCTGAGACTCTTTGCTTGCGCTCTTTGTGCGGTACCGCGACCCTGTGACTCAACAGGGTTCGCTTCCTCCACACTGGGTGAAGTTAACCCATGTGTGTATCTTTTTGTACCGCCATATCATCCTCTCTACTAGCAGCAGGGTTTTCACCTGCACGGTGGACCTCGGACTGCGAACACACCTAGTATCATAACATCTTGTACTTGGTGCGTTCCGCCAGTCGTAACAGGGGGCAAACTCTTTTTCACACAACTGTATATATGAACTTTGTCTCTGCAAAGTAAGATCCAGTTACCATTACCTCACTGCTATCCTGTAATTAACAATTTTCTAGCTCCAAGTACCTGATTGCGAACATTTATTATACTGTATAAACCATTTACTGTTCCATTGTGTAAACCTAGTGCTGTTTTATTTGGTGCTTACTAGAGTTGAGCGACTTTTACTTTTTTAGGGTCGAGTCGGGTTTTGCGAAACCCGACTATCTCAAAAGTCGAGTCCAGTGAAATCGGCCGATTATCGCAAAAAGTCGGGGTCGGGGATCGACCGAAACACGAAACCCAATGCAAGTCAATGGGGAAGCATAGTCGGCAGTGAGTGGAGGCCAGAAAAACACCTACAGTGCCCATTTTAATGGCAAAAACATCCATTCTTGTTACTGAAACTTGTCAATCTTAATTTACCTTATAATAATAGTTAGGCATTGGAAATTGGGGGTCATTTGGCTAAAGTTGTGGGGGGTATGGCTGGTTCAAGTATTTAGTGGGCCCAGGAAACGTGGTCCACGTCACGGCAGTGGAGGAGGGAGAGGTAAGTATTTCAACTTTGCAAGTGCTGTGATCCTGAGCAAGCAGGGGGGGCCCACTCGTTCGCATTGGCACTGGCACAGGGCCCCTCAAAGTACGGCAATGTGTTTGCACGGCTGGGGGCGCCTCCCACCGGCAGCGACACTTTTGCATACTATGAGGGGCCCTGTGCCAGTGATGTCGCCAACGAGTTTCCCCCCCCACCTGATGAAGGAACCTGCACTTTCATCTGCACCTTCCTCTTTGTCCCCGTGTTAGGTAGTTTAGTATGCGGGAAGGGGAACCTCACTTTCAGCAGGGTCAGAATCTGGCTGTGTAGCATGCAAGGGGAATGTAGCGGTCTGGGTCAATGTACCAGCAGAGTCATCTAGCAGTGGCTGGGCAATGAGCAGGATGAGGAGGAAACACAGATATAGTCCCAAATACAAAAGTAGGCTAAAAGCAGTTCAAAATTGGTAACAGGACTAAACAGGCGGCATTGCTTTGTTCAGTGGAGGAAAACTGTAATGAGAGGCAGACACCGTTAGTAGGCCCCAACCAAACTAGCAGGCCAAATGCAGTGTAATATTAAAAACTACTTAACGAGAGCCTGAAAATGGAAGTTCAGGACCATAAACCAGGAGAACAGCAAGGAGCGGCAGACACCGTTAGTAGGCCCCAAACAAAGTAGTAGACCCCCTGCAGTTGTTCCATTTAACAACTATTTAACAAGAGCCTGAAGATAGAAGCTCAGGAAAGGCAACCAGGAGAAAACCTTGGAGCGGCAGACACTGTTAGTAGGCCCCAACCAAACTAGTAGCCCCACTGCAGTTCTAAAATTCCGATAGGCTGAAAACCTGATAATTGCAGGTCCTTTTTATAAGAGGACAGCTGTATTGAGTGGCGCAGCCAGACACTGCTAGTAGGCCTTACACCACAAAGTTGGCTCGATGCTGGTTTAAAAAAGGTTACATGAGTACACGGTCAGCATTGGTGTGGTCAGTGGAGGACAATTGGAAGGAGGGACCGCAGACAGACTTAGTAGGCCTAACATAAAAAAAAGTAGGCTCAATGCAGTTTCAATTATCTTGCAGGGGTACACAGGCAGCATTGGTGTGGTCAGCGGAGGACAATTGGAAGGAGGGACCGCAGACATACTTAGTAGGCCTAAAATAACAAAAGGAGGCTCAACGCAGTTTCAATTATCTTGCAGGGGTACACAGGCAGCATTGGTGTGGTCAGTGGAGGACAATTGGAAGGAGGGACCGCAGACAGACTTAGTAGGCCTAAAATAAAAAAGTAGGCTCTATGCACTTTTAAATAGGTTCCAGGGGTACACAGGCAGCAATGGTGTGGTCAGCGGAGGGCTATTGGAAGGAGGTACCACGGACAGACTTAGTAGGCCTAAAATGAAAAAAATAGGCTCTATGCACTTTTAAATAGGTTCCAGGGGTACACAGGCAGCATTGGTGTGATCAGTGGAGGACTATTGGAAGGAGGGACCGCAGACAGACCTAGTAGGCCTAACATAAAAAAAGTAGGCTCAATGCAGTTTCAATTATCTTGCAGGGGTACACAGGCAGCATTGGTGTGGTCAGCGGAGGACAATTGGAAGGAGTGTCTGACACAGTTAGTACTCCAAAATAATACATACATGTTAATGTCTCGCAAAAAAACAAAACAAACAAAAAAAAGGGTGGCATACTTAGGTACAGGGGTGGGCTCCTCTGCTGACTTTCAGACATTGTTATTTGGCGCAAAGTATTTACTGGTGTAAATGTAGAACAGGGCCACTGAATATTTTAAGTAGCATCATACATGTCAACAAATTGGTATTGTCAGTGCCAGGCATTGAAGGATTTCACCGCATAGACTAAACAGCGGTGGAGCAGTGACAGATAATTTTGCAAGTGGTAGAGCACAGTTTGAGCTGGGGGGTGGGGGGCACTCTCTCGTGCCCGGCGGTACTGGCCCAAGGCCCCTCTTGTTACAACGGTGTGTCTGACGTTGGGTGCGCGCCACCACCGCCAGAGACACTTCATTGTACTATGAGGGACCCTGTTGTGAATTCTGTTGTCGAGCTCCCTCCTGTGGTCGTGAATGGTACTTCAGCGAGTTCTGTCTATGGGCTCCCTCTGGTGGCTATGAGTGAAGCTGCGGCTTCTGAGGTTCCTTACACAGGTGACGTGGTTTATCCTTTGGTTGGCTGCTCTATTTAACTCCTCTCAGATCGTTACTCCATGCCAGCTGTCAATGTTTTTGCATTTGTTCAGTTCGCTCCTGGATCTCTCTGGTGACCTGCCTTCTCCTTCAGGAGCTAAGTTCCTGATAGTCATTATTTGTTCTTTGTTTTCTTGTCCAGCTGGTTATCATGATTTTGTCTTGCTAGCTGGAAGCTCTGGGATGCAGAGTGGTCCCTCCGCACCGTGAGTCGGTGCGGAGGTTTTTTTTGCACACTCTGCGTGGTCTTTTGTAGGTTTTTGTGCTGATCGCAAAGTTACCTTTCCTATCCTCTGTCTATTTAGTAAGTCTGGCCTCCCTTTGCTGAAACCTGTTCATTTCTGTGTTTGTGACTTTCATCTTTACTCACAGTCAATATATGTGGGGGGCTTCCTTTACCTTTGGGGAATTTCTCTGAGGCAAGGTAGGCTTTATTTTCCATCTCTAGGGCTAGATAGTTCTTAGGCTGTGACGAGGCACCTAGGTCTGGTCAGGAGCGCTCCACGGCTATTTCTAGTGTGATAGGATTAGGGCTTGCGGTCAGCAGAGTTCCCACATCCCAGAGCTCGTCCTGTATGAGGTTTAACTATCAGGTCATTCCGGGTGCTCCTAACCACCAGGTCATAACAGGACCCGGTGCCAGTGCCGTCGACCAAAAGTGGGCACACCCACCTCTTCAGACAAACGGCACTCTTACGGGTGCTTTCGCCAAGTGGCGAGACCACGGCCACATGGGGGGAGTCAGCCCATTTAGGGAGGTGTAAACATGTCGTATGCTGGACATACAGCAGCTGCAAATGGAGAAATTGGAACACTCAGTAAGACCAGTCCAAAAGAAAGACCTTTTTAAAGGAAAGCTAGGTGTCAGCCGGGAAAGGTGGGGCAAAATTATTAGAAATTCATGAGTGGTTCATTTTAATGAAGGTTAGATCAACAACATTTTGGGTAGCCAGACGAGTCCTTTTTTCGGTCAGTATTGAACCAGCAGCACTGAATACTCTTTCTGATAGCACACTAGCTGCTGGGCAAGCGAGCTCCTGCAATGCATATTCGGACAATTCAGGCCAGGTGTCTATTTTGGATGCCCAGTAATCAAATGGGAATGACGGGTGAGGGAGAACATCGATAGGGGAGGAAAAATAGTTAGTAACCATACTGGACAAATGTTGTCTCCTGTCACTTTGAATTGATGCAGCAGTACCTGTCCTGTCTGCGGTCATTGCAAAATCACTCCACAACCTGGTCAGAAAACCCCTCTGTCCAACGCCACTTCTGATTTGTGCACCTCTAACACCTCTGCCCTGTTGCCCCCTGCAGCTTGTGTGAGAACCATCACCGGCGCTGTGTGATGGAAATGCCTAAATCAAACGGTCAACAAGAGTTGCTTGTTTGGTTGCCAATATTTTTTCAAGGTTCTCATGTGGCATGATGTTTTGCAGTTTCCCCTTATAGCGTGATAGCGTGGATCCAGGAGGCAGGCCAACCTTTTTAGGTCCCTTTTTAGGATACGCAAGGCATAATCCGCCATGTGGGCCAATGTTCCAGTTGTCGATTCACTGCTTGTGCTGGGTTGAGGAGCACTTTCGGGCAAATCAACGTCACTTGCCTCCCTCCAAAACTCTGAACCTGGCCTTGCAACCCCACCAAATTCTATTGCCCCCTGAGAAGCTTCCTCATCCAAAAAATACTCATCCCCATCATCCTCCTCGTCCTCCTCCTCTTCGCCCGCCACCTTGTCCAGTAGACATCCCTGACCAGACAATGGCTGACTGTCATCATGGCTTCCCTCGTCCTCGGCTGCAGACGCCTGCTCCTTTATGTGCGTCAAACTTTACATCAGCAGACGCATTAGGGGGATGCTCATGCTTATTATGGTGTTGTCTGCACTAACCAGCCGTGTGCATTCCTCAAAACACTGAAGGACTTGACAGAGGTCTTGTAGCTTCGACCACTGCACACCTGACAACTCCATGTCTGCCATCCAACTGCCTGCCCGTGTATGTGTATCCTCCCACAAATACATAACAGCACGCCTCTGTTCGCACAGTGTTATGATCTGGTGGCCTTGGAGCAGCATGAGACGTACTCTGGAGAAGGTGGCACCTGTACTGACCGCAAACCCTGAACTTAGCAGCGCAACTAGAAGTAGCCGTGATGGGTACCTAACACTCCCTAGACCCCTCGACACAGCCTAAGAATTAACTACCCCTAAAGACAGAAACAGGAAACCTATCTTGCCTCAGAGAAAATCCCCAAAGGATAGACAGCCCCCCACAAACATTGACTGTGAGAGGAGAGGGAAATAACATACGCAGACATGAAATCAGGATTTAGCATAGGAGGCCATACTAGCTAAAAAGAAAGGATAGAACAGAGTACTATGCGGTCAGTATTAAAACACTAGAAAATATCCACCACAGAAAATACAAAAGACATGGAGGGTATATCTGCATCTCCAGAGACACAGCTAGGCTGCAAAAAATCCTTCACAACAAAGCTGGACAAGACAAAACATGAAAAATGCACAGAACAATAAGGTCCACAGCGGGTGGACAGCAAAAACAAAGCCAGGACTTATCTTTGAAGAAAAGCACAGCGAACAGGAGAGACCAGAAGGGATGTGAATCCTCCAAAAACAATGGACAACTGGCATTGACTAAAGGAACAAGCAAGGCTATATAGCCCAGCCCAAATTGCAAAAAATAGATACACCTGACAAATGCTGCGATCCAACTACCGCAGCACTACCACTCATAACCACCGGAGGGAGTCCAAGAGCAGAATTCACAACAGTACCCCCCCTTGAGAAGGGGTCACCGAACCCTCACCAGAGCCCCCAGGCCGATCAGGACGAGCCAAATGAAAGGCACGAACCAAATCATCAGCATGAACATCGGAGGCAACAACCCAAGAATTA
Organism: Ranitomeya imitator; assembly: GCF_032444005.1. Lineage (NCBI taxonomy): Eukaryota > Metazoa > Chordata > Amphibia > Anura > Dendrobatidae > Ranitomeya > Ranitomeya imitator. The sequence goes on along the minus strand of NC_091284.1, from coordinate 659,632,649 downwards.
TCCTCCTGGCCATAACCCTTCCATTTGACCAGATACTGAAGCTTCCGCCTCGAAAAACGAGAATCCAAAATCTTCTCAACCACATACTCCAACTCCCCATCAATCAACACCGGAGCCGGAGGGAACAACGGGCACCACATACTTCCGCAACAAAGATCTATGGAACACATTATGGATGGAAAAAGAGGCTGGACGGGCCAAACAAAAAGACACTGGATTGATAATCTCAGAAATCCTATAAGGACCAATAAACTGAGGCTTGAACTTAGGGGAAGAAACCTTCATAGGAACATGACTGGAAGACAACCAGACCAAATCCCCAACCCGAAGCCGGGAACCAACACACCGACGATGGTTAGCAAAACGCTGTGCCTCCTCCTGAGACAACACCAAATTGTCCACCACATGAGCCCAAATCCTCTGCAGCCTGTCAACCACAGAATCCACACCAGGACAATCAGAAGGCTCAACCTGCCCCGAAGAAAAACGAGGATGAAAACCAAAATTACAAAAAAAAGGCGAAACCAAGTTAGCAGAACTAGCCCGATTATTAAGGGCAAACTCGGCCAATGGCAAGAAAGCCACCCAATCATCCTGATCAGCAGACACAAAGCATCTCAAATAAATTTCCAAAGTCTGATTAGTTCGCTCGCTCTGGCCATTTGTCTGAGGATGAAATGTGGAAGAAAAAGACAAATCAATGCCCAGCCTAGCACAAAAGGCCCGCCAAAACCTAGAAACAAACTGGGAACCTCTATCGGACACAATATTCTCCAGAATGCCATGCAAACGAACCACATGCTGAAAAAACAACGGAACCAAATCAGAAAAGGAAGGCAATTTAGGCAAAGGTACCAAATGAACCATCTTAGAAAACCGGTCACAAACCACCCAGATAACCGACATCCTCTGGGAAACCGGAAGATCTGAAATAAAATCCATAGAAATATGCGTCCAAGGTCTCCGAGGGACCGGCAAAGGCAGAAGCAACCCACTAGCGCGGGAATAGCAAGGCTTAGCCCGCGTGCAAATCCCACAGGACTGCACAAAAGAACGCACATCCCGCGACAAAGAAAGCCACCAAAAGGACCTACCAACCAAATCTCTGGTACCAAAAATCCCAGGATGGCCAGCCAACACAGAACAATGAACCTCAGAAATCACTTTACTAGTCCATCTATCAGGAACAAACAGTTTCTCCACTGGACAGCGGTCAGGTTTATCAGCCTGAAATTCCTGAAGAACCCGTCGTAAATCAGGGGAGATGGCAGAAAGAACCACCCCTTCCTTCAGAATGCCGACCGGCTCAAGAACCCCAGGGGAATCAGGAAAAAAACTCCTAGAGAGGGCATCCGCCTTAACATTCTTAATACCAGGAATGTACGAGACCACAAAATCAAAACGGGAGAAAAACAGGGACCATCGAGCCTGTCTAGGATTCAGCCGTTTGGCAGACTCGAGGTAAATCAGATTCTTATGATCGGTAAGGACCACAATACGGTGCTTGGCCCCCTCAAGCCAATGTCACCACTCCTCAAATGCCCACTTCATAGCCAACAACATCCGATTGCCGACATCATAATTGCGTTCCGCAGGCGAAAACTTCCGAGAAAAGAAGGCACACGGTTTCATCAAGGAACCATCAGAATTCCTCTGAGACAAAACGGCCCCTGCCCCAATCTCAGACGCGTCAACCTCAACCTGAAATGGAAGAGAAACATCCAGCTGACGCAACACAGGGGCAGAAGTAAATCGGCGTTTAATCTCCTGAAAGGCAGAAACAGCCGCAGAGGACCAATTCGTCACATCAGCGCCTTTCTTCGTCAAATCGGTCAGAGGTTTAACAACACTGGAGAAGTTGGCAATGAAACAATGATAAAAATTAGCAAAGCCCAAGAATTTCTGAAGGCTCTTCACAGATGTGGGCTGAATCCAATCATGAATGGCCTGAACCTTAACCGGATCCATTTCTATAGATGTGGGAGAAAAAATGAAGCCCAAAAAAGAAACCTTCTGCACTCCAAAGAGGCATTTTGACCCCTTCACAAATAAAGCATTATTATGGAGGATATGAAATACCATCCTGACCTGTTTCACATGAGACTCCCAATCATCGGAAAAAATCAAAATATCATCCAAATATACAACCATAAATTTATCAAGATAACTCTGAAAGATATCATGCATGAAGGATTGGAACACAGATGGGGCATTAGAGAGTCCGAATGGCATCACAAGGTATTCAAAATGGCCTTCGGGCATATTAAATGCAGTTTTCCATTCGTCTCCCTGCTTAATACGAATAAGATTATATGCCCCTCGAAGGTCAATATTAGTAAACCAGCTAGCCCCCTTATTCCTAGCAAACAAATCAGTAAGCAAAGGCAGAGGGTATTGAAATTTGACCGTGATCTTATTCAAGAGGCGATAATCAATACAGGGTCTCAAGGAGCCATCCTTCTTGGCAACAAAAAAAAAAACCTGCTCCCAATGGTGAAGAAGATGGCCGAATATGCCCCTTCTCCAAAGACTCCTTAATATTGCTCCGCATGGCGGCATGTTCTGGCACCGACAGGTTGAAAAGTCGGCCCTTAGGGAATTTACAACCTGGAATCAAGTCAATAGCACAATCACAGTCCCTATGCGGTGGAAGGGAACTGGATTTGGGCTCATCGAATACATCCTGGAAGTCTGACAAAAACTCAGGAATTTCAGAAGAGGGGGAAGAGGAAATTGACATTAAAGGAACGTGACCATGAACCCCCTGACAACCCCAACTAGTCACAGACATAGATCTCCAATCTAACACCGGATTATGTACCTGTAACCATGGAAAACCCAGCACAATATCATCATGCAAATTATGCAACACCAGAAAACGACAATCTTCCTGATGGGCTGGCGCCATGCGCATGGTCAGCTGTGTCCAAAACTGAGGTTTATTTTTAGCCAACGGTGTAGCATCAATGCCCCTTAAAGGAATAGGGTTCTGCAAAGGTTGCAAGGGGAAACCACAACGTCTGGCAAATTCTAAGTCCATTAAGTTCAGAGCGGCACCTGAATCCACAAATGCCATGACAGAAAATGATGATAATGAGCAGATCAAGGTCACAGATAACAGAAATTTAGGTTGTACAGTACTGATGGTAACAGAACTAGCGATTCTCTTTGTACGCTTAGGGCAATCAGAAATAATATGAGCAGAATCGCCGCAGTAAAAACACAACCTATTCTGACGCCTGAATCTTTGACGTTCAGCTTTAGACAAAATCCTATCACACTGCATAGGCTCAGGGCTCCGCTCAGAGGACAACGCCATAGTGTGCACATCTCTGCGCTCGCGCAAGCGCCGATCAATCTGAATGGCCAGAGACATAGAATCACTCAGACCAGCAGGCGTGGGGAACCCCACCATAACATCTTTAACGGATTCAGAAAGACCCTTTCTGAAAATTGCCGCCAAGGCATCCTCATTCCATTTAGTCAGTACAGACCATTTTCTAAATTTCTGGCACTACGATTCTGCCGCTTCTTGACCTTGACACAGGTCCAGCAAGATTTTCTCAGCTTGATCCACAGAATTAGGCTCATCATACAATAAAGCAAAGCAAAGCAGGATTGCCAGTTTCCAGGGAAAATGCCCAATCCTGTGGGTCACCACGCAGCAGGGATATGATGATTTTAACCTGCTGAATGGGACCACCAGAAGACCGGGGTCTCAATGCAAAAAACAGTTTACAGTTATTTTTGAAACTCAAAAATTTGGATCTGTCACCAAAGAATAAATCAGGAGTGCGAATCCTAGGTTCTAAGGCATGAGTCTGAACAATATAATCTGAAATACCCTGTACCCTAGCAGCAAGCTGATCCACACGAGAAACTAACTCCTGAACCCTCATGTTATTACTAGGTTCCGCAGCCACCCAGAGATTAAGAGGGAGGAACAGGCTAAGGAAAAAAAATGGCTCAAAACATTTCCTCCCTTCTTTTGAGACACAATTAACTCATTGTTGGCCAGTTGTACTGTTATGATCTGGTGGCCTTGGAGCAGCATGAGACGTACTCTGGAGAAGGTGGCACCTGTACTGACCGCAAACCCTGAACTTAGCAGCTTAACTAGAAGTAGCCGTGATGGGTACCTAACGCTCCCTAGACCCCTCGACACAGCCTAAGAATTAACTACCCCTAAAGACAGAAACAGGAAACCTATCTTGCCTCAGAGAAAATCCCCAAAGGATAGACAGCCCCCCACAAATATTGACTGTGAGAGGAGAGGGAAATAACATACGCAGACATGAAATCAGGATTTAGCATAGGAGGCCATACTAGCTAAAAAGAAAGGATAGAACAGAGTACTATGCGGTCAGTATTAAAACACAAGAAAATATCCACCACAGAAAATACAAAACACCACATCTGACTAAAGACATGGAGGGTATATCTGCATCTCCAGAGACACAGCTAGGCTGCAAAAAATCCTTCACAACAAAGCTGGACAAGACAAAACATGAAAAATGCACAGAACAATAAGGTCCACAGCAGGTGGACAGCAAAAACAAAGCCAGGACTTATCTTTGAAGAAAAGCACAGCGAACAGGAGAGACCAGAAGGGATGTGAATCCTCCAAAAACAATGGACAACTGGCACTGACTAAAGGAACAAGCAAGGCTATATAGCCCAGCCCAAATTGCAAAAAATAGATACACCTGACAAATGCTGCGATCCAACTACCGCAGCACTACCACTCATAACCACCGGAGGGAGCCCAAGAGCAGAATTCACAACAGCACAGTCTCTGAAGCATGTGCAGTGTGAAGTTCCACCTTGTTGCAACGTCGATGATTAGGCGATGCTGGGGAAGGTTCAAAGATCGCTGATGGTTCTACATACGGCTGGAGTGTACGGGCGAATGGCAGATGTGCGAGCAAAGTCTGCGCACCTTCAGGAGCAGGTCGGGTAACCCCGGATAACTTTTCAGGAAGCACTGCACCACCAGGTTTAAGGTGTGAGCCAGGCAAGGAATGGGTTTCAGTTGTGAAAGGGCTATGGCAGCCATAAAATTCCTTCCATTATCACTCACTACCTTGCCTGCCTCAAGATGTACACTGCCCAGCCATGACTGAGTTTCTTGCTGCAAGAACTCGGACAGAACTTCCGCGGTGTGTCTGTTGTCGCCCAAACACTTCATTGCCAATACAGCCTGCTGACGCTTGCCACTAGCTGTTCCATAATGGGACACCTCGTGTGCAACAGTGGCAGCTGCGGATGGAGTGGTCATGCGACTGCAGTCTGTGGACGAGCTCTCGCTTCTGCTGGAGGATGAGGAGAGGGGGCGAACGCCTACAGCCAACTGTTTCCTAGACCGTGCGCTAGGCAGAACTGTCCCAATATTGCTGTCCCCTGTGGACCCTGCATCCACCACATTAGCCCAGTGTGCCGTGATGGACACGTAACGCCCCTGGCCATGCCTACTGGTCCATGCATCTGTTGTCAGGTGCACCTTTCTACTCACAGATTGCCTGAGTGCATGGACAATGTGGTATTCTACATGCTGGTGGAGGGCTGGGATGGCTTTTCTCAAAAAGAAGTGTCGACTGGGTAGCTCGTAGCGTGGTACAGCATAGTCCATCAGGGCTTTGAAAGCTTCGCTTTCAACTAACCGGTAGGGCATCATCTCTAATGAGATTAGTCTAGCAATGTGGGCGTTCAAACCCTGTGTACGCGGATGAGAGGATGAGCACTTCCTTTTCTTAACGAGAGTCTCTTGTAGGGTGAGCTGGACTGTAGAGCTGCATATGGTGGAACTAGCGGGGGTGCCGGTGGACATGGCAGACTGAGAGAAGGTTGGTGATGGTATTCTTGCTGTTTGCCTACATACAGTGTTTCCTACCAAGAACCTGGTGATTCCCTGACTGCTTTGGCCTTGCGACGAAACCTCCACATTTGCTGCAGGTGGTGTGGTAAACGGTGGGCTTACAGTGAGGGAAGGGATGTAGCGTTGCTGACTAGCTTCATTGTGAGAGGGTGCAACAACGTTAAGGGATGTTTGGTAGTTAGTCCAGGCTTGCAAGTGCATGGTGTTTAAATGTCTACGCATGCAACTTGTATTTAGATTTTTAACATTCTGACCTCTGCTGAAGGTCCTTGAGCATTTCTTACAGATGACTTTGCACTGATCATTTGGATGTTGGTTAAAAAAATGCCAGACTGCACTCTTCCTACTATCGGATACCTTTTCAGGCATTGCACACTGAGCTACTTTAACCGGATGGCCACGCTGTCCTACAACTGGTTTTGGTTTATCCACATGTTTTTGGCCAGATACGGGCCTGCCAGATGGAACCTGTTGCGATGTTGATGCCTGCTGCAGCTCCACCTCCTCCGCTTCAGAGCTACTGCCGGCTGCACCCTGTTCCCCAAATGGCTGCCAATCGGGGTCAACAACTGGGTCATCTATGACCTCCTCTTCTGTGTCATGTGCACTTTCCTCTGTGTCACCATGTAAGCCGGTGCTATAGCGTTCGTGACGGGCTCCATAGTCTCATCTGGGTCAGATTCTGGATCAGTACACTGCGAGGGCAATGTTGTGATCTGAGTCAAAGGAACAGCATAATAATCTGTCTGTGGCTGTGCATCTGTGCACTCCATGTCCGATTCATCTTGTAATGGGCATGGCCTGTTAACAATTTCCCTTTCTAACCCAGGAACGGTATGTGTAAAGAGCTCCATGGAGTAACCCGTTGTGTCACCTGACGCATCCTTCTCTGTTGTTCTGGGTGAAGAACGCAAGGAAGTGACTTGTCCCTGACCGGGAACATCCACTGACGATGCGCTGCTTTTACATTTGCACTTTCCGAAGAGGAGGCAAAAGAGCTAGAGGCAGAGTAAGCAAGGAAAGCCAAAACTTGTTCATGCTGCTCCGGCTTTAAAAGCGGTTTTCCTACTCCCAGAAAAGGGAGCGTTCGAGGCCTTGTGTAGCCAGATGATGACGGCGGCTGAACAACTCGAGACTTTGGTGCTATATTGCTTTTCCCACGACCACCTGATGCTCCACCACCACTACCATCATTACCAGCTGGCAATGACCGCCCACGGCCACGACCTCTTCCACCAGACTTCCTCATTCTTGGAAATATGTAACCAAACTAACAAACGGTATTTGGTACTGTAAAACCAGTTACAAGGTGGACGCAAAATTGTTGTGAATTTAAATCTCCCTTTATAGGTGTGTGAGAGTGCAGGGAAAATCAGGCCCACTGTATTACAGTACACAGTTTCAGTGGCAGACAGTGGCTGACAGATATGCCACTAACAGGACTGACGCAGATGCACACACTGGAAATAAAAATCCCCCCTTCCTTTTTTTTTATGGGAGACTAGTGAATAAATCTGGCCCACAGTTTTACAGATGTGTTTCAGTGGCACAAAATGACAGACCGATACCACAGACTGGACTGGCAAAGATGCACAGAGTTGCCAATATTAATCCCCCCTTCATTTTTTTTTTATGGGAGACTAGTGAATAAATCTGGCCCACAGTTTTACAGATGTGTTTCAGTGGCACAAAATGACAGACCGATACCACAGACTGGACTGGCACAGATGCACAGATTTGCCAATATTAATCTCCCCTTCTTTTTTGGGGGATGGGAGACTAGTGAATAAATCTGTCCCACAGTTTTACAGTAGTGTTTCAGTGGCACAAAATGACAGACCGATACCACAGACTGGACTGGCACAGATGCACAGATTTGCCAATATTAATCTCCCCTTCTTTTTTTTTTGTGATGGGAGACTAGTGAATAAATCTGGCCCACAGTTTTACAGTAGTGTTTCAGTGGCACAAAATGACAGACCGATATCACAGACTGGACTGGCACAGATGCACAGATTTGCCAATATTAATCTCCCCTTCTTTTTTTTGTGATGGGAGACTAGTGAATAAATCTGGCTCACAGTTTTACAGATGTGTTTCAGTGGCACAAAATGACAGACCGATACCACAGACTGGACTGGCACAGATGCACAGATTTGCCAATATTAATCTCCCCTTCTTTTTTTTTTTTGGATGGGAGACTAGTGAATAAATCTGGCCCACAGTTTTACAGTAGTGTTTCAGTGGCACAAAATCACAGAACGATACCACAGACTGGACTGGCACAGATGCACAGATTTGCCAATATTAATCTCCCTTTCTTTTTTTATGGGAGACTAGTGAATAAATCTGGCCCACAGTTTTACAGTAGTGTTTCAGTGGCACAAAAAGATAGACCGATACCACAGACTGGACTGGCACAAATGCACAGATTTGCCAATATTAATCTCCTCTTCTTTTTTTTTTGTTATGGGAGACTAGTGAATAAATCTGGCCCACAGTTTTACAGATGTGTTTGTTAGGGGTCGAGTTCCGCTTCTGCACAGGGAGAATCTCGAGCCACCTCCGCTGCGGTCTCCCATGCTTGTCTAGCCGCAGTGGAGTCTGCTCAGCAAAGACGTCGGTCCCAGCGTCTTGCTCATTCTCACTCTGTTCTGAGAGTTACTGCTGCTTCTCCAGTCTCTGCCATTAAAGTCAGTGCTGGTCAGCAGCGAGCGGACTTCTCTGGGACTAAGGCCTTGTCTGCACGTACTGAGCATGCCCAGGGTAAGATCTCCCATTGGAGATCGAGGGTCATGTGCTCAGGCTCTGCAGCACATTCCATTGGTCCTCTTGGCAGGTCTTGGAAGGGCAAAAGTGCTGTAACCACTTCCTGTGCTGCAACTATATAAACTGCGCATGACCGCACGGCCATGCGCTAGTATTGTCTTGCAATTGTTAATGTGTGTATGTTGTGAGTGCAAGTCGTCCTTGGATACCCCTACCCTATTGAATGTCTGTTCGCGGAAGGTGTATGGTTGCTATCTAGCGCCCGACTTATCCTACAGCACTAATCACACATTACAGCGTCCAGTTGCTGTGACCGCCAGTACGGCGCCGTGCACTTCCTCTGTGCTTTCCTTACCCAAGCCTGGGTGGTTAGTGGCGTTCGTCAGTGTGGCACCGCATGCACTCTTGTGCCTTTATATTGTTATTCAGTTTTCTTACACACCCAGTTGCGGTGTTGTGCCAGCAAGGGTCTAATCGGACTTCAATCCTAGTTTGGGTTGAGTTTGCTGACTACTTGCTCGCGCTTTAGGTGCGGTACCGCGGTCCTGTGACTTAACAGGATTGCTTCTTTCACGCTGGGTTAGGTTAACCAACGCGTGTATACTTTAGTGTACCGCCATATAGTCTGCAAATTGCTAGCAGCAGGTTTTCACCTGCACGGTGGCCCCGGACTGCGAACGCATCTATATCATCTGTCTTGGTGCGTTCCGCCAGTCCTAACAGAATACTAGCGCCAGGGTCTGGCTAGTAAAATGGCGGACGACCAGCGTTTACAGAGGTACATCCAGCAGCTGGAGGGAAGGTTGGCGGCTCTTGAGCGTACAACCTCAGCTGTGGATGTCACTGCTGTAGCTTTGCAGGCTGCAAGTGTAGCCGCAGCCAGTTTGTCCGCTGCCACCCCTGCTCCGACTTTATCCCGTCTCCCGCTTCCTGACAAGTTTGCTGGCGACAGTAAACATTGTCGCGGATTCGTGAGCCAGTGCTCTATACATCTTGAGCTCCTGGCGTCACGTTTTCCTACGGAGCGGGCGAGAGTGGGATTTATCCTATCTCTCTTGTCGGGCAGGGCGTTGGAGTGGGCGACGCCACTTTGGGAGCGAGATGATCGTGTGGTACAGGGTGCTCCTCTCTTCTTGGACACTCTGAAGCAGGTCTTTTTAGGGCCTCGGGTTACCCACGACACCGCACTCCAATTGTTGTCTATTACGCAGGGTACGTCCGTGGTCAGCCAGTTTGCCATCCAGTTCCGGACTTTAGCTTCAGAGTTAGAGTGGCCAGACAAAGTACTTATTCCGGTGTTCTGGAGGGGACTGGCAGACCATGTGAAGGACGCCTTGGCCACTAGGGAGATACCGGCCACACTGGAGGAACTTATTTCTGTGTCTACCCGCATCGACCTCCGTTTTCACGAGCGGAGGTTGGAGCGGACCCAGTGTAGGCAGAGGTTTCGGCTGGCTCCAACTTTCGCCAGACCTCTGGAATCCCCTGTCTTGGCGTCAGATTCCCATGAGGCCATGGAGGTTTCTCGAGCGGGACCTAAATCTCTAGCCGCTCGAGTACCCGTGGTTTGTAATAACTGTCAACAACATGGATATTACGCCAATAAATGTCCGCGGCGGTCGGGAAACGATCGCGTCTAGTAACCATTGGGGGAGGTTCACTAGACACAGCAGCATTCTCCTCCAAACTGTCCTTTAAAGGGACAATCCTGTTAGGCTCCTCCACTCTAACAGTCGAGCTTTGTGTGGATTCAGGAGCAGAGGGAAACTTCATGTCCTCTGCTTTTGCTACACGTCATGCTATACCACTAGTCATGCTCGCCAAACCAATAACGGTTAGAGTTGTGAATGGGGCGACACTCCCACTGCAAATCACACACCAGACAGTTCCGTTCTCGCTGTCCATATCTCCTTCCCACCAGGAGATTATTTCCCTTCTTCTCCTTCCTGAGGGAATGGATGAGATTTTGCTGGGAATACCCTGGCTCCGTTTCCACTCCCCACATATTGAGTGGTCCTCAGGGAGAATATTGGGTTGGAGTAAGTCTTGTTTGGGCAGGTGTGTGAGTGAGTGTGTACAGGTCTCTACTACCGAGGTACCCGCAGATCTTTCATCACTTCCCAGGTATTATTGGTGTTATGCAGACGTGTTCTCTAAAAAGGCTGCTGAGACTCTACCGCCCCATCGCCCTTACGACTGTCCTATCGAACTCTTGCCTGGAGCCGAACCTCCTCGGGGAAGGGTATATCCCCTCTCTCTCCCTGAGATGGAGGCTATGTCTCAATACATTCAGGAGAATTTGGCAAGAGGGTTTATAAGGAAGTCAGTGTCTCCGGCAGGGGCGGGATTCTTCTTCGTGCAAAAGAAGAACGGGGAGTTACGTCCTTGCATTGATTACAGGGGTCTCAATGCTATCACTATTAAGAACAAATACCCGTTGCCCCTGATATCGGAGCTCTTTGACAGATTAAGGGGAGCTAAAATATTCACCAAATTAGATCTGCGGGGTGCCTACAATCTGATTCGCATCCGTGAGGGGGACGAGTGGAAAACGGCTTTCAATACCAGGGATGGGCACTATGAGTACCTGGTGATGCCTTTCGGGCTCTGTAATGCCCCAACCGTTTTTCAGGACTTTGTCAACGATATATTCCGGGATATGCTTTCTACCTCGGTCGTAGTCTATCTGGATGATATTCTCATCTTCTCTCCAGATATTGACTCCCACCGGAGAGATGTTGGCAGAGTCTTCGAACTCTTACGGGCGAATTCCTTATATGCAAAGTTGGAGAAGTGTGTGTTTGAGCAGGAGTCCTTGCCTTTCCTGGGCTATATCATCTCGGCCCAGGGATTGGCTATGGATCCTGCCAAACTACAAGCAGTGAAGGACTGGCAGGAACCCCATTCTCTTAAAGCGGTGCAGCGCTTTATGGGGTTCATAAATTACTATCGCCAGTTCATTCCCCACTTCTCAACTTTGGTAGCTCCCTTGGTATCCCTCACCACGAAGGGAGCGAATCCCAAATCGTGGTCCGAAGGGGTCTCCAAGGCCTTCACCTCTATAAAGTCCCATTTTGCTAGCGCTCCCATCTTACATCGTCCCGATGTGGGTAAGCCATTCCTTTTGGAAGTGGATGCCTCATCCGTTGGTGCTGGAGCAGTCCTCTATCAAAAGGATGCTCAGGGTCGGAAGCACCCATGCTTCTTTTTCTCAAAGACCTTCACACCAGCGGAGAGAAATTACTCCATCGGGGATAGGGAGTTGCTGGCAATGAAGTTGGCCTTTTCGGAGTGGAGACATCTCTTGGAGGGTGCTCGGTTCCCATTCCAAGTTTTCACGGATCACAAGAATTTGGTCTATTTACAAACAGCCCAGCGGCTGAATTCTCGTCAGGCCAGATGGTCCTTGTTTTTCTCCCGGTTCCACTTTACCCTACATTATCTCGCCGGGGAGAAGAACATTCGTGCTGATGCTCTCTCTCGCTCCTTCGTGTCAGTTGAGGAGGAGGAGGACGAGCCTCGGCTCATTGTCCCTTCGGAGAGTCTGAGAACTGTAGCTCCGGTTTCGCTAGAGTCTGTGCCCCCGGGCAAGACTTTTGTTCCCATCAATTTGCGTCCGGAGGTTCTCTCTTGGGCTCATTCGTCCAGAGTGGGTGGACACTTTGGGGCAAAAAGGACATCTGAGTTACTGGCGAGAATGTACTGGTGGCCACATATGGTTCATGACGTCGGAGATTACGTTCAGGCATGTGTCTCTTGTGCCAAGAATAAGTCTTCCCGACAACGGCCAGCTGGTTTGATATACCCTCTGCCGGTGGCAGACAGGCCCTGGGAGATGGTCGGGATGGATTTTGTTGTGGGTCTGCCCAAGTCTCGTGGCTGTACCATTATTTGGGTAATCACCGACCATTTTTCTAAAATGGTGCATTTGGTGCCGCTTCCCCGGTTACCTTCTGCACGGGCCTTGGCAGCGTTGTTTGTCAAACACATCTTTCGTCTTCACGGTATGCCAGACAAAATTGTCAGTGACCGAGGTCCCCAGTTTGCGTCTCGGTTCTGGAGAGAGCTTTGTCGTCTTCTCAGTATCGAGTTGAATCTCTCTTCGGCTTATCATCCCGAGACGAATGGGTTGGTAGAGAGAGCCAACCAGACCTTGGTCACATATCTGCGACATTTTGTTTCTGCTAAGCAGGATGACTGGGCATCTTTGCTACGGTGGGCGGAGTTTGCTCTTAACAATGCTGTCGCTGATTCCACTGGACAGACTCCATTCCTCCTTAACTATGGTCAGCATCCGCGGGTACCTGTGCCCATGCCCGTGTCTTCCGCCGATTCCAGGGTGGCAGACTGGGCTGTGGAGGCACGGGACATTTGGGATCGCACTCAGGATGCCATTCAGGCTTCCAAGGAGAGAATGAGGTCCTCCGCCGACGCACATCGGCGCCCCGCTCCAACCTTTGCTCCTGGCGACTTAGTGTGGCTCTCCGCCCGTAACTTCAGGCTGCGAGTTGAGTCTACCAAGTTTGCACCTCGCTACTTAGGTCCTTTTAAGGTCCTCGAACAGGTTAATCCTGTGGTTTACCGTCTGGCCCTTCCTCCACGCCTAGGTATCACCGACACCTTTCATGTGTCCCTCCTTAAGCCCGTCTACATGTCCCGGTTTTCTGAATCATCTACTGGGACGTCGGGTTCGTCTACGGACGATTACGAGGTGAACGCTATCTTGGGGTACAAGGTGGTTCGTGGCAAAAAATTTTATTTGGTGGACTGGAGGGGTTACGGTCCTGAGGATAGATCCTGGGAGCCTGCTGAGCACATTCGGGCTCCGCAGCTCATTGCTGCCTTCGAACGTAGCGAGGCCCAAGGAGGGGGGGGCCATGTTAGGGGTCGAGTTCCCGCTTCTGCACAGGGGGAATCTCGAGCCACCTCCGCTGCGGTCTCCCATTCTTGTCCAGCCGCAGTGGAGTCTGCTCAGCAAAGACGTCGGTCCCAGTGTCTTGCTCATTCTCACTCTGTTCTGAGAGTTACTGCTGCTTCTCCAGTCTCTGCCATTAAAGTCAGTGCTGGTCAGCAGCGAGCGGACTTCTCTGGGACTAAGTCCTTGTCTGCACGTACTGAGCATGCCCAGGGTAAGATCTCCCGTTGGAGATCGAGGGTCATGTGCTCAGGCTCTGCAGCACATTCCATTGGTCCTCTTGGCAGGTCTTGGAAGGGCAAAAGTGCTGTAACCACTTCCTGTGCTGCAACTATATAAACTGCGCATGACCGCACGGCAATGCGCTAGTATTGTCTTACAATTGTTAATATGTGTATGTTGTGAGTGCAAGTCGTCCTTGGATACCCCTACCCTATTGAATGTCTGTTCGCGGAAGGTGTATGGTTGCTATCTAGCGCCCGACTTATCCTACAGCACTAATCACACATTACAGCGTCCAGTTGCTGTGACCGCCAGTACGGCGCCGTGCACTTCCTCTGTGCTTTCCTTACCCAAGCCTGGGTGGTTAGTGGCGTTCGTCAGTGTGGCACCGCATGCACTCTTGTGCCTTTATATTGTTATTCAGTTTTCTTACACACCCAGTTGCGGTGTTGTGCCAGCAAGGGTCTAATCGGACTTCAATCCTAGTTGGGGTTGAGTTCGCTGACTACTTGCTCGCGCTTTAGGTGCGGTACCGCGGTCCTGTGACTTAACAGGATTGCTTCTTTCACGCTGGGTGAGGTTAACCCACGCGTGTATACTTTAGTGTACCGCCATATAGTCTGCAAATTGCTAGCAGCAGGTTTTCACCTGCACGGTGGACCCCGGACTGCGAACGCATCTATATCATCTGTCTTGGTGCGTTCCGCCAGTCCTAACAGTGTTTCAGTGGCACAAAATGACAGACCAATACCACAGACTGGACTGGCACAGATGCACAGATTTGCCAATATTAATCTCCCCTTCTTCTTTTTTTTTATGGGAGACTAGTGAATAAATCTGGCCCACAGTTTTACAGTAGTGTTTCAGTGGCACAAAATGACAGAACGATTCCACAGACTGGACTGGCACAAATGCACAGATTTGCCAATATTAATCTCCCCTTCTTTTTTTTGGATGGGAGACTAGTGAATAAATCTGGCCCACAGTTTTACAGATGTTTTTCAGTGGCACAAAATGACAGACCGATACCACAGACTGGACTGGCACAGATGCACAGATTTGCCCATATTAATCCCCCCCTTCTTTTTTTTTTATGGGAGGCTAGTGAATAAATCTGGCCCACAGTTTTACAGTAGTGTTTCAGTGGCACAAAATGACAGACCAATACCACACACTGGACTGGCACAGATGCTCTGATTGGCAATATAAATCTCCCTTTTTAGGTGTGGGACCGTGCAGAAATAATACAGGCCCACTGTTTCACACTACACAGTTTCAGGGGCAGAAAGTGGCTTGAAGATATATAAAAAAGGGACTGTACTAGAATTACTATCTACCTACAGTAATCTCAGAAAAGTATGGCAGGCAGCAATAAAAAGGACTGCTGCACACAAAAGTGTGACCAAAAGAAGCAAGAAGACCATGGAGAAATCACCAACCACACAACTGAAGAACCGATATCAAATCTTTGTAGAGGATGAAGATGGCACACCTAAGGATGAAGCAATACCAGCAAGCAAAAAAGAAAAGGGCACACAGCAACAAGTGACAGCAAAAAGTACAGCCAAGAAGCAACGAAGAGTGGTGGTGGTGGGAGACTCACTACTGAGAGGCACAGAAGCAGCCATCTGCAGACCGGACATAACTGCAAGAGAAGTATGCTGCCTTCCAGGTGCGATGATCAAGGATGTGACCGATAGGATACCAAAGCTCTTCAACTCCAAGGACGTCCACCCATTTCTTCTGATACATGTTGGCACCAATGACACGGCAAGGAAGGACCTACCGACAATCTGCAAAGACTTTGAAGAGTTGGGGAAGAAAGTAAAGGAACTGGATGCACAGGTAGTTTTTTCTTCTATCCTTCCAGTAGACGGGCATGGCACCAGGAGATGGAACAGGATCCTTGATGCAAACAACTGGCTAAGACGATGGTGCAGACAACAAGGATTCGGATTCCTGGACCACGGTGTGAATTACTTGTACGATGGACTCCTCGCCAGAGACGGACTACACCTCAACAAACCTGGGAAACACATATTCGCCAGAAGACTCGCTACACTCATCAGGAGGGCGTTAAACTAGAAGAAGAGGGGACGGGAAGAAAAACATTAGACTTGAACAAAGAAGATCCAGGAAAACATACTCAGAAGGGAGGTAAGAACATTTCTAAAACAATCCACAGCGAGGAGATTGGAACAAAACAAAATCCTCTAAACTGCATGCTCGCAAATGCCAGAAGCCTGACAAACAAGATGGAAGAACTAGAAGCAGAAATATCTACAGGTAACTTTGACATAGTGGGAATAACCGAGACATGGTTAGATGAAAGCTATGACTGGGCAGTTAACTTACAGGGTTACAGTCTGTTTAGAAAGGATCGTAAAAATCGGAGAGGAGGAGGGGTTTGTCTCTATGTAAAGTCTTGTCTAAAGTCCACTTTAAGGGAGGATATTAGCGAAGGAAATGAGGATGTCTAGTCCATATGGGTCGAAATTCATGGAGGGAAAAATGGTAACAAAATTCTCATTGGGGTCTGTTACAAACCCCCAAATATAACAGAAATCATGGAAAGTCTACTTCTAAAGCAGATAGATGAAGCTGCAACCCATAATGAGGTCCTGGTTATGGGGGACTTTAACTACCCGGATATTAACTGGGAAACAGAAACCTGTGAAACCCATAAAGGCAACAGGTTTCTGCTAATAACCAAGAAAAATTATCTTTCACAATTGGTGCAGAATCCAACCAGAGGAGCAGCACTTTTAGACCTAATACTATCTAATAGACCTGACAGAATAACAAAACTGCAGGTGGTCGGGCATCTAGGAAATAGCGACCACAATATTGTACAGTTTCACCTGTCTTTCACTAGGGGGACTTGTCAGGGAGTCACAAAAACACTGAACTTTAGAAAGGCAAAGTTTGACCAGCTTAGAGATGCCCTTAATCTGGTAGACTGGGACAATATCCTCAGAAATAAGAATACAGATAATAAATGGGAAATGTTTAAGAACATCCTAAATAGGCAGTGTAAGCGGTTTATACCTTGTGGGAATAAAAGGACTAGAAATAGGAAAAACCCAATGTGGCTAAACAAAGAAGTAAGACAGGCAATTAACAGTAAAAAGAAAGCATTTGCACTACTAAAGCAGGATGGCACCATTGAAGCTCTAAAAAACTATAGGGAGAAAAATACTTTATCTAAAAAACTAATTAAAGCTGCCAAAAAGGAAACAGAGAAGCACATTGCTAAGGAGAGTAAAACTAATCCCAAACTGTTCTTCAACTATATCAATAGTAAAAGAATAAAAACTGAAAATGTAGGCCCATTACAAAATAGTGAGGAAAGAATGGTTGTAGATGATGAGGAAAAAGCTAACATATTAAACACCTTCTTCTCCACGGTATTCACGGTGGAAAATGAAATGCTAGGTGAAATCCCAAGAAACAATGAAAACCCTATATTAAGGGTCACCAATCTAACCCAAGAAGAGGTGCGAAACCGGCTAAATAAGATTAAAATAGATAAATCTCCGGGTCCGGATGGCATACACCCACGAGTACTAAGAGAACTAAGGATTGGCGCATAGCAAATGTGGTGCCAATATTCAAAAAGGGCTCTAAAAGTGAACCTGGAAATTATAGGCCAGTAAGTCTAACCTCTATTGTTGGTAAAATATTTGAAGGGTTTCTGAGGGATGTTATTCTGGATTATCTCAATGAGAATAACTGTTTAACTCCATATCAGCATGGGTTTATGAGAAATCGCTCCTGTCAAACCAATCTAATCAGTTTTTATGAAGAGGTAAGCTATAAGCTGGACCACGGTGAGTCATTGGACGTGGTATATCTCGATTTTTCCAAAGCGTTTGATACCGTGCCGCACAAGAGGTTGGTACACAAAATGAGAATGCTTGGTCTGGGGGAAATTGTGTGTAAATGGGTTAGTAACTGGCTTAGTGATAGAAAGCAGAGGGTGGTTATAAATGGTATAGTCTCTAACTGGGTCGCTGTGACCAGTGGGGTACCGCAGGGGTCAGTATTGGGACTAGGGTTGAGCGAAACTGGTCGTTCATTTTCAAAAGTCGCCGACTTTTGGCAAAGTCGGGTTTCATGAAACCCGATCCGACCCCTGTGCGGGTTCGGCCATGCGGTACGCGACTTTCGCGCCAAAGTCGCGTTTCAATGACGCGAAAAGCGCCATTTCTCAGCCAATGAAGGTAAACGCAGAGTGTGGGCAGCGTGATGACATAGGTCCTGGTCCCCACCATCTTAGAGAAGGGCATTGCAGTGATTGGCTTGCTGTCCGCGGCGTCACAGGGGCTATAAAGGGGCGTTCCCGCCGACCGCCATGTTACTGCTGCTGATCTGAGCTTAGGGAGAGGTTGCTGCCGCTTCGTCAGAAGCAGGGATAGCGTTAGGCAGGGTCCATTAACCACCAAACCGCTTGTGCTGTAGCGATTTCCACTGCCCAACACCACCTTCGGTGTGCAGGGACAGTGGAAGCTACATTTTTTTTTTTTCCCCTCAGCGCTGTAGCTCATTGGGCTGCCCTAGAAGGCTCCCTGATAGCTGCATTGCTGTGTGTACGCCGCTGTGCAAACCAACTGCTTTTTTCAAAGCACAAATCCTCTTGTTCCTTCCTTTCTGCACAGCTATCTTTTTTGTTTGTACACACTTTTTATTTAATTTGTGCATCAGTCCACTCCTTATTGCTGCCTGCCATATCTGGCTGAGATTACTGCAGGGAGATAGTAATTGAAGGACACTCCCTGTTTTTTTTTTTTTTTTTTTGTGGGAGATTAAGATTGACATTTCTGCTAGAGTGCCATCCCTGTGGGTGCCATCTCTCACTCAGTGGGCCATAGAAAGCCTATTTATTTTTTTGCTTGATTTGGGTTATAAAATCTACCTGAAAAAATCACTATATCAATCAGTGGGAGAAAAATATTGGCCTCAGGGCTTGTGTGCCACTCTTGACTCCTGTGTGTGCCATCTCTCAGTCAGTGGGCCATAGAAAGCCTATTTATTTTTTTGCTTGATTTGGGTTCTAAAATCTACCTGAAAAAATCACTACATCAATCAGTGGGAGAAAAATATTGGCCTCAGGGCTTGTGTGCCACTCCTGACTCCTGTGTGTGCCATCTCTCAGTCAGTGGGCCATAGAAAGCCTATTTATTTTTTTGCTTGATTTGGGTTCTAAAATCTACCTGAAAAAATCACTACATCAATCAGTGGGAGAAAAATATTGGCCTCAGGGCTTGTGTGCCACTCCTGACTCCTGTGTGCATCATCACTCACTCAGTGGGCCATAGAAAGCCCTTTTTTTTTTTTTTGCTTTATTTGGGTTCTAAATTCTACCTGAAAAAATCAATAAATCAATCAGTGGGAGATTAATATTGGCCTTTGGGCTTGTGTGCCAGTCCTAAGCGTGCCATCTCTCTCTCTCAGATAGTGGGCCATAGAAAGCCTATTTATTATTTTTTTTATTGGGTTTATAAATTTTCCCTGGACCAAAAAAAAATAAAGTGGGAGATTAATATTGACCTCTGGGCTTGTGTGCCAGTCCTGAGCGTGCCATCTCTCTCACAAATAGTGGGCCATAGAAAGCCTATTTATTTATTTTTTTTTTGTTTTATAAATTCTCCCTGAAAAAAAAAGGGAGATTAATATTGGCCTTTGGGCTTGTGTGCCAGTCCTAAGCGTGCCATCTCTCTCTCTCTCTCAGATAGTGGGCCATAGAAAGCCTATTTATTATTTTTTTTATTGGGTTTATAAATTTTCCCTGGAACAAAAAGAAAACAGTGGGAGATAAATATTGGCCTCTGGGCTTGTGTGCCACTCCTGACTCCTGTGTGCGTCATCTCTCACTCAGTGGGCCATAGAAAGCCTTTTTTTGTTTTATTTGTTTTCTAAATTCTCCCTGAAAAAATCATTTTATTTTATTTGGTTTCTAAATTCTTCCTGAAAAAATCATTTTATTCTATTATTTTTTTTTCCTAAAGTCTCCCTGAAAAAAAAAAAAAAAAAAAAAATCAGTGGGAGATTAATATTGCCCTTTCTGCTTGTGTGCCAGTCTTGACTCCTGGGTGTGCCATCTCTCTCTCTCTCTCCAATTGTGGGCCATAGAAAGCCTATTATTTTTTTAGCTTGATTTGGGTTCCAAAATCTACCTGAAAAAATCACTACATCAATCAGTGGGAGATAAATATTGGCCTCTGGGCTTGTGTGCCACTCCTGACTCCTGTGTGCGTCATCTCTCACTCAGTGGGCCATAGAAAGCCTTTTTTTGTTTTATTTGTTTTCTAAATTCTCCCTGAAAAAATCATTTTATTTTATTTGGTTTCTAAATTCTTCCTGAAAAAATCATTTTATTCTATTATTTTTTTTCCCTAAAGTCTCCCTGAAAAAAAAAAAAAAAAAAAATCAGTGGGAGATTAATATTGCCCTGTCTGCTTGTGTGCCAGTCTTGACTCCTGGGTGTGCCATCTCTCTCTCTCTCTCCAATTGTGGGCCATAGAAAGCCTATTTTTTTTTTAGCTTGATTTGGGTTCCAAAATCTACCTGAAAAAATCACTACATCAATCAGTGGGAGATAAATATTGGCCTCTGGGCTTGTGTGCCACTCCTGACTCCTGTGTGCGTCATCTCTCACTCAGTGGGCCATAGAAAGCCTTTTTTTGTTTTATTTGTTTTCTAAATTCTCCCTGAAAAAAATAATTTTATTTTATTTGGTTTCTAAATTCTTCCTGAAAAAATCATTTTATTCTATTATTTTTTTTTCCTAAAGTCTCCCTGAAAAAAACAAACAAACAAATCAGTGGGAGATTAATATTTACATTTGTGCTTCAGTGACAGTCCTGCGTGTGTGGCATCTCTCTCATTTGTTGCCACCAACAACAGAGTGTGTAACATTGTGCCTGATTTTCGTTGTGGTCTCACTCACCAGTAAAGGGGTAGCTAAATCATACTGAAGTTATAGCTCACCGTGTAATTTGTGTGACAGCAACAAATACCGTTAGTTTGTTTACGTTTTTAAAACAATGAGGAAGTCTGGTGGAAGAGGTCGTGGCCGGGGGCGTTCATTGTCAGCTGGTAATGAGGGTAGTGGTAGTGGTGGAGCATCAGCTGGTTGTGGGAAAAAAAATATTGCACCTAAGTCTGGAGCTGTGGAGCCAGGTTCGTCGTCTGGCTACACAAGGCCTCGAACGCTCCCTTTTCTGGGAGTAGGAAAACCGCTTTTAAAGCCGGAGCAGCAAGAGCAAGTTTTGGCTTATCTTGCTGACTCAGCCTCTAGCTCTTTTGCCTCCTCTCGTGAAACTGGTAAATGTCAAAGCAGCGCGTCGTTAGTGGATGTTCACGGTCAGGGACAAGTCGCTTCCTTGTCCTCTTCAGCAAAAACAACAACAGAGAAGAATGCAGCAGGCGACACAACGGGTTACTCCATGGAGCTCTTTACACATACCGTCCCTGGCTTAGAAAGTGAAGCAGTTAACAGTCCATTCCCATTACAAGTTGAATCTGACATGGAGTGCACTGATGCACAGCCACAGCCAGACTACTATGCTGGTCCTTTGACTCAGACCACAACATTGCCCTCGCAGGGTAATGATCAAGAACCAGACCCTGATGAGACTATGTTGCCCCATCACGAACGCTATACCACCGACCGACACGGTGACACAGACGAAGTTGCACACGAGCTACAAGAAGAGGTAATAGATGACCCAGTTCTTGACCCCGATTGGCAGCCATTGGGGGAACAGGGTGCAGGTGGCAGCAGTTCTGAAGCGGAGGAGGAGGGGCCGCAGCAGGCATCAACGTCGCAACAGGTTCCATCTGCCGGGCCCGTATCTTGCCCAAAACGCGTGGCAAAGCCAAAACCTGTTGGAGGACAGCGTGGCCATCCGGTTAAAGCTCAGTCTGCAATGCCTGAAAAGGTATCCGATGCTAGAAAGAGTGCAGTCTGGCATTTTTTTAAACAACATCCAATTGATCAGCGCAAAGTCATCTGTCAAAAATGTTCAACTACCTTAAGCAGAGGACAGAATCTGAAAAGTCTCAATACAAGTTGCATGCATAGACATTTAACCACCATGCATTTGCAAGCCTGGACTAACTACCAAACGTCCCTTAAGGTTGTAGCACCCTCGGCCAATGAAGCTAGTCATCAACGCAACATCCCTTCCGGCAGTGTAGGGCCACCATTTTCCGCACCACCTGCACTATCTGTGCAGGTTTCTTTGCCAGGCCAAAGCAGTCAGGGTCTGGGAATCACCAGTTTCGTAGTAGGAAACACTGCATCTAGGGCACCGGCGGCAACAATACCATCTCCCACCGTCTCTCAGTCTGCCATGTCCACCGGCACCCCCGCTAGTTCCACGATCTCCAGCTCTCCAGTCCAGCTTACCCTACATGAGACTATGGTTCGAAAAAGGAAGTACTTAGCCTCGCATCCGCGTACACAGGGTTTGAACGCCCACATAGCTAGACTAATCTCGTTAGAGATGATGCCCTACCGGTTAGTTGAAAGCGAAGCTTTCAAAGCCCTGATGGACTACGCTGTACCACGCTACGAGCTACCCAGTCGACACTTTTTTTCCAGAAAAGCCATCCCAGCCCTCCACCAGCATGTTAAAGAGCGCATCGTCCATGCACTCAGGAAATCTGTGAGCACAAAGGTGCACCTGACAACAGATGCATGGACCAGTAGGCATGGCCAGGGACGTTACGTGTCCATCACGGCACACTGGG
Organism: Ranitomeya imitator; assembly: GCF_032444005.1. NCBI lineage: Eukaryota > Metazoa > Chordata > Amphibia > Anura > Dendrobatidae > Ranitomeya > Ranitomeya imitator. The sequence continues at coordinate 659,610,111 of NC_091284.1, read as the reverse complement.
TAAATGTGGTGGATGCAGGGTCCACAGGGGACAGCACGTTTGGGACAGTTCTGCCTAGCCCACGGTCTAGGAAACAGTTGGCTGTAGCCGTTCGCACCCCCTCCTCCTCCTCCTCATCCTCCTGCAGAAGCGAGACCTCGTCCACAGACCGCAGTCGCACAACCACTCCATCCGCAGCTGCCACTGTTGCACACCAGGTCTCCCATTATGGGGCAGCTACTGGCAAACGTCAGCAGGCTGTATTGGCTATGAAGTGTTTGGGCGACAACAGACACACCGCTGAAGTTCTGTCCGAGTTCTTGCAGAAAGAAACGCAGTCGTGGCTGGGCACTGTAGATCTTGAGGCAGGCAAGGTAGTGAGTGATAACGGAAGGAATTTCATGGCTGCCATCTCCCTTTCCCAACTGAAACACATTCCTTGCCTGGCTCACACCTTAAACCTGGTGGTGCAGTGCTTCCTGAAAAGTTATCCGGGGTTATCCGACCTGCTCCTTAAAGTGCGTGGACTTTGCTCACATATCCGCCGTTCGCCCGTACACTCCAGCCGTATGCAGACCTATCAGCGTTCTTTGAACCTTCCCCAGCATCGCCTAATCATAGACGTTGCAACAAGGTGGAACTCAACACTGCACATGCTTCAGAGACTGTGTGAACAGAGGCGGGCTGTTATGTTTTTGTGGGAGGATACACATACACGGGCAGGCAGTAGGATGGCAGACATGGAGTTGTCAGGTGTGCAGTAGTCGAAGATTCAAGACGTGTCAAGTCCTTCAGTGTTTTGAGGAATGCACACGGCTGGTTAGTGCAGACAACGCCATAATAAGCATGAGCATCCCCCTAATGCGTCTGCTGATGCAAAGTTTGACGCACATAAAGGATCAGGCGTCTGCAGCTGAGGAAGAGGAAAGCCTTGATGACAGTCAGCCATTGTCTGGCCAGGGCAGTGTACAGGACGAGGTAGCGGGCGAACAGGAGGAGGAGGACGAGGAGGATGATGGGGATGATTATATTTTTAATGAGGAAGCTTTTCCGGGGCCAGTGGAAATTGTTGGCGCGGCAAGGCCGGGTTCTGGTTTTTGGAGGGACACAAGTGACGTGGATTTGCCTGAAACTGCCCCTCAACCAAGCACAACCACAGATTTGAGAACTGGAACTTTGGGCCACATGGCGGATTATGCCTTACGTATCCTCAAAAGGGACACACGCATAACAAAAATGATGAACGATGACGATTACTGGTTGGCCTGCCTCCTTGATCCTCGCTATAAAGGCAAATTGCAAAATATAATGCCACATGAGAACTTGGAACTAATATTAGCAACCAATCAACTCTTATTGACCGTTTGCTTCTGGCATTCCCTGCACACAGCGCCCGTGATCGTTCTCACACGAGCTGCAGGGGCCAGCAGACCAGAGGTGTTAGAGGGGCAGAAATCAGAAGTGGCGTTGGCCAGAGGGGTTTTCTGACCAGGTTGTGGAGTGATTTTGCTATGACCGCAAACAGGACAGGTACTGCAGCATCAATTCAAAGTGACAGGAGACAACATTTGTCCAGTATGGTTACTAACTATTTTTCATCCCTTATTGACGTTCTCCCTCAACCGTCATTCCCATTTGATTACTGGGCATCAAAATTAGACACCTGGCCAGAATTGGCAGAATATGCATTGCAGGAGCTTGCTTGCCCGGCAGCTAGTGTCCTATCAGAAAGAGTATTCAGTGCTGCAGGTTCAATACTAACAGAAAAAAGGACTCGTCTGGCTACCCAAAATGTAGATGATCTAACCTTCATTAAAATGAACCACAACTGGATTTCGAAATCTTTTGCCCCACCTTGCCCGGCTGACACCTAGCTTTCCTATGTAAAGGTCTTGCCTATGGACTATTCTGAACGACTTTTCCAATCTCGTAATTTGCAGCACCTGATTGTCCAGCATCCGACATGTTAACACCTCCCTAAATGGCCAAAGTCCCCACACGGGGCCGTGGTATCGCCACTTGGCGCCAGCACCCGTGAGAGTACTGTTTGTCTGAAGAGGTGGGTGTGCCCGCTTTTGGTCGACGGCACTGACACTAGGTCCCTCATAGTACAATAAAGTGTCTGACGGTGGTGGTGCGCACCCAACGTCAGACACACCGTTGTAATATGAGGGGCCCTGGGCCTGTACCGCCGGCCACAAGACAGTCCCCCCCCCAGGTCAAACAGTGCTCTACGACTTGCAAAATTTTCTCTCACAGCTCCACCAATGTTTAGTCTATGCGCTGACATCCTTCAATGCCTGGCACTGTCAATACCATTGTATTGACATTTTTCTTATGTTAGGCCTTCGAAGCCTGTCTGCGGTCACGCCTTCCCCTAGGCCTCCACTGACCTGTCTACTGCTGCCCGTGTTCCCCTGGAACCAATTTTAAATTGCCTACAGCCAGCCCAATTTATTATGTTAGGGCTTCGAAGCCTGTCTGCGGTCCCTCCTTCCACTAGGCCTCCACTGACCTTTCTACTGCTGCCCGGGTTCCCCTGGAACCAATTTTAAATTGCCTACAGCCAGCCCAATTTATTATGTTAGGGCTTCGAAGCCTGCCTGCGGTCCCTCCTTCCACTAGGCCTCCACTGACCTGTCTACTGCTGCCCGGGTTCCCCTGGAACCAATTGTAAATTGCCTACATCCCAATTTTTGTTATGTTAGGCCTTCGAAGCCTGTCTGCGGCCCGTTCTTTCCACTACTACTACACTGACCAGGCCACTGCTGCCCGTGTTCCCCTGGAACCAATTTTAAATTGCCTACAGCCAGCCCAATTTATTATGTTAGGGCTTCGAAGCCTGTCTGCGGTCCCTCCTTCCACTAGGCCTCCACTGACCTGTCTACTGCCGCCCGTGTTCCCCTGGAACCAATTTTAAATTGCCTACAGCCAGCCCAATTTATTATGTTAGGGCTTCGAAGCCTGTCTGCGGTCCCTCCTTCCACTAGGCCTCCACTGACCTGTCTACTGCTGCCCGTGTTCCCCTGGAACCAATTGTAAATTGCCTACATCCCAATTTTTGTTATGTTAGGCCTTCGAAGCCTGTCTGCGGCCCGTTCTTTCCACTACTACTACACTGACCAGGCCACTGCTGCCCGTGTTCCCCTGGAACCAATTTTAAATTGCCTACAGCCAGCCCAATTTATTATGTTAGGGCTTCGAAGCCTGTCTGCGGTCCCTCCTTCCACTAGGCCTCCACTGACCTGTCTACTGCCGCCCGTGTTCCCCTGGAACCAATTTTAAATTGCCTACAGCCAGCCCAATTTATTATGTTAGGGCTTCGAAGCCTGTCTGCGGTCCCTCCTTCCACTAGGCCTCCACTGACCTGTCTACTGCCGCCCGTGTTCCCCTGGAACCAATTTTAAATTGCCTACAGCCAGCCCAATTTATTATGTTAGGGCTTCGAAGCCTGTCTGCGGTCCCTCCTTCCACTAGGCCTCCACTGACCTGTCTACTGCTGCCCGGGTTCCCCTGGAACCAATTTTAAATTGCCTACAGCCAGCCCAATTTATTATGTTAGGGCTTCGAAGCCTGTCTGCGGTCCCTCCTTCCACTAGGCCTCCACTGACCTGTCTACTGCTGCCCGGGTTCCCCTGGAACCAATTGTAAATTGCCTACATCCCAATTTTTGTTATGTTAGGCCTTCGAAGCCTGTCTGCGGCCCGTTCTTTCCACTGCTACTACACTGACCAGGCCACTGCTGCCCGTGTTCCCCTGGAACCAATTTTAAATTGCCTACAGCCAGCCCAATTTATTATGTTAGTAGGGCTTCGAAGCCTGTCTGCGGTCCCTCCTTCCACTAGGCCTCCACTGACCTGTCTACTGCCGCCCGTGTTCCCCTGGAACCAATTTTAAATTGCCTACAGCCAGCACAATTTATTATGTTAGGGCTTCGAAGCCTGTCTGCGGTCCCTCCTTCCACTAGGCCTCCACTGACCTGTCTACTGCTGCCCGGGTTCCCCTGGAACCAATTTTAAATTGCCTACAGCCCAATTTTTGTTATGTTAGGCCTTCGAAGCCTGTCTGCGGTCACTCCTTCCACTAGGCCTCCACTGACCTGTCTACTGCTGCCCGTGTTCCCCTGGAACCAATTTTAAATTGCCTACAGCCAGCACAATTTATTATGTTAGGGCTTCGAAGCCTGTCTGCGGTCCCTCCTTCCACTAGGCCTCCACTGACCTGTCTACTGCCGCCCGTGTTCCCCTGGAACCAATTTTAAATTGCCTACAGCCAGCACAATTTATTATGTTAGGGCTTCGAAGCCTGTCTGCGGTCCCTCCTTCCACTAGGCCTCCACTGACCTGTCTACTGCTGCCCGGGTTCCCCTGGAACCAATTTTAAATTGCCTACAGCCCAATTTTTGTTATGTTAGGCCTTCGAAGCCTGTCTGCGGTCACTCCTTCCACTAGGCCTCCACTGACCTGTCTACTGCTGCCCGTGTTCCCCTGGAACCAATTGTAAATTGCCTACATCCCAATTTTTGTTATGTTAGGCCTTCGAAGCCTGCCTGCGGCCCGTTCTTTCCACTACTACTACACTGACCAGGCCACTGCTGCCCGTGTTCCCCTGGAACCAATTTTAAATTGCCTACAGCCAGCCCAATTTATTATGTTAGGGCTTCGAAGCCTGTCTGCGGTCCCTCCTTCCACTAGGCCTCCACTGACCTGTCTACTGCCGCCCGTGTTCCCCTGGAACCAATTTTAAATTGCCTACAGCCAGCCCAATTTATTATGTTAGGGCTTCGAAGCCTGTCTGCGGTCCCTCCTTCCACTAGGCCTCCACTGACCTGTCTACTGCCGCCCGTGTTCCCCTGGAACCAATTTTAAATTGCCTACAGCCAGCCCAATTTATTATGTTAGGGCTTCGAAGCCTGTCTGCGGTCCCTCCTTCCACTAGGCCTCCACTGACCTGTCTACTGCTGCCCGGGTTCCCCTGGAACCAATTTTAAATTGCCTACAGCCAGCCCAATTTATTATGTTAGGGCTTTGAAGCCTGTCTGCGGTCCCTCCTTCCACTAGGCCTCCACTGACCTGTCTACTGCTGCCCGGGTTCCCCTGGAACCAATTGTAAATTGCCTACATCCCAATTTTTGTTATGTTAGGCCTTCGAAGCCTGTCTGCGGCCCGTTCTTTCCACTGCTACTACACTGACCAGGCCACTGCTGCCCGTGTTCCCCTGGAACCAATTTTAAATTGCCTACAGCCAGCCCAATTTATTATGTTAGTAGGGCTTCGAAGCCTGTCTGCGGTCCCTCCTTCCACTAGGCCTCCACTGACCTGTCTACTGCCGCCCGTGTTCCCCTGGAACCAATTTTAAATTGCCTACAGCCAGCACAATTTATTATGTTAGGGCTTCGAAGCCTGTCTGCGGTCCCTCCTTCCACTAGGCCTCCATTGACCTGTCTACTGCTGCCCGGGTTCCCCTGGAACCAATTTTAAATTGCCTACAGCCCAATTTTTGTTATGTTAGGCCTTCGAAGCCTGTCTGCGGTCACTCCTTCCACTAGGCCTCCACTGACCTGTCTACTGCTGCCCGTGTTCCCCTGGAACCAATTGTAAATTGCCTACATCCCAATTTTTGTTATGTTAGGCCTTCGAAGCCTGTCTGCGGCCCGTTCTTTCCACTGCTACTACACTGACCAGGCCACTGCTGCCCGTGTTCCCCTGGAACCAATTTTAAATTGCCTACAGCCAGCCCAATTTATTATGTTAGGGCTTCGAAGCCTGTCTGCGGTCCCTCCTTCCACTAGGCCTCCACTGACCTGTCTACTGCCGCCCGTGTTCCCCTGGAACCAATTTTAAATTGCCTACAGCCAGCCCAATTTATTATGTTAGGGCTTCGAAGCCTGTCTGCGGTCCCTCCTTCCACTAGGCCTCCACTGACCTGTCTACTGCCGCCCGTGTTCCCCTGGAACCAATTTTAAATTGCCTACAGCCAGCCCAATTTATTATGTTAGGGCTTCGAAGCCTGTCTGCGGTCCCTCCTTCCACTAGGCCTCCACTGACCTGTCTACTGCTGCCCGGGTTCCCCTGGAACCAATTTTAAATTGCCTACAGCCAGCCCAATTTATTATGTTAGGGCTTCGAAGCCTGTCTGCGGTCCCTCCTTCCACTAGGCCTCCACTGACCTGTCTACTGCTGTCCGTGTTCCCCTGGAACCAATTGTAAATTGCCTACATCCCAATTTTTGTTATGTTAGGCCTTCGAAGCCTGTCTGCGGCCCGTTCTTTCCACTACTACTACACTGACCAGGCCACTGCTGCCCGTGTTCCCCTGGAACCAATTTTAAATTGCCTACAGCCAGCCCAATTTATTATGTTAGGCCTTCAAAGCCTGTCTGCGGTCCCTCCTTCCACTAGGCCTCCACTGACCTGTCTACTGCCGCCCGTGTTCCCCTGGAACCAATTGTAAATTGCCTACATCCCAATTTTTGTTATGTTAGGCCTTCAAAGCCTGTCTGCGGTCCCTCCTTCCACTAGGCCTCCACTGACCTGTCTACTGCCGCCCGTGTTCCCCTGGAACCAATTGTAAATTGCCTACATCCCAATTTTTGTTATGTTAGGCCTTCGAAGCCTGTCTGCGGTCCCTCCTTCCACTAGGCCTCCACTGACCTGTCTACTGCCGCCCGTGTTCCCCTGGAACCAATTGTAAATTGCCTACATCCCAATTTTTGTTATGTTAGGCCTTCGAAGCCTGTCTGCGGTCCCTCCTTCCACTAGGCCTCCACTGACCTGTCTACTGCCGCCCGTGTTCCCCTGGAACCAATTGTAAATTGCCTACATCCCAATTTTTGTTATGTTAGGCCTTCGAAGCCTGTCTGCGGTCCCTCCTTCCACTAGGCCTCCACTGACCTGTCTACTGCCGCCCGTGTTCCCCTGGAACCAATTTTAAATTGCCTACAGCCAGCCCAATTTATTATGTTAGGGCTTCGAAGCCTGTCTGCGGTCCCTCCTTCCACTAGGCCTCCACTGACCTGTCTACTGCTGCCCGTGTACCCCTTGAACCAACATCAGAAAATATAAAAATAAGTATTTTGCTTATAAAAAAGAAAATACTGGAGAGATATCAAATGCAGACATTTTAACATTAAAAACAAACCCATACAACAAAAATCTGGTACAGTACTAAAAATGGCCACCAGCTACAATAACTTTCTCCTGCAAGTAGTTAACTGAAAGTTTTTTTCAATTTAAAACACAGATATGGCATCCACCGAGTGTTGTCCTGTCGCGTCTTCTTTATATAATTGTCAAGAAGATGCAAAACAATGAAAATAATAAAATCATTATTTACCAAAAAAATAGAGTAAGTCAAAACCACATTGCAAATAAACATTCATTACAAATAAAGAAACAGGGCGCGTCCGAGGGTGAGTATATACCTAATAAGAATATAATCACCCTCGGACGCGCCCTGCTTCTTTCCGACAGCCTTCCTTCCTAAGAATCAGCCCTTCCGTGGTGTAGAGAGAGGGTGTGTTACACTCCAAGGTGTTCCCCAGGTTGCCTTTCCTGAGCTTCGATCTTCATGCTCTCGTTTAGTAGTTGTCGGAAAGTAGGCTGCATTAGGCCTACAAATTGGGTATGGGGTGTAGAGAGATGGTGTGTTCAACTCCAAGGTGTTCTCCAGGTTGCCTTTCCTGAGCTTCGATCTTCCGGCTCTCGTTTAGTAGTTGTTGGAAACTACACTGCATTAGGCCTACAAATTGGGTATGGGGTGTAGAGAGATGGTGTGTTCCACTCCAAGGTGTTCTCCAGGTTGCCTTTCCTGAGCTTCGATCTTCCGGCTCTCGTTTAGTAGTTGTTGGAAACTACACTGCATTACGCCTACAAATTGGGTATGGGGTGTAGAGAGATGGTGTGTTCCACTCCAAGGTGTTCTCCAGGTTGCCTTTCCTGAGCTTCGATCTTCCGGCTCTCGTTTAGTAGTTCTTGGAAACTACACTGCATTAGGCCTACAAATTGGGTATGGGGTGTAGAGAGATGGTGTGTTCCACTCCAAGGTGTTCCCCAGGTTTCCTCGCCAATGCTTCGATCTTCATGCTCTCGTTTAGTAGTTGTTGGAAACTACACTGCATTAGGCCTACAAATTGGGTATGGGGTGTAGAGAGATGGTGTGTTCCACTCCAAGGTGTTCTCCAGGTTGCCTTTCCTGAGCTTCGATCTTCCGGCTCTCGTTTAGTAGTTCTTGGAAACTACACTGCATTAGGCCTACAAATTGGGTATGGGGTGTAGAGAGATGGTGTGTTCCACTCCAAGGTGTTCTCCAGGTTGCCTTTCCTGAACTTCTATCTTCAGGCTCTTGTTAAATTGTGGTTAAACGGAACAACTGCATTTGGCGTACTAGTTGGTTTGGGGCCTACTATCGGTGTCTGCCACTCCTTGCTGTTCTCCTGGTTTCCTGTCCTGAAATTCTGTTTTCAGGCACTCGTTAAGTAGTTGTTAATGTTAGACTGCATTTGGCCTACTAGTTGGGTTGGGGCCTACTATCGGTGTCTGCCACTCCTTGCTGTTCTCCTCCACTGAACAAAGCTGTGCCGCCTGTTTACTACGGTTGCCAATTTTGAACTGCATTTCGACTACTTAGTAAGTAGTACTTACTGATTTGGGCCTACTCTCTGTGTCAGCCTCTCATTCCAGTTGTCCTCCACTGCAATGCCCCCTGGTTATTCCTGTGTTACCAATTTTGAACTGCATTTAGCCAACTTTATTCTTTGGGCCTATATCTGTGTTTCCTCCTCATCCTGCCCATTGCCCAGCCAGTGATAGATGAGTCTGCTGGTACATTGACCCATAACGCAACATTCACCGTGCACGCTACACAACAACATTGTGACCCTGCTGAAAGTCAGGTTGCTCTTCCCGCATACTATACCACCTTACACGGGGACAAAGAGGAAGGTGCAGATGAAAGTGCAGGTTCCTTCATCAGGTGGGGGGAGGAATACTAGTTGGCGACGTCACTGGCACAGGGCCTCTCATAGTACGCAAAAGTGTTGCTGCCGGTGGGAGGCGCCCCCCGCCGTGCAAACACACCGCTGTACTTTGAGGGGCCCTGTGCCAGTGCCAATGCCAACGAGTGGGCCCCCCCCTGCTTGCTCAGGTTCACAGCACTTGCAAAGTTGAAATACTTACCTCTCCCTGCTCCACTGCCGTGACGTGGTCCAGATTTCCTGGGCCCACTAATTACTTGAACCAGCCCTACCCACCACAACTTTAGCCAAATGACCCCCAATTTCAAATGCCTTCCAATTATTATAAGGTAAATTACGCTAGACAAGCTTCATTAAGAAGAATGGATGGTTTTGACATTAAAATGGGCAATCTAGGTGTTTTCCTGGCCCCCACTCACTGCCGACTATGCTGCCCCATTGACTTGCATTGGGTTTCGTGTTTCGGTCGATCCCGACTTTACGTCATAATCGGCCGATTTCACTCGACCCGACTTTTGAGATTAGAGTTGAGCGACCTTGACCTTTTTAGAGTCGAGCCGGGTTTTGCGAAACCCGACTATGTCCAAAGTCGGGTCGAGTGAAATCGGCCGATTATGACGTAAAGTCGGGATCGACCGAAACACGAAACCCAATGCAAGTCAATGGGGCAGCATAGTCGGCAGTGAGTGGGGGCCAGGAAAACACCTAGAGTGCCCATTTTAATGTCAAAACCATCCATTCTTCTTAATGAAGCTTGTCAAGCGTAATTTACCTTAAAATAATTGGAAGGCATTTGAAATTGGGGGTCATTTGGCTAAAGTTGTGGGGGGTAGGGCTGGTTCAAGTAATTAGTGGGCCCAGTAAATCTGGACCACGTCACGGCAGTGGAGCAGGGAGAGGTAAGTATTTCAACTTTGCAAGTGCTGTGATCCTGAGCAAGCAGGGGGGGCCCACTCGTTGGCATTGGCACTGGCACAGGGCCCCTCAAAGTACAGCGGTGTGTTTGCACGGCGGGGGCGCCTCCCACCGGCAGCAACACTTTTGCGTACTATGAGAGGCCCTGTGCCAGTGACGTCGCCAACTAGTATTCCTCCCCCCACCTGATGAAGGAACCTGCACTTTCATCTGCACCTTCCTCTTTGTCCCCGTGTAAGGTGGTATGGTATGCGGGAAGAGCAACCTGACTTTCAGCAGGGTCACAATGTTGTTGTGTAGCGTGCACGGGGAATGTTGCGTTATGGGTCAATGTACCAGCAGACTCATCTATCACTGGCTGGGCAATGGGCACGATGAAGTGGAAACACAGATATAGGCCCAAAGAAGAAAGTGGGCTAAATGCAGTTCAAAATTGGTAACACAGGAATAACCAGGGGGCATTGCAGTGGAGGACAACTGGAATGAGAGGCTGACACAGAGAGTAGGGCCAAATCAGTAAGTAGTCGAAATGCAGTTCAAAATTGGCAACCGTAGTAAACAGGCGGCACAGCTTTGTTCAGTGGAGGAGAACAGCAAGGAGTGGCAGACACCGATAGTAGGCCCCAACCCAACTAGTAGGCCAAATGCAGTCTAACATTAACAACTACTTAACGAGAGGCTGAAAATGGAATTTCAGGACAGGAAACCAGGAGAACAGCAAGGAGTGGCAGACACCGATAGTAGGCCCCAAACCAACTAGTACGCCAAATGCAGTTGTTCCATTTAACCACAATTTAATGAGAGCCTGAAGATAGAAGCTCAGGAAAGGCAACCTGGGGAACACCTTGGAGTGTAACACACCATCTCTCTCCACCCCATACCCATTTTGTAGGCCTAATGCTGTGTACTTTTCTACAACTACTAAACGAGAGTCGGAAGACCGAAGCAATGGCAAGGAAACCTGGGGAACACCTTGGAGTGTAACACACCATCTCTCTCCACCCCATACCCAATTTGTAGGCCTAATGCAGCCTACTTTCCGACACCTACTAAACGAGAGCATGAAGATCGAAGCTCAGGAAAGGCAACCTGGGGAACACCTTGGAGTGTAACACACCATCTCTCTCCACCCCATACCCATTTTTTAGGCCTAATGCAGTGTACTTTTCTACAACTACTAAACGAGAGTCGGAAGACCGAAGCAATGGCAAGGAAACCTGGGGAACACCTTGGAGTGTAACACACCATCTCTCTCCACCCCATTCCCCATTTTTTAGGCCTAATGCAGCCTACTTTCCGACACCTACTAAACGAGAGCATGAAGATCGAAGCTCAGGAAAGGCAACCTGGGGAACACCTTGGAGTGTAACACACCATCTCTCTCCACCCCATACCCATTTTGTAGGCCTAATGCTGTGTACTTTTCTACAACTACTAAACGAGAGTCGGAAGACCGAAGCAATGGCAAGGAAACCTGGGGAACACCTTGGAGTGTAACACACCATCTCTCTCCACCCCATACCCAATTTGTAGGCCTAATGCAGCCTACTTTCCGACACCTACTAAACGAGAGCATGAAGATCGAAGCTCAGGAAAGGCAACCTGGTGAAAACCTTGGAGTGTAACACAACCTGTCTCTACACCCCATACACAATTAGTAGGCCTAATGCAGCGTAGTTTCCAACAGCTACTAAACGAGAGCCGGAAGATCGAAGCTCAGGAAAGGCAACCTGGGGAACACCTTGGAGTGTAACACAACCTCTCTCTACACCACGGAAGGGCTGATTCTTAGGAAGGAAGGCTGTTGTAAATAAGCATTGCGCGTCCGAGGGTGATTATATTCTTATTCGGTATCTACTCACCCTCGGACGCGCCATGCTTCTTGATTTGTAATTAATGTTTATTTGCAATGTGCTTTTGACTTACTCAATTATTTTTTTAATTATTGATTTTATTAAATTAATAGTTTAACATCTTATTGGAAATAATTTAAAGGAGACGCGACAGGACAACACTCGGTGGATGCCATATCTGTGTTAACAACTCCAAAAAACTTTCAGTTAACTTCTTGCAGGAGAAAGAAATTGTAGCTGTTGGACCTTTGTAGTACAGTTCCAGATATTTGTTGTGTGTTTGTTTTGATTGTTAAAATGTCTGCATTTGAGATCTCAACACGATCTTATTTTTTATAATCAAATTAATTTTTTAAATATTTTATTAGGTTGGTTCAAGGGGTACACGGGCCGCAGTAGACAGGTCAGTGGAGGCCTAGTGGAAGGAGGGACCGCAGATGCGCCACTGTTTCACCCATACACAATTAGTAGGCCTAATGCAGCGTAGTTTCCAACAGCTACTAAACGAGAGCCGGAAGATCGAAGCTCAGGAAAGGCAACCTGGGGAACACCTTGGAGTGTAACAACAACCTCTCTCTACACCACGGAAGGGCTGATTATTAGGAAGGAAGGCTGTTGTAAATAAGCATTGCGCGTCCGAGGGTGATTATATTCTTATTCGGTATCTACTCACCCTCGGACGCGCCATGCTTCTTGATTTGTAATTAATGTTTATTTGCAATGTGCTTTTGACTTACTCAATTATTTTTTTAATTATTGATTTTATTAAATTAATAGTTTAACATCTTATTGGAAATAATTTAAAGGAGACGCGACAGGACAACACTCGGTGGATGCCATATCTGTGTTAACAACTCCAAAAAACTTTCAGTTAACTTCTTGCAGGAGAAAGAAATTGTAGCTGTTGGACCTTTGTAGTACAGTTCCAGATATTTGTTGTGTGTTTGTTTTGATTGTTAAAATGTCTGCATTTGAGATCTCAACACGATCTTATTTTTTATAATCAAATTAATTTTTTAAATATTTTATTAGGTTGGTTCAAGGGGTACACGGGCCGCAGTAGACAGGTCAGTGGAGGCCTAGTGGAAGGAGGGACCACAGACAGGCATCGAAGGCCTAAAATAATAACACATGGCTGTAGGCAATTTTAAATTGGTTCCAGGGGTACACGGGCAGCAGTGCCCTGGTCAGTGTAGTAGTAGTTGAAAGAATGGACCGCAGACAGGCATCGAAGGCCTAAAATAAAAAAATTGGGCTGGCTGTAGGCAATTTTAAATTGGTTCCAGGGGTACACGGGCAGCAGTGGTGTGGTCAGTGGAGGCCTAGTGGAAGGAGTGACCGCAGACAGGCATCGAAGGCCTAAAATATTAACACATGGCTGTAGTCAATTTTAAATTGGTTCCAGGGGTACTTGGGCAGCAGTGCCCTGGTCAGTGTAGTAGTAGTTGAAAGAATGGACCGCAGACAGGCATCGAAGGCCTAAAATAAAAAAATTGGGCTGGCTGTAGGCAATTTTAAATTGGTTCCAGGGGTACACGGGCAGCAGTGGTGTGGTCAGTGGAGGCCTAGTGGAAGGAGTGACCGCAGACAGGCATCGAAGGCCTAAAATAATCACACATGGCTGTAGGCAATTTTAAATTGGTTCCAGGGGTACACGGGCAGCAGTGGTGTGGTCAGTGGAGGCCTAGTGGAAGGAGTGACCGCAGACAGGCATCGAAGGCCTAAAATAATAACACATGGCTGTAGGCAATTTTAAATTGGTTCCAGGGGTACACGGGCAGCAGTGCCCTGGTCAGTGTAATAGTAGTTGAAAGAATGGACCGCAGACAGGCATCGAAGGCCTAAAATAAAAAAATTGGGCTGGCTGTAGGCAATTTTAAATTGGTTCCAGGGGTACACGGGCAGCAGTGGTGTGGTCAGTGGAGGCCTAGTGGAAGGAGTGACCGCAGACAGGCATCGAAGGCCTAAAATAATAACACATGGCTGTAGGCAATTTTAAATTGGTTCCAGGGGTACTTGGGCAGCAGTGCCCTGGTCAGTGTAGTAGTAGTTGAAAGAATGGACCGCAGACAGTCATCGAAGGCCTAAAATAAAAAAATTGGGCTGGCTGTAGGCAATTTTAAATTGGTTCCAGGGGTACACGGGCAGCAGTGGTGTGGTCAGTGGAGGCCTAGTGGAAGGAGTGACCGCAGACAGGCATCGAAGGCCTAAAATAATCACACATGGCTGTAGGCAATTTTAAATTGGTTCCAGGGGTACACGGGCAGCAGTGGTGTGGTCAGTGGAGGCCTAGTGGAAGGAGTGACCGCAGACAGGCATCGAAGGCCTAAAATAATAACACATGGCTGTAGGCAATTTTAAATTGGTTCCAGGGGTACACGGGCAGCAGTGCCCTGGTCAGTGTAATAGTAGTTGAAAGAATGGACCGCAGACAGGCATCGAAGGCCTAAAATAAAAAAATTGGGCTGGCTGTAGGCAATTTTAAATTGGTTCCAGGGGTACACGGGCAGCAGTGGTGTGGTCAGTGGAGGCCTAGTGGAAGGAGTGACCGCAGACAGGCATCGAAGGCCTAAAATAATAACACATGGCTGTAGGCAATTTTAAATTGGTTCCAGGGGTACTTGGGCAGCAGTGCCCTGGTCAGTGTAGTAGTAGTTGAAAGAATGGACCGCAGACAGGCATCGAAGGCCTAAAATAAAAAAATTGGGCTGGCTGTAGGCAATTTTAAATTGGTTCCAGGGGTACACGGGCAGCAGTGGTGTGGTCAGTGGAGGCCTAGTGGAAGGAGTGACCGCAGACAGGCATCGAAGGCCTAAAATAATCACACATGGCTGTAGGCAATTTTAAATTGGTTCCAGGGGTACACGGGCAGCAGTGGTGTGGTCAGTGGAGGCCTAGTGGAAGGAGTGACCGCAGACAGGCATCGAAGGCCTAAAATATTAACACATGGCTGTAGTCAATTTTAAATTGGTTCCAGGGGTACTTGGGCAGCAGTGCCCTGGTCAGTGTAGTAGTAGTTGAAAGAATGGACCGCAGACAGGCATCGAAGGCCTAAAATAAAAAAATTGGGCTGGCTGTAGGCAATTTTAAATTGGTTCCAGGGGTACACGGGCAGCAGTGGTGTGGTCAGTGGAGGCCTAGTGGAAGGAGTGACCGCAGACAGGCATCGAAGGCCTAAAATAATAAAACATGGCTGTAGGCAATTTTAAATTGGTTCCAGGGGTACACGGGCAGCAGTGGTGTGGTCAGTGGAGGCCTAGTGGAAGGAGTGACCACAGACAGGCATCGAAGGCCTAAAATATTAACACATGGCTGTAGTCAATTTTAAATTGGTTCCAGGGGTACTTGGGCAGCAGTGCCCTGGTCAGTGTAGTAGTAGTTGAAAGAATGGACCGCAGACAGGCATCGAAGGCCTAAAATAAAAAAATTGGGCTGGCTGTAGGCAATTTAAATTGGTTCCAGGGGTACACGGGCAGCAGTGGTGTGGTCAGTGGAGGCCTAGTGGAAGGAGTGAACGCAGACAGGCATCGAAGGCCTAAAATAATCACACATGGCTGTAGGCAATTTTAAATTGGTTCCAGGGGTACACGGGCAGCAGTGGTGTGGTCAGTGGAGGCCTAGTGGAAGGAGTGACCGCAGACAGGCTTCGAAGGCCTAACATAATAACATAGGGCTGGCTGTAGGCACTTTTAAATTGGTTCCAGGGGTACACGGGCAGCAGTGGTCTGGTCAGTGGAAGTCTAGTGGAAGGAGTGACCGCAGACAGGCTTCGAAGGCCTAACATAACAAACTTGGGCTGGCTGTAGGCACTTTTAAATTGGTTCCAGGGGTACATGGGCAGCAGTGTATGGTCAGTGGAAGTCTAGTGGAAGGAGTGACCGCAGACAGGCTTCCAAGGCCTAACATAACAAACTTGGGCTGGCTGTAGGCACTTTTAAATTGGTTCCAGGGGTACACGGGCAGCAGTGGTCTGGTCAGTGGAAGTCTAGTGGAAGGAGTGACCGCAGACAGGCTTCGAAGGCCTAACATAACAAACTTGGGCTGGCTGTAGGCACTTTTAAATTGGTTCCAGGGGTACATGGGCAGCAGTGTATGGTCAGTGGAAGTCTAGTGGAAGGAGTGACCGCAGACAGGCTTCCAAGGCCTAACATAACAAACTTGGGCTGGCTGTAGGCACTTTTAAATTGGTTCCAGGGGTACACGGGCAGCAGTGGTCTGGTCAGTGGAAGTCTAGTGGAAGGAGTGACCGCAGACAGGCTTCCAAGGCCTAACATAACAAACTTGGGCTGGCTGTAGGCACTTTTAAATTGGTTCCAGGGGTACACGGGCAGCAGTGGTCTGGTCAGTGGAAGTCTAGTGGAAGGAGTGACCGCAGACAGGCTTCGAAGGCCTAACATAACAAACTTGGGCTGGCTGTAGGCACTTTTAAATTGGTTCCAGGGGTACATGGGCAGCAGTGTATGGTCAGTGGAAGTCTAGTGGAAGGAGTGACCGCAGACAGGCTTCCAAGGCCTAACATAACAAACTTGGGCTGGCTGTAGGCACTTTTAAATTGGTTCCAGGGGTACACGGGCAGCAGTGGTCTGGTCAGTGGAAGTCTAGTGGAAGGAGTGACCGCAGACAGGCTTCGAAGGCCTAACATAACAAACTTGGGCTGGCTGTAGGCACTTTTAAATTGGTTCCAGGGGTACATGGGCAGCAGTGTATGGTCAGTGGAAGTCTAGTGGAAGGAGTGACCGCAGACAGGCTTCCAAGGCCTAACATAACAAACTTGGGCTGGCTGTAGGCACTTTTAAATTGGTTCCAGGGGTACACGGGCAGCAGTGGTCTGGTCAGTGGAAGTCTAGTGGAAGGAGTGACCGCAGACAGGCTTCCAAGGCCTAACATAACAAAATTGGGCTGGCTGTAGGCACTTTAAATTGGTTCCAGGGGTACATGGGCAGCAGTGTATGGTCAGTGGAAGTCTAGTGGAAGGAGTGACGGCAGACAGTCTTCGAAGGCCTAACATAACAAAATTGGGCTGACTGTAGGCACTTTTAAATTGGTTCCAGGGTAACACGGCCAGCAGTGGCCTGGTCAGTGTAGTAGTTGTAGAAAGAAGGGACCGCAGACAGGCTTCGAAGGCCTAACATAACAAAAATGTCAAAACAATGGTATTGTCAGTGCCAGGCATTGAAGGATGTCAGCGCCTAGACTACACATTGGTGAAGCTGTGAGAGATAATTTTGCTAGTGGTAGAGCACTGTTTGAGCTGGGGGGGGAACTGGCTTGTGGCCGGCGGTACAGGCACAGGGCCCCTCATATTACAACGGTGTGTCTGACGTTGGGTGCGCACCACCACCGCCAGAGACACTTTATTGTACTATGAGGGACCCAGTGGCAGTGCCGTCGACCAAAAGCGGCCACACACACCCCTTCAGACAAACAGCACTCTCAAGGGTCCAAGCGCAAAGTGGCGATAGCACGGCCCCGTGTGGGGAGTTTGGCCATTTCGTGAGGTGGAAACATGTCGTATGCTGGACAATCAGGTGAAGAAAATTACGAGATTGGAAAAGTCATTCAGAATAGTCCACAGGCAAGACCTTTTCATAGGAAAGCTAGGTGTCAGCCGGGCAGGGTGGGGCAAAAGATTTTGAAATCCAGTTGTGGTTCATTTTAATGAAGGTTAGATCATCTACATTTTGGGTAGCCAGACGAGTCCTTTTTTCTGTTAGTATTGAACCTGCAGCACTGAATACTCTTTCTGATAGGACACTAGCTGCCGGGCAAGCAAGCTCCTGCAATGCATATTCTGCCAATTCTGGCCAGGTGTCTAATTTGGATGCCCAGTAATCAAATGGGAATGACGGTTGAGGGAGAACGTCGATAAGGGATGAAAAATAGTTTGTAACCATACTGGACAAATGTTGTCTCCTGTCACTTTGAATTGATGCTGCAGTACCTGTCCTGTCTGCGGTCATAGAAAAATCACTCCACAACCTGGTCAGAAAACCCCTCTGGCCAACGCCACTTCTGATTTCTGCCCCTCTAACACCTCTGGTCTGCTGGCCCCTGGAGCTCGTGTGAGAACGATCACGGGCGCTGTGTGCAGGGAATGCCAGAAGCAAACGGTCAACAAGAGTTGATTGTTTTGTTGCTAATATTAGTTCCAAGTTCTCATGTGGCATAATATTTTGCAATTTGCCTTTATAGCGAGGATCAAGGAGGCAGGCCAACCAGTAATCGTCATCGTTCATCATTTTTGTAATGCGTGTGTCCCTTTTGAGGATACGCAAGGCATAATCCGCCATGTGGGCCAAAGTTCCCGTTGTCAAATCTGCGGTTGTGCTTGGTTGAGGGGCAGTTGCAGGCAAATCTACGTCACTTGTGTCCCTCAAAAAACCAGAACCCGGCCTTGCCACGCCACCAATTTCCCGTGCCCCCGGGAAAGCTTCCTCATTAAAAATATACTCATCCCCATCATCCTCCTCATCCTCCACCTCCTCTTCGCCCGGTACCTCGTCATGTACACTGCCCTGACCAGACAATCGCTGACTGTCATCAAGGCTTTCCTCTTCCTCTGGTGCAGACGCCTGATCCTTTATGTGCGTCAAACTTTGCATCAGCAGACGCATTAGGGGGATGCTCATGCTTATTATGGCGTTGTCTGCACTAACCAGCCGTGTGCATTCCTCAAAACACTGAAGGACTTGACACATGTCTTGAATCTTCGACCACTGCACACCTGACAACTCCATGTCTGCCATCCTACTGCCTGCCCGTGTATGTGTATCCTCCCACAAAAACATAACAGCCCGCCTCTGTTCGCACAGTCTCTGAAGCATGTGCAGTGTTGAGTTCCACCTTGTTGCAACGTCTATGATTAGGCGATGCTGGGGAAGGTTCAAAGAACGCTGATAGGTCTGCATACGGCTGGAGTGTACAGGCGAACGGCGGATATGTGCGCAAAGTCCACGCACTTTGAGGAGCAGGTCGGATAACCCCGGATAACTTTTCAGGAAGCACTGCACCACCAGGTTTAAGGTGTGAGCCAGGCAAGGAATGTGTTTCAGTTGGGAAAGGGAGATGGCAGCCATGAAATTCCTTCCGTTATCACTCACTACCTTGCCTGCCTCAAGATCTACAGTGCCCAGCCACGACTGCGTTTCTTGCTGCAAGAACTCGGACAGAACTTCCGCGGTGTGTCTATTGTCGCCCAAACACTTCATAGCCAATACAGCCTGCTGACGTATGCCAGTAGCTGCCCCATAATGGGAGACCTGGTGTGCAACAGTGGCAGGTGCGGATGGAGTGTTTGTGCGACTGCGGTCTGTGGACGAGCTCTTGCTTCTGCAGGAGGACGAGGAGGAGGAGGAGGAGGAGGGGGTGCGAACGGCTACAGACAACTGTTTACTAGACCGTGGGCTAGGCAGAACTGTCCCAAACTTGCTGTCCCCTGTGGACCCTGAATCCACCACATTTACCCAGTGTGCCGTGATGGACACGTAACGTCCCTGGCCATGCCTACTGGTCCATGCATCTGTTGTCAGGTGCACCTTTGTGCTCACAGATTGCCTGAGTGCATGGACGATGCGCTCTTTAACATGCTGGTGGAGGGCTGGGATGGCTTTTCTGGAAAAAAAGTGTCGACTGGGTAGCTCGTAGCGTGGTACAGCGTAGTCCATCAGGTCTTTGAAAGCTTCGCTTTCAACTAACCGGTAGGGCATCATCTCTAACGAGATTAGTCTAGCTATGTGGGCGTTCAAACCCTGTGTACGCGGATGCGAGGCTAAGTACTTCCTTTTTCTAACCATAGTCTCATGTAGGGTGAGCTGGACTGGAGAGATGGAGATCGTGGAACTAGCGGGGGTGCCGGTGGACATGGCAGACTGAGAGACGGTGGGAGATGGTATTGTTGCCGCCGGTGCCCTAGATGCAGTGTTTCCTACTACGAAACTGGTGATTCCCTGACCCTGACTGCTTTGGCCTGGCAAAGATACCTGCACAGATACAGCAGGTGGTGCGCTAAATGGTGGTCCTACACTGCCGGAAGGGATGTTGCGTTGATGACTAGCTTCATTGGCCGAGGGTGCAACAACCTTAAGGGACGTTTGGTAGTTAGTCCAAGCTTTCAAATGCATGGTGGTTAAATGTCTATGCATGCAACTAGTTTTGAGACTTTTCAGATTCTGACCTCTGCTTAAGGAAGTAGAACATTTTTGACAGATGACTTTGCGCTGATCAATTGGATGTTGTTTAAAAAAATGCCAGACTGCACTCTTTCTAGCATCGGATACCTTTTCAGGCATTGCAGACTGAGCTTTAACCGGATGGCCACGCTGTCCTCCACCAGGTTTTGGCTTTGCCACACGTTTTGGGCAAGATACGGGCCCGGCAGATGGAACCTGTGGCGATGTTGATGCCTGCTGCGGCCCCTCCTCCTCCTCTGCTTCAGAACTGCTGCCGCCTGCACCCTGTTCCCCCAATGGCTGCCAATCGGGGTCAAGAACTGGGTCATCTAATAACTCTTCTTGTACCTCCTGCGCAACTTCGTCTGTGTCACCGTGTCGTTCGGTGGTATAGCGTTCGTGATGGGGCAACATAGTCTCATCAGGGTCTGATTCTTGATCAGCACCCTGCGAGGGCAATGTTGTGGTCTGAGTCAAAGGACCAGCATAGTAGTCTGGCTGTGGCTGTGCGTCAGTGCACTCCATGTCAGATTCAATTTGTAATGGGCATGGACTGTTAACTGCTTCACTTTCTAAGCCAGGGACGGTATGTGTAAAGAGCTCCATGGAGTAACCCGTTGTGTCGCCTGCTGCATTCTTCTCTGTTGTTGTTTTTGCTGAAGAGGACAAGGAAGTGACTTGTCCCTGACCGTGAACATCCACTAACGACGCGCTGCTTTTACTTTTACCAGTTTCACGAGAGGAGGCAAAAGAGCTAGAGGCTGAGTCAGCAAGATAAGCCAAAACTTGCTCTTGCTGCTCCGGCTTTAAAAGCGGTTTTCCTAATCCCAGAAAAGGGAGCGTTCGAGGCCTTGTGTAGCCGGACGACGAACCTGGCTCCACAGCTCCAGACTTAGGTGCAATATTTTTTTCCCCACGACCACCTGATGCTCCACCACTACCACTACCCTCATTACCAGCTGACAATGAACGCCCCCGGCCACGACCTCTTCCACTAGACTTCCTCATTGTTTTAAAAACGTAACCAAACTAACGTTATTTGTTGCAGTCACACAACTTACACGGTGAGCTATAACTTCAGTATGATTTAGCTACCCCTTTACAGGTTGGTGAGACCACAGCGAAAATCAGGCCCAATGTTACACACTCTTTTTTTGGTGGCTGCAAATTAGAGAGATGCCCCACACGCAGGACTGTCACTGAAGCACAAATGTTAATATTAATGTCACACTATTATTTTTTTTTTATTTTTATTTTTTTCAGGAACACTTTAGAAACCCCCCCAAAAAAAAAACATTGATTTTTGCAGGGAGAATTTAGAAAACAAATGTAACAAACTATATGCTTTCTATGGGCCACTGAGTGAGAGATGACGCACACAGGAATCAGGAGTGGCACACAAGCCCAGAGGCCAATATTTTTCTACCAATGATTGATGGAGTTATTTTCTCTGGTAGATTTTGGAACCCAAATCAAGGAAAAAAAATATAGGCTTTCTATGGACCACAATTGGAGAGAGAGAGAGAGAGAGAGAGATGGCACACCCAGGAGTCAAGACTGGCACACAAGCAGAAAGGCCAATATTAATCTCCCACTGTTTTTTTTGGTTGATTTTTTTTTTTTTTTTCAGGGAGACTTTAGAAAAAAAAATAATAAAAAAAATATGATTTTATCAGGAAGAATTTAGAAACCAAATAAAATAAAATGATTTTTTCAGGGAGAATTTATAAAACAAATAAAACCAAAAATAGGCGTTCTATGGCCCACTGACTGAGAGATGACGCACACAGGAATCAGGAGTGGCACACAAGCCCAGAGGCCAATATTTTTCTACCAATGATTGATGGAGTTATTTTCTCTGGTAGATTTTGGAACCCAAATCAAGGAAAAAAAATATAGGCTTTCTATGGACCACAATTGGAGAGAGAGAGAGAGAGAGAGAGAGAGAGAGAGATGGCACACCCAGGAGTCAAGACTGGCACACAAGCAGAAAGGCCAATATTAATCTCCCACTGTTTTTTTTGGTTGTTTTTTTTTTTTTTTTTTCAGGGAGACTTTAGAAAAAAAAATAATAAAAAAAATATGATTTTATCAGGAAGAATTTAGAAACCAAATAAAATAAAATGATTTTTTCAGGGAGAATTTATAAAACAAATAAAACCAAAAATAGGCGTTCTATGGCCCACTGACTGAGAGATGACGCACACAGGAATCAGGAGTGGCACACAAGCCCAGAGGCCAATATTTTTCTACCAATGATTGATGGAGTTATTTTCTCTGGTAGATTTTGGAACCCAAATCAAGGAAAAAAAATATAGGCTTTCTATGGACCACAATTGGAGAGAGAGAGAGAGAGAGAGAGATGGCACACCCAGGAGTCAAGACTGGCACACAAGCAGAAAGGCCAATATTAATCTCCCACTGTTTTTTTTGGTTGTTTTTTTTTTTTTTTTTTCAGGGAGACTTTAGAAAAAAAAATAATAAAAAAAATATGATTTTATCAGGAAGAATTTAGAAACCAAACAAAATAAAATGATTTTTTCAGGGAGAATTTATAAAACAAATAAAACCAAAAATAGGCGTTCTATGGCCCACTGACTGAGAGATGACGCACCCAGGAGTCAAGACTGGCACACAAGCAGAAAGGCCAATATTAATCTCCCACTGTTTTTTTTTTTTTTTTTTTTTTTTTTCAGGGAGACTTTAGAAAAAAAAATAATAAAAAAAATATGATTTTATCAGGAAGAATTTAGAAACCAAATAAAATAAAATGATTTTTTCAGGGAGAATTTAGAAAACAAATAAAACCAAAAATAGGCGTTCTATGGCCCACTGACTAAGAGAGAGAGAGAGAGATGGAACGCTTAGTACTGGCACACAAGCCCAAAGGGCAATATTAATCTCCCTTTTTTTTTCCAGGGAGAATTTCTAAAACCCCCAAAAAAAAAAAAATAGGCTTTCTATGGCCCACTATTTGTGAGAGAGATGGGACGCTCAGGACTGGCACAGATGGCACGCTCAGGACTGGCACAGAAGCCCAGAGGCCAATATTAATCTCCCTTTTTTTCTGGGAGAATTTATAAAACCAAAAAAATATTTAAATAGGCTTTCTATGGCCCACTATTTGTGAGAGAGATGGCACGCTCAGGACTGGCACAGATGGCACGCTCACAACTGGCACACAAGCCCAGAGGCCAATATTAATCTCCCTTTTTTCAGGGAAAATTTATAAAACCAAAAAAAAAATTAAATAGGCTTTCTATGGCCCACTATTTGTGAGAGAGATGGCACGCTCAGGACTGGCACAGATGGCACGCTCACAACTGGCACACAAGCCCAGAGGCCAATATTAATCTCCCTTTTTTCAGGGAAAATTTATAAAACCAAAAAAAAAATTAAATAGGCTTTCTATGGCCCACTATTTGTGAGAGAGATGGCACGCTCAGGACTGGCACAGATGGCACGCTCACAACTGGCACACAAGCCCAGAGGCCAATATTAATCTCCCTTTTTTTCAGGGAGAATTTATAAAACCAAAAAAAAAATTAAATAGGCTTTCTATGGCCCACTATTTGTGAGAGAGATGGCACGCTCAGGGCTGGCACAGATGGCACGCTCAGGACTGGCACACAAGCCCAGAGGCCAATATTAATCTCCCTTTTTTTCAGGGAGAATTTATAAAACCCAAAAAAAAAAAAATAGGCTTTCTATGGCCCACTATTTGTGAGAGAGATGGCACACTCAGGACTGGCACACAAGCCCAAAGGCCAATATTAATCTCCCACTGTATTTTTATCAGGGAGAATTTATACACCCCACAAAAAAAAATACAGAAAAATGAAAAGGCTTTCTATGGCCCACTATGTGAGAGAGATGGCACACACAGGGATGGCACTCTAGCAGAAATGCCAAATTGCCAATCTTAATCTCCCACCAAAAAAAAAAAAAAAAAAAAAACAGGGAATGTCCTACAATTACTATCTCCCTGCCTGCAGTAATGTCAGCCAGGTATGGCAGGCAGCTACTATCTCCCTGCCTGCAGTAATCTCAGCCAGGTATGGCAGGCAGCAATAAGGAGTGGACTGATGCACAAATGAAATAAAAAGTGTGGACAAACAAAAAAGATAGCTGTGCAGAAAGGAAGGAACAAGAGGATTTGTGCTTTGAAAAAAGCAGTTGGTTTGCACAGCGGCGTACACACAGCAATGCAGCTATCAGGGAGCCTTCTAGGGCAGCCCAATGAGCTACAGCGCTGAGGGGAAAAAAAAAAAAAAAAACTTCCACTGTCCCTGCACACCGAGGGTGGTGTTGGACAGTGCAAATCGCTGCAGCACAAGCGGTTTTGTGGTTAATGGACCCTGCCTAACGCTATCCCTGCTTCTGACAAAGCGGCAGCAACCTCTCCCTAAGCTCAGATCAGCAGCAGTAAGATGGCGGTCGGCGGGAACGCCTCTTTATAGCCCCTGTGACGTCGCAGACAGCAAGCCAATCACTGCAATGCCCTTCTCTAAGATGGTGGGGACCAGGACCTATGTCATCACGCTGCCCACACTCTGCGTTTACCTTCATTGGCTGAGAAATGGCGCTTTTCGCGTCATTGAAACGCGACTTTGGCGCGAAAGTCGCGTACCGCATGGCCGACCCCGCACAGGGGTCGGATCGGGTTTCATGAAACCCCGACTTAGCCAAAAGTCGGCGACTTTTGAAAATGTTCGACCCGTTTCGCTCAACCCTATTTGAGATAGTCGGGTTTCGCGAAACCCGGCTCGACTCTAAAAAGGTCAAGGTCGCTCAACTCTAATTGGGACCTGTTCTCTTCAACATATTCATTAATGATCTGGTAGAAGGTTTACACAGTAAAATATCGATATTTGCAGATGATACAAAACTATGTAAAGCAGTTAATACAAGAGAAGATAGTATTCTGCTACAGATGGATCTGGATAAGTTGGAAACTTGGGCTGAAAGGTGGCAGATGAGGTTTAACAATGATAAATGTAAGGTTATACACATGGGAAGAAGGAATCAATGTCACCATTACACACTGAATGGGAAACCACTGGGTAAATCTGACAGGGAGAAGGACTTGGGGATCCTAGTTAATGATAAACTTACCTGGAGCAGCCAGTGCCAGGCAGCAGCTGCCAAGGCAAACAGGATCATGGGGTGCATTAAAAGAGGTCTGGATACACATGATGAGAGCATTATACTGCCTCTGTACAAATCCCTAGTTAGACCGCACATGGAGTACTGTGTCCAGTTTTGGGCACCGGTGCTCATGAAGGATATAATGGAACTAGAGAGAGTACAAAGGAGGGCAACAAAATTAATAAAGGGGATGGGAGAACTACAATACCCAGATAGATTAGTGAAATTAGGATTATTTAGTCTAGAAAAAAGACGACTGAGGGGCGATCTAATAACCATGTATAAGTATATAAGGGGACAATACAAATATCTCGCTGAGGATCTGTTTATACCAAGGAAGGTGACGGGCACAAGGGGGCATTCTTTGCGTCTGGAGGAGAGAAGGTTTTTCCACCAACATAGAAGAGGATTCTTTACTGTTAGGGCAGTGAGAATCTGGAATTGCTTGCCTGAGGAGGTGGTGATGGCGAACTCAGTCGAGGGGTTCAAGAGAGGCCTGGATGTCTTCCTGGAGCAGAACAATATTGTATCATACAATTAGGTTCTGTAGAAGGACGTAGATCTGGGGATTTATTATGATGGAATATAGGCTGAACTGGATGGACAAATGTCTTTTTTCGGCCGTACTAACTATGTTACTATGTTACTATGTTACTATGTTAAGATAGCTGTGCAGAAAGGAAGGAACAACAGGATTTGTGCTTTGAAAAAAGCAGTTGGTTTGCACAGCGGCGTACAAACAGCAATGCAGCTATCAGGGAGCCTTATAAGACAACCTAATAAGCTACAGCGCTGATGCACAGAAATCTAGCCTCCACTGTCCCTGCAAGGAAAAGGTGGTGTTGGACAGTGGAAATCGCCACAGCACAAGCGGTTTGAGGGTTTATATTCCCTGCCTAACGCTATCCCTGCTTCTGATGAAGTGGGAGCAACCTCTCCCTATGCTCAGATCAGCAGCAGTAAGATGGCAGTCGGCGTGCTCGCCCCTTTATAGCCCCTGTGACGCCGCAGAAAGCAAGCCAATCACTGCCATGCCCTTCTCTAAGATGGTGGGGACCGAGAACTATGTCATCACGCTGCCCACACTCTGCGTCCACCTTCATTGGCTGAGAAATGGCGCTGAACGCGTCATATGAAAGCGACTTTGGCGCGAAAGTCGTGTACCGCATGGCCGATCCCACGCTGGGATCGGATCGGGTTTCATGAAACCCGACTTTGCCAAAAGTCGGCAACTTATGAAAATGACCGATCCGTTTTGCTCACCCCTAGGGCTTACTGCTCTGTTTGTCTGCCTTCTTGCATTCCCTGCTACTTGGGCTCTTGCTGATTACTGTGGGAAGATCTGCTGTGCTACTCCCTTGCTTCCAGGCTGGTATGGTCACCCTAACCTATGGATCATCTAATCTACTGCACTTGGTAGGCCCATAACAATCAGGTCACTGTCCAGGCATTGATTGTATGGTGGATGTGACCCCCTGACATTCATGCAGTACAGTCAAGTGTCTTCCTTTAATGAGAGAGTTGTTAAGGAACACACTATATCAATGTCCCCTTAGAATACACATAAAGTTAGAGCCAACCTGTTTTTTCTTATGGTCACAGTAGTTTGAATTTCTCTTTGAGCCTCATGGGGGATGCAGGCAGGGCCTTGCCCACACCAAGCCCTCCTTTTTAGTGGTATCAAGAATGACTCAGAATTTGTATATCTTTTAAAGCTACACCTCACTTCTACCTTTTCAGAGACAGGGCCACAAACTTTGCACCTCAATGGTGCACAATTCAAGAAGAAAAAAGGTGGATCCATAAAATCAATATTTTTATTAGAAATTCATTTAAAAACAGGAGGATCCATCATGGGGATAAAACCTTATGCGTTTCTGGCATACACTATACCCATAGTCATAGACCCTCCATGGATCCTTCTGTCTTTAAATACATTTCTAATAAAATGATTAATTTTATGGATGGACGTGCTGGAAAATTCTACTTTTTTCTTCTTTGATTCTACAATAGCTGAGCAACACCATCAGGAACTGTCATCCATTCACTTATTCCTGGTGAACAATTCAGTAGAACTACATTTATAGAGAATTGTAGTAACAAGGATTACTACAATGTTTAGCTCTTGAGCGTTCTGATCAATTTTGGCCATTTTTGTCTTTTTTCAGTGAGTGCAACTGTGAGATACACCCAGTTTAAACCATAATATGTCTGTTCCTGTTTCCACTAAATCGGTGCAGTGATAAGGCGGCCTTGCTTGTCAAATCCAAGAGAATTGAGAGCTCTACATGCCTGACTGTGCATGACTTGGATTGTTTTCAAGATAGATGCTGTTGGGACCTGCATGTATTGGACACATACTTTGTATCCTGTTAAAGAAGCACTCCTCTCTTAATATATTGCAGTCATCATATTATATAACACTATGTACTTACAATTGCTCATTTTGCCTTTCTACCCAGTAAATTCTTCTCTTTTCTCTGCTCTATGTAGAAATAAGAAGTCTCTTGTACCTTCGTTTACCTCTTCAACTTCTGACCCAGCTGCTCCCTTCTCCCACTGCCAGGGATTTTTGCAGTGACTGATGACTCATGCAGGGAAAATTGACCTCCTGTTTCTATATAGAACTTTGAAGGATTCAGCTAGGCAGTTTTTAGTCATCTGATATCATAGACCTAATGTAAAAGAGAAGAAATTAGCTGGGTAGAAGGGGAAAATTAGCAATTGTAAGTACACAGTTCCATATAACATGATAATTGGAAAATATTGAAAGGATGAAAATTTTGTTTGGGGTGCTTCTTTAATATGATGTAAATACCCCACATGCACGAACCCCATTTATATAAAACATCAGTCAGAAATGTGTCATCAATTAATAGAATCAAAGAGCATTATTCTTCAGCCATAAACTTGGAAAATTGTTTGTCCATTCGCTTATAGCCATACAAGAAGATTATTCCTTAATTATTGAGGTTTATGCATACTTATGGCCAATGAAAAAAATGTGATTTACCTAATTGAATACTTAGCAAATATGAGAATATTTAGTATCATAAGATCATATTCAGTGAGTATAAGATGTCATCCCATTTCTTTCAGAATTCAGAATATTTAGTTTAAGCAGAACAATAGATCAAATTGAAACACATTCACACCTTTCAATCCTCTTAATGAAGATTAGTGAATAATAAGCTTTTATTTTTTCAAATTGTTAATAAGTCAAATTTATTCAGGGTCACAGCTTTGAATGCAAGATAAAGAATATAGGGCACAATGTGACTTGCTCTCTGTGCTGTTTGTTTATCTTCAATTTATAATTATATGCATACCCACTCACACATTAATATGTATTAGTCAGTGGCAGTAACTAAGCTCCGTCACTATAGAATCAAATGTAGATAATTATTTTGCATTGAAAATTTTTACATTTATTCCCACCATAAAAGCTTGCGACTAAAGCAGAAAAAAATACAAATATAAATTGTTCTCAGAATAGAGATATATAAAAATCCTTATTATTCCAGCGTTTTCTCCTGGTCAGTTCCACAGTGTTCTTGACATTCACAAATCCTGCTGATTAGTCTTCTACATTTATTAGCTGAGCAGTTAGCACAGTTCAAGCCTTGCCAGGTATTCAACAATAAAAAATTATTATTTATTCAGGTTTCTAATTGCATTGACATGCTTTTCAATCTGTTCTTGCACAATGGTAAAATTAAAACAAGGCAATGTGGAGAAGGACTGCTAACAATATGTGAAGTCAGTCACAAAATTACCTTTATTGTTCAAATGTTCTTTGTGGAAAAGCCAAATTTCTCTTCCAGAAGTCATATATTTTCTTTTTCTTTGCCATAAAGCAAATTAGAAAATAATTATTTGTATCCATTTTTCCTAGTTTATTAATACTAGTCCTGCTATCTATTTCTAATATGCTTTCAACATTTTGTCTCTTTTGGATACACTTAATTTAACACTATTTAGTTAAAAGCTAAATAAAATAACATTATGTGAAACATTGTTTGTTAATAATTATGTGAAACATTGTTTGGTAATATCCTTCTGCACCTTGGACGACAAGAGAGTACAACTTTTTGCTGTAGCTTCTACCATCATAAACCACAGAATTCCATTTTTTTCAATCTCAAAAGGAGCTTTATTCACTTATACTGAGAAGAGTTAAGTTGTTTATATGAGAAAAATAGTGAAAGTCTTATTCCCATATCAATGTGCGTTAGCCATGTGATTCTATGTTTTTCACACAGACCCATTGTAGCCATGTATCAGCATGAAAAAAAAATTGGAAAAATGTTCTATTCTGATTTAATTTGTACACTTAATTTGTCTATTTAAGTGAATAGTCAACAAAAATGATGGATTGCTCACATGCCTCTTTGCTCTATCTTTTCACATACTAGTAGGTAATAGAAGGTTAGGAAACACCCTCTTGGGCTTCCTTTCATTTTTAAGGCTAACGTGAATTTAAATAGATGGAAAATGGATCAGAATATAGTCAGTATAAGCCAATCTGAGTATAAGCCAAGGCACCTAATTTTACCACAAAAAAGACTGGGAAAACGTATTGGCTGGAGTAAAAGCCGGGTATGCATTGTCCCCTCATCCCTATCCTGGTCTGCATGGTTCCACATCCCTGTCCTGGTATGAATTATCTTCTTATCTCTATCCTGGCATGCATGGCCCCTTGATCCCCACCCTGGTCTGCTTGGTTCATCATCCCTATCCTGGTATGCATGGCTCCTCATCCCTATCCTGGTCTGCATGGCTCCTCATACCTATCCTGGTCTGCATGGCCCATCATCCCTATCCTGGTATGCATGGCTCCTCATCCTCATCCTGGCATGCATGGCTCATCATCCCTAGCCTTGAAGGCATGGCTCTTCCCCATCCTTGTCTGCATGGCTCCTTATCCCTATCCTGGTCTGCATGGCTCCTCATCCCTATTCTGGTCTGCATGGCTCCTCATCCCTATCCTCATCTGAATGGCTCCTTATCCCTATCCTTGTATGCATGGCTCTTCATTCATCCCTATGCTTTTATATTTGGCTCCTCATCCCTATCCTGGTCTGCATGGCTCCTCATCCCCATCCTGGTCTGCATGGCTCCTCATCCATATCCTGGTATGCATGGCCTTATACCTTTCCTGGCATGCATGGCTCCTCATCCCTATCCTGCTCTGCATGGCTCCTCATCTCTATCCTGGTCTGCATGGCTCCTCATCACCATCCTGGTCTGTATACCAACATCTGTAAAAAAATGTTGAAGTTGAAAATAAAATGGCTTGTATAAATGTACAAATGGATAATGATCCCAAACAAAAGTCAAAAACTACAATAGACTACCTCAAAAGCTGCAAACTGAAGGTTTTCCAATGGCCCTCACAGTCCCCTGATCTGAATATCATTGAAAATCTGTGTCTAGACCTCAAAACAGCAGTGCATCCAAGACGACCCAGGAATCTCACACAACTGTAAGAATTTTCCAAGGAAGAATGGATGAAAATCCTTCAAACAAGAATTGAAAGACTGTTGGCTGGCTACAAAAAGTGTTTACAAGTTGTGATACTTACAAAGGGTGGGTGCAATTAGGTACTAACCATGCAGGGTGTCCAAAATTTTGCATCAGCCCATTTTCTTTTTTGTAATTTTTAAAAGTAAAAAATTATAATATATAATCTTATTTTGCCTAAGATACAAAGGAAATGTGCAACCTTTAACTTTAGGCATTTTAGAGAACATTTCATCTTTAACTTGCTTAGCTGTTCACAATAATTGTAATTTTGACCAGGGGTGCCCAAACTTTTACACGCCACTATATAGATGAATAGGTATGGTGAATAATCCACCATATTGTGCTATTGCAAAACCTTTTCATTGTGGACCTGAGCAAGAAGATACATATTGTTATGATATGCATTATAGAGTAAGTACATTTTTACAGTATTATATACAATTTAAAGTATTAAAGCTCTACTGCCAATCCACAATAAACAGATTTTGCCACAGATATTTTCATATAGACAACATGCCATGCCTCATTTGTGGTTTTCTACAAGATCTATTAGCAGTATAACATTTAAGCAGTTTTTCTGCAATAAAAATGCCCAATATGCATTTATACATAATTACAAAAAACCTCAAGGGAGAAACTGTAATGGCAGCAGACGCCACAATATGTGAAAGGCTGCACACACCAAACTGGAAGGTTTAATCTCAAAACCATTAATGAGATGGATTGGTGCTTTCTATGCAAATGACTCCTTATGTCATCTCTGTAAGAAGTTGTTTTATTCTCAGCATAAGATAGCGTGTTAGCATGTTTGTCAGCTGATAAAAGGCAGATTTGCTGACCCCTGCTTTCCGGGGAAAAAATATAAATGAGCTGTAGGGCTCATAAAGACGTCTGTATTCTGACACTGAACAAGTTCTGAAATGCACAGTGTAGATCCATAGAATGGCTCCAATAAAAGTCTAAGAGGCGATTTTGTTTCTGCTTCTGATTCCTATTTATACAGATACTGATTACTTTTATGCAATATGACAAAAAATGATGGCATGATTCATAAATTGCTGCTTTATATAATTTACAATACCTCCAGGGGTGTACATAGAAACTATGTGGCCCCACAGAAAAGTCCTAGCTGGGAAAAAAAAAAAAATAAATTTTGATGGGGTCACATAAAAGCATATCCCACAACTTTACGGCCCTTACAAAGTTATTTTTATCCTATTGAAGTCCCTTAGTGATACCACGCTATAAGATTACCCTTACATAGCCCTCATAAAGCATGATACAAACAAAACTGCTCCCCAAAACCAGC
The DNA here is from genome assembly GCF_032444005.1 of Ranitomeya imitator. Classification (NCBI taxonomy): domain Eukaryota; kingdom Metazoa; phylum Chordata; class Amphibia; order Anura; family Dendrobatidae; genus Ranitomeya; species Ranitomeya imitator. The sequence continues at coordinate 659,578,240 of NC_091284.1, read as the reverse complement.
GTGATACACCCACAGTGAATTCCTTTATAGTACCCTCTACACTCGCAGTATGATTACCCTACAGTACCACCCCCCACAAACTATGATACCTCTACAGTGACACAAACAGTAGAATCCCCTGAAACAGTCCTCATAACATGATGGCCCCCCAACACAGACCTCTATACAGTTAATGAGCCTCCATACAGTATAATTGCCCTCCACTCAGTATTCTGGCCATCACACAGTATAATGCACCCACACAACCCTCCACATTATACTATGGCCTACACACAGTATAATGGCCCTCACTAGCCCTCCAAATAGTATAAATGACACTCACATAGTCCTCAAAATGATACAATGGCCCCATAATGGCCCTCTATTGCCATCCAAACTGTATAATGGCCACTACACAACTCACCACAACGTGTGATGGCCCCCTACATAGACCTGCAAACAGTTTATTGGTCCCAAACATAGCCGTCCATATAGTATAATGGCCCCCACACAGCCCACCAATTGTATTTGTAACCAGTATGCAGATACAGTTGAAAGTGGATGCCAGTTGGAGACAGCCCAATGCCAGCACTGACTCTCGGCCCCCCGAGTCACAGGCTCAATAGCGGCTGCGTCGTCTGTTTCTATTAGCGGAATGCCACTGAATACCTCCACAATATGGTGCCATTCTTGTAAGAAAATGTAGTTGGCCATACACATTCGATAGATGTCGGCTGACAACAGCTATCCTTCTGGACTCCCATTCACATGTACACTATGTACTGCTAAGCACGAATGTGTTCTGAAAGTGCATATAGGGGAAAACTGCTTCTAAACATTTTTGCGGGCAACACATCTGCTTTCAAAACAAAAGAATAGAACATGTTTAAATCCACCTGCCCAATTTTGCTTTCCCTCAGACAAATGTAAGACACACTTTCCAGACACCTTTGATAGCAACTTTCCATGTACAAAAGAATCAGGTATGTTGAAATCCAACATCCTTTTTTCCTTGATGAAATCTCAGGACACCCCCATATTGAGTAAATGGTCCTCTGGTTCTGCCAAACTCTTCATGTTCAGCCAGCCTGTGTATGGTTTCCTTTAGTGTTGAAGCATTAAGGTGGGGTAATAAGGGACTAAGAGCATTTAATATAAAATATAATGGTTTAGTGAAGATCAAAAGATGCATAATTACATTGTTTTACTCATTGAACCCGATAAATCGGTTTTAAGACTGCAGTAGAAGAAATGTATAAGACTTCGCATTGCCATTTACTTTTAACTGGTGTCTGACCATTAAGTATGATCAGAGAAATTCAATTTTTCAGGTATGCTATTGTTCCATGCTGTAATAGTAAAGTAAATGCCAGGCAGAAATGAAATAAATTATACATCCTATAAGATTGGTTAATCTGTGGTGCATAGCAAAAGCCTTTCTCACTCTTGGAATCAATTTTCGCTGTATGCATATAAGGCATAAATTGTGATTTGTAACTTGGATACAGGATTCGTGATCCATAAAATAGCTCACCTATGATGGGTAAGAAGAAAAACCTGATTGCAAAAATACATGAAGCTGAGAGCAGGAGGAATAGGTGACTATGTCATTTATTTTAAGAGTCAGATGAGGAGAGAATACATTTTTATCACGTCAACATTTCCAATGTATTTTGAGATCACATTGTTCATCGTTAAACCTCATGACTATAATGTAGAGCTAGTGAGAGTCGGGATCATTATGTTACTAATTTTATTACTTTACCCAAGTTTAATGCTATATATTATTAGCACTCTACACTATTATGAGAAAGCAATGGAGATAACATTATAGATTTGTATGTGGTTTTCAGCATCCAATATTCCATTTTTAAAAACAAAAAAAAACAATAAAGGCTTTCAACGCTATCCTTGGCCATGGAGTGTTTGTGTATGTTGTGTATTTGAAATATATTTCTAAATCTAAACGTAAATTCCTCACAGTAGGGAATAACTCGTGAAGCATTTGATGCTTTCCTATCTTCTCTTCTGTATCTTGTTCTCTTACATATTTAACACTGTTGTTCCTCAATGGTATTGGCAATATACTGTATATGTTGAATACCCAGCAGTGATTGATCGGGTCTGTTTGGTCCGATGGGCGTGGCTTCGGGCCACTCGACCCTTCCCCGCGGCTGCTGCTCTGCGTCCTGTACATGGATGATGCCTCCTGTATCATCCTCATCGCCGTGAGAAATTGTGCACCAGCGCAGACAAATTGTGTCTTGCGCTTGCGCAGTATGCTTTGCCTAACTGCGAGTAAAGCCGAAAAGCAGAAATGCGCATGTGCCTGCAAACGTATTTCCGGTTTATGTACCGGAACTAGTTCTATGTAACAAAAATATGTTTGCCGGCGCATGCGCACATCTGCTTTTTGGTTTTGATCCCTCTACACTGTGACAAATATTTGTAAATGGCTATTAAGTCTCCTATTGGCTTTTTTTTTTGCACACGAATATTCCCAGATCCTTTAACTGTTCCATGTAGGACATACTTTGCAGTCCACTCACCATCCTGGTGGCTCTTCTCTGAACTTGCTCCACGAGCTGTTGCTTAGTTTCATTCCTTCCATTCTGTAGATGTAATTTTAATTTTTCTTGCCCAGATGCAGAATCTTGCATTTCTCCCTGTTAATACCATTCTATTAGTCGCTGCCCAATGTTCAAGCTTATCTAGATCCTTCTGAATCCTTTCTCTTCCTAGGACTTAATTCATTTGGACCAGAAGATTTAAATTACTGTATTTTACGGACTATAAGATGCACTTTTTTCCTCTGAAAATGTGGAGGAAAATCAGGGGTGCTTCTTATAGTCTGGATGTACTGGATCTGGCTATGGTGGGGAAGTGGAGCAGTGGGTCACAGAGGCAGGAGCCAGCTGCTGCAGCTAACTCCTTTGCCTGCTGCTAAAGAGAAATGAATATTCACTGTGTTCCACGCCCTTGGGTGTGGAGGGCAATGAAAATTAATTTCTCTTTAATGGCATCCTGGTATGATTGGCCCCATTCCGCTCCTGGAATGATTGGTCCCATCCTTTCCTTATCACTGTGCTCACCAAAGAGCAATGAATACTCAGTGCATTGCACGCACACAGCCCGGCGTGCAGAGCATTGAGTATTCAGGCAGCTGCCTTTCAACTTGCAAGAAGCGCATGACATCCCTGCCATGCACTGCTTACAAGCATAAAGCAGTTGCTGGCATCGGAGCAGGACGCTGCGAGGGAGCTCTGGGAACATAAGTTTAATTTTTTTTTATGTTTTCTGATGGGGCCATGCATACCAGGATGGTTAGGGGGCTAATCATACCAGGATAAGCATGCATACCAGTGCTTCTCACTAAATTAGAATATCATCAAAAAGTTAATTTATTTCAGTTCTTCAATACAAAAAGTGAAACGTGTATATTATATAGAGTCATTTCAAACAGAGTGATCTATTTCAAGTGTTTATTTCAGTCAATGTTGATGATTATGGCTTACAGCCAATGAAAACCCAAAAGTCATTATCTCAGTAAATTAGAATAATTAACACAAAAACACATGCAAAGGCTTTAAAAAGGTCCCTTAGTTTGTTCCAGTAGGCTCCACAATCATGGGGAAGACTGCTGACTTAACAGATGTCCAGAAGGCAGTCATTGACACACTCCAAAAGGAGGGGAAGCAACAAAAGGTCATTGCTAAAGAAGCTGGCTGTTCACAGAGTGCTGTATCCAAGCATATTAATGGAAAGTTGAGTTGAAGTGTCGTAGAAAAAAGATGTACAAGCAACCGGGATAACTGCAGCCTTGAAAGAATTGTTAACAAAACGCCATTCAAAAATTTGGGGGAGATTCACAAGGAGTGGACTGCTGCTGGAGTCATTGTTTTAAGAGCCACCACACACAGACATATCCAGGACATGGGCTACAAATGTCGCATTACTTGTTTCAAGCCAGTCATGACCAATAGACAATGCCAGAAGCATCTTACCTGGGCCAATGCGAACTGGACTGTTGCTCAGTGGTCCAAGGTGTTGTTTTCAGATGAAAGTAAATTTTGCATTTCATTTGGAAATCAAGGTCCCAAAGTCCGGAGGAAAAGTGGAGAGTCACGCAATCCAAGCTGCTTGAAGTCTAGTCTGAAGTTTCCACAATCAGTGATGGTTTGGGGAGCCATGTCATCTGCTGGTGTTGGTCCACTGTGTTTTATCAAGACCAAAGTCAGTGCAGCCATCTACCAGGAAATTTTGCAGCATACTTCCCTCTGCCAACAAGCTTTTTAGAGATGGAAATTTCATTCTCAAGCAGGGCTTTGCACCTGTCCACACTGTCAAAAGTACAAATACCTGGTTTAAAAACAACCATATCACTGTGCTTGATTGGCCAGCAAACTGGGGTATTGTCAAGATGAAGATGAGAGACACCAGACTCAACAATGCAGACAAGCTGAAGGCTGCTATCAAAGCAACCTGGGCTTCCATAACACCTCAGCAGTGCCACAGGCTGATTGCCTCCATGCCACTTTTCATTGATGCAGTAATTGATGCAAAAGGAGCCTCGACCAAGTATTGAGTGCATTTACTGAACATACATTTCAGTAGGCCAACATTTCGGATTTTAAAATAATTTCAAGCTGGTGTTGTAAATTATTCTAATTCACTGATTTAATGACTTTTGGGTTTTCTTTGGCTGTAAGCCATAATCATCAGAATTAACAGAAATAAACATGTGAAATAGATCACTCTGTTTGTAATTACTCGATATAATACAGAATACGAGTTTCACTTTTTGTATTGAAAAACTGAAATAAATTAACTTTTTGATGATATTCTAATTTAGTGAGAAGCACTTGTAAGTGTTAGTAGCAGAGGGTACAAAAATTGTAAAATTGAACTTTTAGTAGGTAATTTTAAAACAATTTGTAAGATTCAAAACTAACAGTACAATACAGAGAAAAGACGACTCTAAAACTTTCCTATCAAAGAGGGATATGCCCGTCGTGAGAAAAAACAGGCTTCACTTCAGAGCAAATGGGAGACCAGCTAAATAGAATAGATGTAGAAAAATAAATGTTGCCAGGATTACCAAACTAAGGAATGTAGGTCCTCTATTAAAGGGTTTGAAAACCCGGTCAGTATTAGTCATCCCTTGCACTGCCCAGTGAGTCGATCTAATAAACCAGACACACAATGGGAATCTTAAATCATCCCCAGTATCTACTATGTTTGGGTTAATCCCAGTTAAGAGTATTCAAAATGGGGGGGTGAGCAAAATATCCCAAATGAAGAGCACTTTTGGGAAAAATGAATTAAACAAATAACAGTGGTAACAGAGTTCCCTTAACGTACTTTAAACGTCCTGGCATTCAAATGAACATACCTACAGTGGTTGAATAATAAATGGAACATTCTCACCATTTCAGGAGGTGGCCGTCAGTGGACTGGCTTCGAGAGTATAGCAGGTCATCCTGTGTCGAGGTCCAGAGTGGTCAAATACTGACCCTATAAAGCCCTGTGTTGACTGAAATAAGAGTGCAGGGGCCATATACCAGGGCTAGCTTACCTAACCTATACACCCTGGACATCTACACAGGATGACCTGGTGAAAGTAACAAAATAAGATAGGTCAAAAGTTGCATCTTTAGGATGATAGCAATCAATGCATGCTGCAAAAAAAAAATAGAATTATCTCAGAGATGTTGAGAGGTTGAAGATTACATTTAGATATGAAATGGTAACCGGAGAGACAAGCTACAAGATAAGATAGAAGGTCACGGTAGCAGCAGTTTAAAAGCATGCAGATTGAAGAATGTAAAAGGTGGGAGGGTTAAAATATTGTGACTGGGTCTCTTGACGTGTATGATGTGGGTTTATAACAATCAATGATGAATAAATAAGATCACTGTGCGAAGGATCAACTACATGGAAGTTTCCTACTCTTTAGGTCAATCCAACCGTGTTAATTCAGTATGAGTTTCCTTAACCCCTTCCCGACCCATGACGCCACGTAGGCGTCATGAAAGTCGGTGCCAATCCGATCCATGACGCCTATGTGGCGTCATGGAAAGATCGCGTCCCTGCAGATCGGGTGAAAGGGTTAACTCTCATTTCACCCGATCTGCAGGGACAGGGGAGTGGTAGTTTAGCCCAGGGGGGATGGCTTCCCCCCCCCCCGTGGCTACGATCGCTCTGATTGGCTGTTGAAAGTGAAACTGCCAATCAGAGCGATTTGTAATATTTCACCTATTAAAACTGGTGAAATATTACAATCCAGCCATGGCCGATGCTGCAATATCATCGGCCATGGCTGGAAACACTAATGTGCCCCCACCCCACCCCACCGATCGCCCCCCCAGTCCTCCGATCAGTCCTATGCACCGCTCCGTCCTGTGCTCCGCTCCCCCCGTGCTCTTCTCCGCTCCCCCGTGCTCCAATCACCCCCCGTGCTCCGATCCACCCCCCCGTGCTCCGTTCCACCCCCCGTGCTCCATTCCACCCCCGCGCTCCGATCACCCCCCCAATGCTCCGATCCCCCCCCCCGTGCTCCCCCTCACCCCATCATACTTACCGATCCTGCCGGGGTCCGTCTGTCTTCTCCCTGGGCGCCGCCATCTTCCAAAATGGCGGGCGCATGCGCAGTGCGCCCGCCGAATCTGCCGGCCGGCTGATTCGTTCCAAAGTGCATTTTGATCACTGAGATATAATCTATCACAGTGATCAAAATAAAAATAATAATAAATGAACCCCCCCTTTGTCACCCCCATAGGTAGGGACAATAAAAAAATAAAGATTTTTTTTTTTCCACTAAGGTTAGAATAGGGTTAGGGTTAGGGTTAGGGTTTCGGTATGTGCACACGTATTCTGTTCCTCTGCGTATTTTTCCGCTGCGGATTTGATACATCCGCAGTGCTAAACCGCTGCGGATTTATGTCGGATTTACCGCTGTTTTTCTGCGCATTTCACTGCGGTTTTACAACTGCGATTTTCTATTGGAGCAGTTGTAAAACCGCTGCGGAATCCGCAGAAACAAGTGACATGCTGCAGAACGTAAACCGCTGCATTTCGTGCAGTTTTTCTGCAGCATGTGTACAGCGATTTTTGTTTCCCATAGGTTTACATTGAACTGTAAACTCATGGGAAACTGCTGCGGATCCGCAGCGTTTTCCGCAGTGTGTGCACATACCTTTAGAATTAGGCTATGTGCACATGGTGCGGATTTGGCTGCGGATCCGCAGCGGATTGGCCGCTGCAGATTCGCAGCAGTGTTCCATCAGGTTTACAGTACCATGTAAACCTATGGAAAACCAAATCCGCTGTGCCCATGGTGCGGAAAATACCGCGCGGAAACGCTGCGTTGTATTTTCCGCAGCATGTCAATTCTTTGTGCGGATTCTGCAGCGTTTTACACCTGTTCCTCAATAGGAATCCACAGGTGAAATCCGCACAAAAAACGCTGGAAATCTGCGGTAAATCCGCAGGTAAAACGCAGTGCCTTTTACCTGCGGATTTTTCAAAAATGATGCTGAAAAATCTCACACGAATCCGCAACGTGGGCACATAGCCTTAGGGTTAGGGTTGGAATTAGGGTTGTGGTTAGGGTTGTGATTAGGGTTATGTCTACAGTTGGGATTAGGGTTAGGGGTGTGTTGGGGTTAGGGTTGTGATTAGGGTTATGGCTACAGTTGGGATTAGGGTTAGGGGTGTGTTGGGGTTAGTGTTGGAGGTAGAATTGAGGGGTTTCCACTGTTTAGGCACATCAGGGGTCTCCAAACGCAACATGGCGCCACCATTGATTCCAGCCAATCTTGTATTCAAAAAGTCAAATGGTGCTCCCTCACTTCCGAGCACCGACGTGCGCCCAAACAGTGGTTTACCCCCACATATGGGGTATCAGTGTACTCAGGACAAACTGCGCAACAATTACTGGGGTTCAATTTCTCCTGTTACCCTTGTGAAAATAAAAAAATGCTTGCTAAAACATCATTTTTGAGGAAAGAAAAATGATTTTTTATTTTCACGGCTCTGCGTTGTAAACGTCTGTGAAGCACTTGGGGGTTCAAAGTGCTCACCACATATCTAGATAAGTTCCTTGGGGGGTCTAGTTTCTAAAATGTGGTCAATTGTTGGGGGTTTCTACTGTTTAGGCACACCAGGGGCTCTGCAAACGCAACGTGACGCCCGCAGACCATTCCATCAAAGTCAGTCACTACTTCCCTTCTGAGCCCCGACGTGTGCCCAAACAGTGGTTTACACCCACACATGGGGTATCAGCGTACTCAGGAGAAACTGGACAACAACTTTTGGGGTCCAATTTCTCCTGTAACCCTTGGGAAAATAAAAAATTCTGGGCTAAATAATTATTTTTGAGGAAAGAAAACGTATTTATTATTTTCACGGCTCTGCATTATAAACTTCTGTGAAGCACTTGGGGGTTCAAAGTGCTCACCACACATCTAGATAAGTTCCTTTCGGGGTCTAGTTTCCAAAATGGGGTCACTTGTGGGGGGTTTCTACTGTTTAGCCACATCAGGGGCTCTGCAAACGCAACGTAACGCCCGCAGAGCATTCCATCAAAGTCTGCATTTCAAAACGTCACTACTTCACTTCCGAGCCCCGGCATGTGCCCAAACAGTGGTTTACCCCCACATATGGGATATCAGCGTACTCAGGAGAAACTGGACAACAACTTTTGGGGTCAAATTTCTCCTGTTACCCTTGGGAAAATAAAAAATTGCAGGCTAAAAGATCATTTTTGAGAAAATAATTTTTTTTTTATTTTCATGGCTCTGCGTTATAAACTTCTGTGAAGCACTTGGGGGTTCAAAGTCCTCACCACACATCTAGATTAGTTCCTTTGGGGGTCTAGTTTCCAAATTTGGTAATTTGTGGGGGATCTCCAATGTTTAGGCACATAGGGGCTCTCCAAACGTGACATGGTGTCCGCTAATGATTGGAGCTAATCCATTGGAGCTAATTTCCATTTAAAAAGCCAAATGGCGTGCCTTCCCTTCCGAGCCCTGCCGTGCACCCAAATAGTAGTTTACCCCCACATATGGGGTATCAGCGTACTCAGGACAAACTGGACAACAAGATTTGGGGTCCAATTTCTCCTATTACCCTTGGCAAAATAGGAAATTCCAGGCTAAAAATTCATTTTTGAGGAAAGAAAAATTATTTTTTATTTTCATGGCTCTGCGTTATAAACTTCTGTGAAGCACCTGGGGGTTTAAAGTGCTCAATATGCATCTAAATAAGTTCCTTGGGGGGTCTAGTTTCCAAAATGGGGTCACTTGTGGGGGAGCTCCAATGTTTAGGCACACAGGGGCACTCCAAACGCGATATGGTGTCCGCTAACAATTGAAGCTAATTTTCCATTCAAAAAGTCAAATGGCGCGCCTTCCCTTCCAAGCACTGCCGTGTGCCCAAACAGTGGTTTACCCCCACATGTGAGGTATCAGTGTACTCAGGAGAAATTGCCCAACACATTTTAGGATCCATTTTATCCTGTTGCCCATGTGAAAATGAAAAAATTGAGGCTAAAAGAATTTTTTTGTGAAAAAAAAGTACTTTTTCATTTTTACGGATCAATTTGTGAAGCACCTGGGGGTTCAAAGTGCTCACTATGCATCTAGATAAGTTTCTTGGGGCGTTTAGTTTCCAAAATGGGGTCACTTGTGGGGGAGCTCCAATTTTTAGGCACATGGGGGCTCTCCAAACGCAACATGGTGTCCGCTAAAGAGTGGAGCCAATTTTTCATTCAAAAAGTCAAATGGCGCTCCTTCTCTTCCAAGCCCTGCCGTGCACCCAAACAGGGGTTTACCCCCACATATGAGGTATCAGCGTACTCAGGACAAATTAGACAACAACTTTCGTGGTTCAGTTTCTCCTTTTACCATTGGGAAAATAAAAAAATTGTTGCTAACAATAATTTTTGTGACTAAAAAGTTAAATGTTCATTTTTTTCCTTCCATGTTGCTTCTGCTGTTATGAAGTACCTGAAGGGTTAATAAACTTCTTGAATGTGGTTTTGAGTACCTTGAGGGGTGCATTTTTTAGAATGGTGTCACTTTTGGGTATTTTCAGCCATATAGACCCCTCAAACTGACTTCAAATGTGAGGTGGTCCCTAAAAAAAATGGTTTTGTAAATTTCGTTGTAAAAATGAGAAATCGCTGGTCAAATTTTAACCCTTATAACTTCCTAGCAAAAAAAAATTTTGTTTCCAAAATTGTGCTAATGTAAAGTATACATGTGGGAAATGTTATTTATTAACTATTTTGTGTCACATAACTCTCTGGTTTAACAGAATAAAAATTCAAAATGTGAAAATTGCGAAATTTTTAAAATTTTCGCCAAATTTCCGTTTTTATCACAAATAAACGCAGAATTTATTGACCTAAGTTTACCACTAACATGAAGCCCAGTATGTCTCGAAAAAACAATCTCAGAACCGCTAGGATCCGTTGAAGCGTTCCTGAGTTATTACCTCATAAAGGGACACTGGTCAGAATTGCAAAAAACGGCCAGGTCTTTAAGGTCAAAATAGGCTGGGTCATGAAGGGGTTAAGAAATGTATGATGGTAGTGACACTATAGTGATCTGATGTAGTTATATTCTTAACTTCTATGAGAGCAAGTTACTGTAACTATACACTATCCATAAACCATAAGTAATCCTGATTATCACCATTAATTCTATACTCCACTTTCTTGACATCTACATTCTCTAATGAAATGAAAAGGCCATCTATTTCATCCTGTGGCATTTCTCTCTAGATCATTTTATGATGAAATGATCTAATACCGGCTAGAAGAGTAAATCTCTATAGGCTACTAGTCATTTATCTGTTTTATAGTCTATATCTTGATAAACGCTGTCCATAAAGTTTCACACTATGAGAGGATTGAAATTCTAAGAGAACAGCTAGATCATGAATATGTCCTCAGTACTTACCCCAGTGCTTCTCATAGAAATCTTGAGATGTAAATCACTACGTGCCTGAACTCTGCAATAATATAGATTGGGGAAAATGGGAACATGGTTGTGGGACTTTTGGATTTAAAGCAATCAAGTAATCCACACAAATGAAACAGAACACGTAATATACATGACCTCAAATTTTTAAAGGTCGTAATAGCATACGATATACTATAGATGACCATTTAAAGTAAGTCACATTGCAGATTCATAGGTGATACTTTTAAGCATTTTTTACACTGCTGTCAAGCTTACATTGAATATCCATTTCTGGACACCATTTTGTTTTTTTGTTTTTAAACTAAATACTGTAGATAACTTTCATTTTAAAAGAAAACCCGGTGCGCGATGCAAATACACTTTCTTCAGCGTTGCTCAAGGTGTGCTGATCATCAGTGGAGAAAATTGCTTTTACCAGAGGATTTCATTCACTATAGGTTCATGCTAAAATTTATATCTTGCAGCAGCCAAGGTCGTCCATGGCTAATCATTACTCGGACTCGTCCGCTCTTCACCAGTCGTTACACTGGCTGCCCATTCACTACAGGATACAATTCAAAGTACTTGCTCTCACCCACAAAGCTATCCACAGTGCAGCATCCCCTTACATCTCCTCCCTCATTTCTGTCTATCGGCCTAACCGACCACTGCGCTCTGCAAATGACTTTCGACCAACTTCTGCACTAATCCGTACCTCCCACTCCAGACTCCAAAACTTCTCCCTTGCTGCGCCAATCCTCTGGAATGCTCTACCCCAAGATATTAGGACCATCCACAATTTGCATAGTTTTAGGCGCTCGCTCAAAACACATTTGTTCAGAGCAGCCTACCACGTTCACTAATCAAAGTCATTTTATGTTTGTGTGTGTGTGTAGCCCATTCACTATCTCCATCTATCCCCCACCCCCTGAAGATGGCTGGACCATCATTGTAAATACATCATTGTAAATACACACCTGTGCTTTGTATCTCCCCCACCTCCTTGTAGATTGTAAGCTCTCACGAGCAGGGTCATCTTATTTCGCTTTAATTATTGTATTGTTAACGTTGTTACTTATGTCTGTTGTGTTTGAAACTGTAAAGCGCTGCGGAATATGTTGGCGCTATATAAATAAAGATTATTATTATCATATCTCTACCCTTCATCTGGCCAAACAATCATACATCATCACCCTCATCACTTCACTAGCTAACAATCCAAAATGACTTTTCATAACCTTACACTCCCTCCTGAGCCCTAAAACACAGGCCCCGGTCGCCAACCTCAGCGGTGAGGATTTGGACACTTATTTCCTAGAAAAAAATCAACCACATCCATCAGGACATTTTTGCCCTGCATAGGCAGCATCAATAGTAAAAAGTTGGTCACACTTGTCAAAATGGGCCCCCCCGTCTCGCTAGGGCCCCGGCACTTGCCCCGGTGTGTCGGGTGCTGACGCCAGCCCTGGGTACAAGAGTATATTTGCACAAAAATGGAAATGTTGCAAAGGATAAATTAGGCTAAAATATCTGGATATGGAACACCAAGCTCACATAGAAACTAAACAAAGCCAAGTAAGGCTAGCTTAAAAAAGCACAAATTAAATAATGAACAAAATGCAAATAAAGAAGCAATTGTTAGAAATTTTTACTCTTGGAGTAAGTTACAAAGACAATGTTGATTATTTTTGACTTTTGGATAAATTATTCAGAAACCTGTTGGCATTGGTATGATATGATTTATCCTGCATAGAGTACCAATACTTACACTTTACAGATCTAAGGCTAGAGTAACTTTAGTAGAAAAAGCTTAAAAATGTTTTTCACCACACAGATATTCATGACCTCTCTATTGTACAGGTTATCACTTTATGAAATGGTGGGGAGCAAAGTCCAATACCCCTAGTTATCAGCTGTTATTATCTCTGGCAGTCATATGTAAAAGTGTGATGGAGGAGGACACAGTTGTCAGCCCTGATATGTATAACTAGACATTATTGAACATTTTGAAATTGGAATTCACTAGCTTTGCTGAAATTTTCAAATTGATTCATCACAAATCGCAAGCCCTTAATTTCCCAGAAATGGTCTTTTCTAGCACTGAACCCTTTCAAGCTCTTTTTTGAATTACTGCTTATAAATATGAAAGTGGTCTCAACATATCTAGCAATGGGTAAACAGACGGTAACCGGTGGTAAGCAGCAGCCTGTTTAGCAACTCACTGCACTAACAAAAAAAGTAGGCATTTTAAATTGTAAAAAAATCCAAAATTATGCCTTTATGTGGCAGATGTTTGCATTTTTGAAGTTTATACACAGGTTGTGCACACAGAAGAAACAACCTTTTCACAAGAGGTGACACAAAAATTATCCCAGTTTTAGGAGTAGCAAGAGGTTTGTTGTTGACTATCAAGAAGCTGCTTTTTTCACAAGCCATCCAAAAATTATTACTATCTTGGGATCCGTAACATGTTTGATGTTTGCACAATGAAGAAACCTTGACTTTTTATTGAAGATATGTCAAAATGATACCTTTGTTTAGGCAGCAATGATCCATTTGATTAGGCAGCAGGAATAAGTTTACCACTTTTAAGGAGTCTTACTTCTCAACAAGACATGCAAAAACTATATATATATACAGTATATTTATATATATATATATATGTATATATATATATATATATATATATATATACATATATATATATATATATATATATATAATTTTAGGATCAGCAATAGGTTTGCTAAATGCAAACTGAATGAACATTGAGATTTTAACAAGCCATGCAAAAATTATTTTTTGGAAGGGTGGGGGGCAGGAACAGGTTTGCTATTTTTAAAGTTGAGAAGCAATGGCTTTTCAACAAACCATGCAAAAAATATCTGTTTTATGAGAGCCTTATGTTATGCTCATGCCCTGACTGGGTGGCATGAGCGAGGGGATTGTGGCCCCACTGTGCCACAAACCAGACTACCCTGGAAGGGGCCTGACTAAGCAGCTACCTTGATGTTCACTGGAACCTCTGATGGTGAGGTCAGGCTTGTGCGGCAGGTAGCTGCCAGGTACCACTCCAGGGCGGTGTCTGGCTGTGGCAGCTGATCCCACTGAGGAACAAAACACAAGTGACAGGTGCGAGCAAGTACGGATAGGCACAACTGGGACTCTGTTGGCCACAGCTGGCACTCTGGCAGTCAGGCGGGCACGGCTGGCACTCTGGCAGGCAGGCATGGCTGGCATTCTGGCAGGTGGGCATGGCTGGCACTCTGGCAGGCAGGTTGGCATGGCTGGCACTCAGGCAGGCAGGGCTGGCACTCTAGGCAGGCAGGCATGGCTGGCACTCTAGGCAGGCAGGCATTGCTGGCACTCTAGGCAGGCAGGTGGGTACTCTAGGAAGGCAGGCGGGCACAGCTGGCACTCTAGGCAGGCGGGCATGACTAGCGGGACTGGAACTGGTTCGGGATAGACAGCAACATAGGCAGGTACGAGTAAGGAACAGATAGGAACCAGTTCAGACTGGAGGGACAGTAACTGTCAGGAACCAGTTCAAACTGTAGGGACAGGAACTGCTTCAGGAGACACGGGAACACAGGCTGGAATGAGTAGGATTAGGGAGCCGGTAGGAACCAGTACAGATTGGAGGGACAAGGACACACAGGGCACGAAGCGGGAGCAGAGCAAAGTCGCATGATGCAGAGAGCAGGACAGAACAAACGCAGAGCCACAGGAGGAGGAGCAAAGAGCAGAGCCGCAGAAGACAGGTCAAAGAGCAGAAGGAGTGAACACAAGGAAACACAGCAGAATAGTAAAGGCTACAGACAGGGATACAAACAGACACAGTTATAGGACTAAGATCAGACAGGGTCAGGAAAGGGACAAGGAAGAGAAACAAGGACTCAGAGCAGGGTATGAAGCCCCCCGGGGTGGCTGAAACAAGAGACACAGGACACAGGTGTAGGCCAGGGTATGAAGCCCACTGGGTGGTTGACACAAGAGATAAAGCAAGACAGGACCTGGCAACTCAGCAGCAAGACGCTGAGTAAGTACGTTGCTCAGGCATCCCCCTAGGGGTGGGAGTGCCTGATGCCTCTTGGCAATTGGCAGGGGACATTTTAGGAAGGTGCACACAGTCACAATAAGAAACAGGAAGTGCCGAGGCCGCCACCCTAAGTATACAGCCAGGAAGTATACAGCAAGCAAGGATATGATGCCCAGAGCATGGAGCTGGCAGAGGACAGAACTCACAGCATGGGTCGGAGTAGTGAGTAAGAGGGGAGATGGAAGTCAGGCAGTGATGCCAGAAGGGATGTTACAGTACCCCCTTTATGCCCCCTCTTCCTCAAGCCTGCCAGGATGATCTGCAGAAAGAGTATAGGACCACACACAGTCCAGCCCATCACAATATCCTTAGGGTAGAATAAGGCAAGTGTAGAATCAGGAGTCTCGGAGTGCCAAGTCTCTCTGTGCCCAACAGGGTCAGCTTCCACCAAAGAAGATGCAATTATCTGAACAGCTTCCTCCTGGTTGGTAGAAAGCAGAGATATGAGACCTTCCACTTTGGTATCTTCACCAACAAGCCACATGGAAGCTGAAGGTACTCTCACAGGATCCTTTTTCTGCCTAAAATCCAGAGAAAAATTTCCTAGTGGCAGAGAAGTTCCTGGGTACTGGTCACTGGTATAATCATTGGAGATGAGTGGAGAGAACATCACTTCCTCCTGGTTGATGGAAAGCAGGGACACGAAAGCCTCCATTTTGTCAACTTTATCAGACGGCCACATAGAAACAGGAGGCACCCTTACAGGATCCGTCTTCTGCCCGATGTTCAGAGGAAAAAACTCTAGAGACAGGGATGTTCCTCAGAATTGGTCTCTGGTATAGTCATTGGAGATGTGTGGAGAGAACGCCACTGCTTTCCCTTCATTGGAGACGTCAGCACACTTTGACTCGACGACTAGCAGACCAGATGAAGCAGTAGACGGCACTGCTGACTGACTTTGACGTTTGGGAACCAGACACCTCTCATGACTTGGTTGTTTCAAATGAAGCACTTTGCTGGGTCTCCAGACCAGGACAGGTGGTAGAGTCTTTGGCTGAGAATGACCCATGGGCATACCAGACAGCATGTGGAAGATAAACTTCTTTGAGTAGAATGCTCCAACTTTGAGCTGTTTTTGTCCCTGCAGGACTAGACTGCTGTTAAGTAGGGCTCGGCCATCAACACGTTGCTCAGGCATCCCCCTAGGGGTGAGAATGCCTTAAGTAGCTGATGCCTCTTGGCAATTGTCAGGGGACACCTTTGGAAGGTGCACACAGTCACTATAAGAAACAGGAAGTGCCGGGGCCGCCGCCCTAAGCATACAGACATTAAGTATGCAGCAAGCAAGGACATGAGGCCCAGAGCATGGAGCCGGCAGAGGACAGAACTCACAGCATGGGCCGGAGTGGTGAGTAAGAGGGGAGATGGGAAGCAGTGATGCTGGCAGGGATGTTACACCTTAACATATTTGTATACACTGAACAATACAAACTTCCCCACAACAGTATAGTACAACTATGCAGCACACTATAATATTAAATGTGTGTGGGCACCTATTGGCAACAGACTATAGCACTATATAACACAGTGGACAGGCAGACTGTGTGGTTGGCATGACTGTTTATCAGCAGAAGCCACACAGTCATACAACCTGGCAGGAGCACAGTATAGCTCACATGATGGATAAAAAGTACTGTATATGCCAGGCTGAGCATGGGACATTGCCATTGTCAGCAGCAGAACAGCGTAGAACACAATGTACAGGCAAGAGATACCGTGGCCAGTCCAATCATTGATACTAGCAGTAGGTGAATGAAAGTCTAAATAATGGGACAACATTCATATCTACAAACTCCATCAATTAGTCTCCTCATCTAACACACATTTCTAGATCATTGTAAAAAGAAGAGGGGATACACAATGTCACCTTGTCCCAACTTAGTTGAAATATGTTACTGCCATCAATTTCTAAATTACATGTTTTTTCAAATGAAATGGAAACATGTCTAACTTTCAACATCTGATATCTAAAATATGGCTATAAGATATTTCCAAATCATTGCATTCTTGTTTTCTTGTTCTTCTGAGGTTTTTAGCTTATCTCTCTAGTAGAATGCAGAAGTAAAGTTTTTTTGCAACCTCAATTCCAAAACAGTTGGGTTGCTGTGTAAAATCAGCATCCCAACGGTTTTGGAATTGAGGTTGTATAAAACCTTTACTTCTGTATTCCACTGGAGATAGGCTAAAACCTTAATTTTAAAAATAAGAAGAAAAGCAGAGTAGAATCAAATAATGCTAAGTAAAATAAAATCATGTAACATGTAAATATACAGAGGGTATGGAAAGTATTCAGACACCTTTACATTTTTCACACTTTGTTTCATTGCAGCCATTTGGTAAATTCAAAAAAGTTCTTTTTTTTCTTCTCATTAATGTACACTCTGCACCCCATCTTGACTGAACAAAAACAGAAATGTAGTAATTTTTCCAAATTTATTAAAAAAGAAAAACTGAAAAATCACATTTTCATAAGTATTCAGACCCTTTGCTCAGACAGTCATATTAAAGTCACATGCTGTCCATTTCTTTGTGATCCTCCTTGAGATAGTTCTACTTTTTCATTGGAGGCCAGCTGTGTTTAAGTAAACTGATAGGACTTAATTTGGAAAGGCACACACGTGTCTATATAAGACCTCACAGCTCACAGTGTATGGCAGACCAAATGACAAACATGAGGTCAAAGGAACTGGCCAATGAGCTCAGAGACAGAATTGTGGCAAGGCACAGATCTGGCCAAGGTTACAACAGAATTTCTGCAGTACTCAAGGTTCCTAAGAGCACAGTAGCCTCCGTAATCCTTAAATGGAACAAGATTGTGACCACCAGAAGTCTTCCAAGACCTGGCCGTCAGGCCAATCTGAGCAATTGTGAGAGAAGAGCCTTGGTGAGAGAGGCAAAGAAGAACCCCAAAATCACTGTGGCTGAGCTCCAGAGATGCAGTAGGGAGACGGGAGAAAGTTCCATGAAGTCAACTATCACTGCAGCCCTCCAACAGTTAGCCTTTATGGCAGAGTGGCCTGTCGCTAGCCTCTCCTCAGTGCAATCAAGCAAACAAAGCAGCACTCTGTAGTGCCATAGCATGCAAACATGAAATATAAAACTTGCATTGCATTACTGCAGTAGAAATATGAAAAATTGAGAATGCTTAGAGCATAAATTGTCCAATTCATGTGTACCTGGCAGCCACATTAAAGTGATTCTCGTTGCCAGGACCTAATGCCAATTCTCTCTTAGACAGTCTACATCTGTTGTGAATTATGTGGCAGAGCTCCCTCCTGTGGTCACAAGTGGTACTTCGGCTGATTCTCTCTGGGAGCTTCCGTTTGTGGAGGAAAGTGGTACTGCGGCTTCTGAGTTTCCTCCCTCAGGTGATCTGGTGAGGTCGTTAGGTGCTTCTCTACTTAACTCCACCTAATGCTTTGATCCTGGCTTCCTGTCAATGTTCCAGTGTTGGACTTGTTTTTCCCTGGATCATTCCTGTGGCCTGCTGCTCTGCATAGCTAAGTTCTTCTTTGCTATTTGTTTGCTATTTTTTCTGTCCAGCTTGTGTATTTTGTTGCTGGAAGCTCTGGGATGCAAAGGGTGTACCTCCGTGCCGTTAGTTCGGTACGGAGGGTCTTTTTGCCACCTTTGCGTGGTTTTCTTTAGGGTTTTGTGTAGACCGCAAAGTTATCTTTCCTATCCTCGCTCTGTTAAGAAAGTCGGGCCTCACTTTGCTGAATCTATTTCATCTCTACGTTTGTCTTTTCATCTTAACTCACAGTCATTATATGTGGGGGGCTGCCTTTTCCTTTGGGGTATTTCTCTGAGGCAAGGTAGGCTTATTTTCTATCTTCGGGCTAGTTAGTTTCTCAGGCTGTGCCGAGTTGCATAGGCAGAGTTAGGCGCAATCCACGGCTGCCTCTAGTGTTGTTTGGAGAGGATTAGGGATTGCGGTCTGCAGAGTTCCCACGTCTCAGAGCTCGTTCTATGATTTTGGGTTATTGTCAGATCACTGTATGTGCTCTGACCGCTATGTCCATTGTGGTACTGAATTGCCTCTCATAACAGTTCAGGAAGCCCAAAGTACTAATGATTCTCAATAGAGGGAAAAAAGAAGTTCTGAGACCATTTTTTTTTCTTTGCACTGTGTTTTGCCTTTTTTTTCCCCTAGACATTTGGGTGGTTCAGTATACAGGTGTAGCGATGGACATTAGAAGTCTGTCTTCATTTGTGGATCAGCTCTCGGCAAGAGTACAAAAGATTCAAGACACTATTGATCAGAAATCTATGTTAGAACCAAGAATTCCTATTCCTGATTTGTTTTTTGGAGATAGAACTAAGTTTCTGAGTTTCAAAAATAATTGTAAGCTATTTCTGGCCTTGAAACCTCGCTCCTCTGGTGATCCAGTTCAACAGGTTTTGATTATTTCTTTTTTGCACGGCGACCCTCAGGACTGGGCATTTTCTCTTGCGCCAGGAGATCCTGCATTAAGTAATATCGATGCGTTTTTCCTGGCGCTCGGATTGCTGTACGATGAGCCTAATTCAGTGGATCAGGCAGAAAAGAATTTGCTGACTCTTTGTCAGGGTCAGGATGAGATAGAGGTATATTGTCAGAAATTTAGAAAGTGGTCAGTGCTCACTCAATGGAATGAATCTGCGCTGGCAGCTATGTTCAGAAAGGGTCTCTCTGAAGCCCTTAAGGATGTCATGGTGGGATTTCCTATGCCTGCTGGTTTGAATGAGTCTATGTCTTTGGCCATTCAGATCGGTCGACGCTTGCGTGAGCGTAAATCTGTGCACCATTTGGCGGTATTACCTGAGCTTAAACCTGAGCCTATGCAGTGCGATAGGACTTTGACCAGAGTTAAACGGCAAGAACACAGACGTCTGAATGGGCTGTGTTTCTACTGTGGTGATTCCACTCATGCTATCTCTGATTGTCCTATGCGCACTAAGCGGTTCGCTAGGTCTGCCACCATTGGTACGGTGCAGTCAAAATTTCTTCTGTCCGTTACCTTGATCTGCTCTTTGTCATCGTATTCTGTCATGGCATTTGTGGATTCAGGCGCTGCTCTGAATTTGATGGACTTGGAGTATGCTAAGCGTTGTGGGTTTCTCTTGGAGCCCTTGCAGTGTCCTATTCCATTGAGAGGAATTGATGCCACGCCTTTGGCTAAGAATAAGCCTCAATACTGGACCCAGCTGACCATGTGCATGGCTCCTGCACATCAGGAGGTTATTCGCTTTCTGGTGTTGCATAATCTGCATGATGTGGTCGTGTTGGGGTTGCCATGGCTACAATCCCATAATCCAGTATTAGATTGGAAATCCATGTCAGTGTCCAGCTGGGGTTGTCAGGGGGTACATGGTGATGTTCCATTTCTGTCAATTTCGTCATCCACCCCTTCTGAGGTTCCAGAGTTCTTGTCTGATTACTGGGATGTATTTGATGAGCCCAAGTCCAATACCCTACCTCCGCATAGGGATTGTGATTGTGCTATCAATTTGATTCCTGGTAGTAAATTCCCAAAAGGTCGACTGTTTAATTTATCCGTGCCTGAGCACGCCGCTATGCGCAGTTATGTGAAGGAATCCCTGGAGAAGGGGCATATTCGCCCGTCATCGTCACCATTAGGAGCAGGGTTCTTTTTTGTAGCCAAGAAGGATGGTTCGCTGAGACCTTGTATAGATTACCGCCTTCTGAATAAGATCACGGTTAAATTTCAGTACCCCTTGCCATTGTTATCTGATTTGTTTGCTCGGATTAAGGGGGCTAGTTGGTTCACCAAGATAGATCTTCGTGGTGCGTATAATCTGGTGCGAATCAGGCGAGGCGATGAATGGAAAACTGCATTTAATACGCCCGAGGGTCATTTTGAGTATCTAGTGATGCCATTCGGACTTGCCAATGCTCCATCAGTGTTTCAGTCCTTTATGCATGACATCTTCCGAGAGTACCTGGATAAATTCCTGATTGTGTACTTGGATGACATTTTGATCTTCTCGGATGATTGGGAGTCTCATGTGAAGCAGGTCAGAACGGTTTTTCAGGTCCTGCGTGCTAATTCTTTGTTTGTGAAGGGATCAAAGTGTCTCTTTGGTGTGCAGAAGGTTTCATTTTTGGGGTTCATCTTTTCCCCTTCTACTATCGAGATGGATCCTGTTAAGGTCCAAGCCATCCATGATTGGACTCAGCCGACATCTCTGAAAAGTCTGCAAAAGTTCCTGG
Organism: Ranitomeya imitator; assembly: GCF_032444005.1. NCBI lineage: Eukaryota > Metazoa > Chordata > Amphibia > Anura > Dendrobatidae > Ranitomeya > Ranitomeya imitator. The sequence goes on along the minus strand of NC_091284.1, from coordinate 659,556,981 downwards.
GCTTTGCTAATTTTTATCGTCGCTTCATCTGCAATTTTTCTAGTATTGCCAAACCATTGACCGATTTGACCAAGAAGGGTGCTGATGTGGTCAATTGGTCTTCTCCTGCTGTGGAAGCTTTTCAAGAGTTGAAGCGTCGTTTTTCTTCTGCCCCTGTGTTGTGTCAACCAGATGTTTCTCTTCCGTTCCAGGTCGAGGTTGATGCTTCTGAGATTGGAGCAGGGGCTGTTTTGTCGCAGAGAGGTTCTGATTGCTCAGTGATGAAACCATGCGCTTTTTTTTCCAGGAAGTTTTCGCCTGCTGAGTAGTGTTGAGCGATACCTTCCGATATCGGAAAGTATCGGTATCGGTTTGGATCGGCCGATATTCAAAAAATATCGGATATCGCCGATACCGATACCCGATCCCAATGCAAGTCAATGGGACCAAAATATCGGAATTAAAATAAACCCTTTCTTTCCTTGTAGGTTCATTCTACATGAAGGAAAACAACTAAGAATAATGTAGGATGTATGGGGGAGGTGGCGGAGACATTAAAGGCAATGAGGATTAGTCCAATCAAATAGAATAGCATGTTTTTTTTTTTTTTTAAAGACGTTCGGATTGAAAAAGATATTGACTATGTAAATTTTTTTTATTTTGTCAGATATTGATGTTTCACTATTCCACGCCCTTCCCCTTCTTTTTTTTCTTTTTTTTTTTTTCTTTTCCCACACTTTCATCTTCATCATCATCAGCATCCTTGACATCAACTTCTTCACCTTATTCATCTTCTTCTTCATCTTCTACCTATTTTTTTTTTTTATTACATTCTTCATATTCATTTTCTTCAACTATTATTATTCTTCCTATTCTACATATTCTTTTTATTCCACTGTTATTATTCTTCCTATTCTACTTCTTCATCATATTCTCATTTGTGACAGGCATTCCCGTAGTTGTTATCTATAAAAGTTGGAAGATTACACCTTCCGTTCTGCCAGTCACAAAAGTTACATTTGTCCGCGTTCAGTTTGGCCTGCAGCATCAGGCTTTATCCAGGGGCACCACGAGGAGGAACGGACTCACCCCCATACACTGCTTAGTCTTCTTCTGCATATAATTTAGATAATATCTTTTGCTCTGATATTAAGTCTTATGCTTAATGTTCTTCTGCTCTTTGTTCTGCAGCCTCTTGTTCTTCTGCTTCTCGGTCTTCCATGTTGTCGTCTCCAGGGTCTTCGTCTCCAGTGTCGTCATCTCCGCCGTCGTCGTCTCAGCCGTCGTCGTCTCCGCCGTCGTCGTCGTCGTCATCGGGGTGGTCTTCCGGGTCGTCGTCATCGGGGTGGTCTTCCGGGTTGTCGACGTTAGGGTCTTCAACTTGGAAATGTAGCAGAAGGTACAAGAAGGCTGAGAAAATGCCAAGAACCAGCTGATGGAACTGGAACTCGGATGGCTACCCGAAGGTTCAAGAGCCTATGGAACTACCGAGGACCAGCTGACGTTACTGGAACCCGGTTACTAAGCAGGAGGTACCCGTGCTAAAAAGCACTACCAAGGACCGCCTGACGTTGGCGGAACTCGGATACCCAGAAGGAGGCACCTAAGCCAAAGGCTCTGCCCGGAACCAGATGACGTTACTGGAACCAGGATGGGGAGCAGAAGGTACAAGAGCAAAAGACACTGCCGAGAACCAGCTGACGGTACTGGAACCCGGATGGGTAGCCGAATGTCCAAGAGCCAATGGAACTACCAAGGACCAGCTGACGTTACTGGAACCCGGTTACTAAGCAGGAGGTACCCGTGCCTGAAAGCACTACCAAGGACCACCTGACATTGGTGGAACTTGGATACCCAGAAGGAGGCACCTAAGCCAAAGGCTCTGCCCCGAACCAGCTGACGGTACTGGAACCAGGATGGGGAGCAGAAGGTACAAGAGCAAAAGACACTGCCGAGAACCAGCTGACGGTGCTGGAACCAGGTGGTGGACCCGAAGGCCCACAGGAGAGGAGAGAACAGCTAGGCCGCGAGGCAGCCGCAGTTACCGAACCCCAACAGTCCTACAGGGGGAGCTGGGCCTCCTGGCACTACAGAACCAGCCTTGACTACCAGTTCACGCAGCCTACATAGGAAGCTCCTAAACTGGAGGCACCCTGGAGTTGGCTAACTCGACCGCCCCACGACGGGGCAAGCATAGGCGTCTCAGTGAAGTTGACACAACCCGGAAACAGCTGACGGTGCTGAAACCAGGCTTGGCACGAGGGAGTACCTGTGACAAGAACACTGCCGAGAACCAGCTGGCGGTGCTGGAACCCGGATGCGTTGCCCCAGTGTGCAAGAGCCAATGGCACGACCGAGGACCAGCTGACGGTGCTGGAACCCGGTTACTAAGCTGTAGGTGCCCGCGCTTAAAAGCACTACCAAGGACCGCCTGGCGTTGGCGGAACTCGGATACCCAGGAGGAGGCACCTAAGCCAAAGGCTCGGCCCGGAACCAGCTGACGGTGCTGGAACCAGGTGGTGGACCCCAAGGCCCACAGGAGAGGAGAGAACAGCTAGGCCGCGAGGCAGCCGCAGTTACCGAACCCCAACAGTCCTACAGGGGGAGCTGGGCCTACTGGCACTACAGAACCAGCCTTGACTACCAGTTCACGCAGCCCACATAGGAAGCTCCTAAACTGGAGGCACCCTGGAGTTGGCTAACTCGACCGCCCCACGACGGGGCAAGCATAGGCGTCTCAGTGAAGTTGACACAACCCGGAAACAGCTGACGGTGCTGAAACCAGGCTTGGCACGAGGGAGTACCTGTGACAAGAACACTGCCGAGAACCAGCTGGCGGTGCTGGAACCCGGATGCGTTGCCCCAGTGTGCAAGAGCCAATGGCACGACCGAGGACCAGCTGACGGTGCTGGAACCCGGTTACTAAGCTGTAGGTGCCCGCGCTTAAAAGCACTACCAAGGACCGCCTGGCGTTGGCGGAACTCGGATACCCAGGAGGAGGCACCTAAGCCAAAGGCTCGGCCCGGAACCAGCTGACGGTGCTGGAACCAGGTGGTGGACCCCAAGGCCCACAGGAGAGGAGAGAACAGCTAGGCCGCGAGGCAGCCGCAGTTACCGAACCCCAACAGTCCTACAGGGGGAGCTGGGCCTACTGGCACTACAGAACCAGCCTTGACTACCAGTTCACGCAGCCCACATAGGAAGCTCCTAAACTGGAGGCACCCTGGAGTTGGCTAACTCGACCGCCCCACGACGGGGCAAGCATAGGCGTCTCAGTGAAGTTGACACAACCCGGAAACAGCTGACGGTGCTGAAACCAGGCTTGGCACGAGGGAGTACCTGTGACAAGAACACTGCCGAGAACCAGCTGGCGGTGCTGGAACCCGGATGCGTTGCCCCAGTGTGCAAGAGCCAATGGCACGACCGAGGACCAGCTGACGGTGCTGGAACCCGGTTACTAAGCTGTAGGTGCCCGCGCTTAAAAGCACTACCAAGGACCGCCTGACGTTGGCGGAACTCGGATACCCAGGAGGAGGCACCTAAGCCAAAGGCTCGGCCCGGAACCAGCTGACGGTGCTGAACCCCACTAACACATTGGCTGGTGTTTTTCTCTGTGCAGCTATCACTTCCGGGCAAAAACTAGCGGTGTTTGAGCCCAGGGTCAGCAGGAGGAGGAGAGGAGCAGAGTGTAGGCCGAAGCCTGCACTGGTGGCAGCTTTTGTTCTGTTGTGCCAGCGTGGCTTGTGCTGGACACGTTGCCGACTACACAGCAGGGGAACAGCTGGCGGTGCTGAACCCCACTGACACATCACCTAGTGTTTTTTCTGTGTAGACAACACTTCCAGGTGGCAACTGACAGTGTTGAAACCCAGGGAATCAAAGAGGAGCAGAGTGTAGGCCGAAGCCTGCAGTGGAGCAAGTTGAAAGGGAACCTTTAACCCCCCCCCCCAGGCATTTGTTGCTGAAAGAGCCATCTTGTACAGCAGTAATACTGCACATGGAAAATGGTGGCTCCGAAAATTATGCTCCTTGCAAACGCTGAAGTACACACTCATATAATGTGTCCCCTCACACCGTCAAACCATCCCGGAAGTGGGACTTTCCTTTGTAATGTGACACAGCACAGCCGTCATTCCAACCCCCTTGGTGCCGGGCACCACCTCCTCAACGTTGTTTGGTTCTGTCACGGAGCCCGCACTGTAATGTTATCCCTTGGCCATGCACAGTTAGCGGTGCCCGTCTTCTGACATCATGTAGGTGTCAGGCTGGCAGTGCCTGTGCGTCCAAGCTGCCCGAGATCCAACCTTGCAGTGTCATCTAATGTAGTCCCACTGCGGGCCAGGGATCCATGGGCATGCGCAGTGCATATCATCGCCTCTCACTCACCTCCTTCCTGCTTCTTCAGACTGTACGGCGTCACGGCCGTGGCATGCTATTAGGGATCAGCTGACGCCGCCTAGTCTGAAGAAGCGTGAAGAAGGGGAATGAGAGGCTAGTATATGCACTGCGCATGGCCATGGATACCAGGCCCACTGTGGGATCACATTAGACGACACTGCGAGGTGTGATTTCGGGCAGCGTGGACGCACAGGCGCAGCCAGGACGACAACAAATGATGTCAGAGGACGGGCAGCGCAAACTGTGCATGGCCAAGGGATAACATAACAGCGCAGGGTCCATGACGGAATCAAACAACGCTAAGGAGGCAGCGCACGGTGCCAAGGGGGTAGCAATGACGGCTGTGCTGCGTCACATTACAAAGGAAAGTCCCACCTCCGGGACGGTTGGACGGTGTGAGGGGACACATTACATGAGTGTGTAGTTCAGCGTTTGCAAGGAGCATAATTTCAAGAGCGACCTTTCCCTTGTGCAGTATTAGTGCTGCACATGGTGGCTCTTTCAGTAACAAACGCCTAGGGGGGGGGGGGACAGCTCCCCTTACATTTTAGTTGTGCCAGCGTGGCGGTCGCATGACACGTTGCCGGATACACAGCTGGGGATCAGCTGACGTTACTGAACCCCAATAACAGAGGAGCGACTGTTGACTGTGCACACAGCACTTCCAGGCACCAACTGGCGGTGTTAGAGCCCAGGGACAGCAGGAGGAGCAGATTGGAGGTATTGCCGCACACACAGCTGGGGATCAGCTGACGTTACTGAACCCCAATAACAGAGGAGCGACTGTTGACTGTGCACACAGCACTTCCAGGCACCAACTGGCGGTGTTAGAGCCCAGGGACAGCAGGAGGAGCAGATTGGAGGTATTGCCGCACACACAGCTGGGGATCAGCTGACGTTACTGAACCCCAATAACAGAGGAGCAACTGTTGACTGTGCACACAGCACTTCCAGGCACCAACTGGCGGTGTTAGAGCCCAGGGACAGCAGGAGGAGCAGAGGAACAGAGTGTAGGCCGAAGCCTGATTGGAGCAAGTTGAAAGGAAACCTTTAACCCCCCCCCCCCCAAGACGTTTGTAGCTGAAAGAGCCATGTTGTGCAGCACTAAGGATGCAAAAGGAAAAGGTTGCTCTTTTAATTATGCTCCTTGCAAACACCGAAGTAAACACTAAAAATGTGTCCCTTTATACCGTTAAACCGTTCCGGAGGTGCGAATTTCCTTCGTAATGGGACACAGCACAGCTGTCATTCCTATCCCCTTGATGCCGTGCGCTGCCTCCTCAGCGTTGTTTTAAGCTGTCACGGAGCCTGCGCTGTTCTGTTAGCCCTTGGCCATGCCCAATTAGCGCTGCCTGTCTTCTGACATAATTTGGTGTCAGGCTGTCAGTGCCTGTGCGTCCATGCTGCTCCAGATCCCACCTCGCAGTCTCATCTAACGTAATCCCACTGCGGGCCTTGGAACCATGGGCATGCACAGTGCATAACCTCGACTCTCACTCCCCTCCTTCCCTCTTCTTCAGACTGTGCGGTGTCACGGCCGTGGCATGCTAGGGATCAGCTGACGGCGCACAGTCTAAAGAAGGCGGAGGGAAATGAGCGAGAGCCCGAGGGGAAGATATGCACTGCGCATGCCCATGGATCCCAGGCCCGCAGTGTGACTCAATCAGAAGACACTGCGAGGCGGGATCTCGGGCACCGCGGCCGCACAGGCGCAGCCAGCCTGACACCAAATTATGTCAGAAGACAGGCAGCGCAAATAGGGCATGCCCAAGGGATAACAGAACAGCGCAGGCTCCGTGACAGCTTAAAACAACGCTGAGGAGGCAGCGCATGGCACCAAGGGGGTAGGAATGACGGCTGTGCTGCGTCACATTACGAAGGAAAGTCCCAGCTCCGGGACGGTATAACGGTATCAGTGAACACATTTTATAAGTGTTAAGTTCTGCGTGTGCAAAGAGCTAAAAAAAAAGAGCTACCTTTTCCTTGCGCAGCATTACTGCTGCACAAGATGGCTCTTTCAGTAACAAACGACGGGGGGGGGGGGGGGACAGGTTCCCTTACATTTAGGTTGTTGTGCCAGCGTGGCGGTCGCAGGACACATTGCCGGCTACACAGCTGGGGATCAGCTGACGTTACTGAAACCCAATAACACTGGGTCGTATGTTTTTACTGTGCAGCCTGCACTTCTGAGCCGCAACTGGCGGTGTTGGAGCCCAGGAATAGCAGTTCAGGTGGTAGAAAGATGAACACAGCAGGAGACCTGGATGACACCCAATTACTTAATCAGGCAGAGGAGTGGCAAATTCCTGCGAGATCCAGGCCTGGTTCATTTTCAGGAAAGTAAGCCGGTCAACGTTATCGGAGGATAGTCGCATGCGACGGTCTGTTAGTACACCACCTGCGGCACTAAAGACACGTTCCGATAAGACACTAGCCGCAGGGCAAGCCAGCACCTCCAATGCATACTGGCTTAGCTCTGGCCATGTATCCAGCTTAGAGACCCAAAACTTGAACGGGGAAGAGCCGTCTGGGAGTACAGTAAGAGGGCAAGCCATGTAGTCTGTCACCATCTGACGGAACCGTTGCCTCCTGCTGACTGGAGCCGCCGGTGATGGTGTAGACATTTGGGGCGGGCACACAAAAGTGTGCCAGAGTTGTGCCATACTGGGCTTGCCTTGGGCAGAGGCACTGCTTCTGCTCCCTCTTTGGGCAGAGCCTCCCCCACTGCCTCGACGCACTGAGCTGCTTTGTAAAGCACTAGCAGCACTCCTCTCAGTTGGACAGGAGAAGATGATGGAATTCACCAGTGTGTCGTGGTACTCCCGCAATTTACGCTCCCGGGTCAACGCAGGGATGAGGTTTTGGACGTTGTCCCGGTAGCGAGGATCGAGGAGGGTGAACACCCAATAATCAGGCATGTTGAGAATGTGGTCGATGCGGCGGTCGTTTCTCAGGCACTGCAGCATGAAATCCACCATGTGCTGCAGAGTGCCAACCGGCCCAGAAACGCTGTCCCCTGCTTGAGACATGATCTCTGCCCGCTCGTCATCACCCCACCCTCGCTGTACACACTGACCACTGGACAATTGTGTCGCTCCCTCCTCTGGACGGAGCTCTTCCTCCTCCATTGACTCCTCCTCATCCTCCTCACAAATTGGCCCCTGCGTACCCCTTTGTGAGGAACCACGTGGCGCTGACTCTCCAGAAGCTGATGGAAAAGGTGACTCCTCATCCTCCACCTCTTCCACCACATCATCCCTTAACCCTTGCAAAGTTTGCTGAAGCAGGCAGATAAGGGGGACAGTCATGCTGACTAGTGCATCATCTGCACTTGCCATCCGCGTGGAATAATCAAAAGGACGCAAAACCTGGCAGACGTCCTTCATAGTGGCCCACTCTGTGGTTGTGAAGTCTGATCGGCGCTGACTGCGACTTCTTTGCGCCTGATGCAGCTGGTACTCCATAACTGCTTGCTGCTGCTCACACAACCGCTCCAACATATGTAACGTGGAATTCCACCGGGTAGGTAGGTCACATATGATGCGGTGTTCCGGAAGGCGGAATCGGCGCTGCAGAGCAGCAATGCGGGATCTGGCCAAGCTGGAACGCCGCAAGTGAGCACACTCTAGGCGGACCTTGTGCAGCAGGGCATCAAGATCCGGATAGTCCCTCAGAAAACTCTGCACAACCAAATTGAGCACATGTGCCAGACATGGGATGTGAGTGAGGTTGCCAAGGGCCAAAGCTGCCACCAGATTTCGGCCATTGTCACACACTACCATGCCTGGCTGGAGATTCGCTGGCAGTAACCACACATCGCTCTCCTGCTTTATGGCATTCCAGAGCTCCTGCGCTGTGTGGCTTCGATGCCCCAATGAAACTAGTTTCAAGACGGCCTGCTGACGTTTGGCCACGGCTGTGCTCATGTCGGTCATAGGTAAACGTTCACGGGTCCATGTGGGGGTGGACTGTGACGGATCCTGCAGAGAGGAATCAGAGGAACTGGTGTAAGAGGAGGAGTCGATGCGTACAGACTGGATTCCTGCAATCCTTGGAGTGGGCAGGACACGTCCTGCGCCACTCGCACGATCTGTACCTGGCTCAACAACATTAACCCAATGGGCAGTGAGGGAAACATATCGCCCCTGTCCATGCTGACTGGTCCACGCATCGGTGGTGAGGTGGACCTTGCTACTGACGGCGTTCAGTAGCGCATGTTTTATGTTTGCCTCAACATGCCTGTGCAGGGCAGGGACAGCCTGCCTGCTGAAGTAAAAGCGGCTGGGCACCTTGTACTGTGGGACTGCCAATGCCATCAAGTCACGGAAGCTGTCAGTCTCCACCAGCCTGAACGAGAGCATTTCCAGGGACAACAGTTTGGCAATGCCTGCATTCAGAGCCTGTGCTCGGGGGTGGTTGGCCGAGAATGCCCGCCTTTTCTCCCATGCCTGTACTACCGATGGCTGTAGAGTAGACTGGGAGTGTGAGGATGACTGGGAAGGTGGTGCTGTGGGTGGAATTACACAAGGTCTCTGGGAGGAAGCCAAACCAGCTGTGCGTGAGCTGGAGGAAGAGGCAACACGAGCTGAAGAGGTGGTAGCTGCCGCTGTTGGTTGGCCTACATCTTCAGTGTGTTTCTGTAACTCCACCGCGTGCCTGGTCCGCACATGTTTCCACATATTTGTGGTATTGAGGTTGCTGACATTTTTCCCTCTTTTTACTTTATGATGACACAGCTTGCATTTGACAAAACAAATGTCATCTGCAACTGTGTCAAAAAAGGACCAGGCACTGCAAGTCTTGGGAGCGCCCTTTTTGGCTTTGGAAAGAGACAGGCTCCTAACGGGTGCCAAAGTGGAGGCTACAGGCTCCGCAGTCTTCCCCCTCCCTCTCCCTCTTTGGCCCGTAAGAGGAAGCTCTTCCTCTGAGCTGCTCCCACCACCTTCCTGTTCCTCACGCCACGATGGGTCAAGGACCTCATCATCTCCACTACCCTCTGCCACCAACTGCTCCTCCTGGGTAGTCTCAGCAGCACAGTACGCACGAGAAAGCGGCACCTGAGTTTCATCATCAGATGCGTACTGCGCTGTGGTCACCGGAGGCACTGGCCCACCTGCCTCTTCAGAGTCAGAGAGAAAAAGGTGTTGGGCATCACTGCACACTGCCTCTTCTTCCATTTCTCCAATGCTGCTTGGCTGGCCCCCTGTTTCCAAGCCAAGAGATTCAGAGAACAGAAGTAGAGACGGCTCCTGTCCTGGGCTCTCTGACTGCCTGGCCAATTTGGCAGGTGGTGAAGAGACAGATGGCTGCTCTCCAGTGCTCTGTGCCTGAGAGGATGTGGCACTAACTGAAGTCGATGCCGAGGCGTTAGCTGCCATCCACCCGACAACGGCTTCAATTTGGTCTTCACGCAGCAGCGGTGCACGGCGCTCTCCGACAAAGCTGCGCATGAAGGACTGTTCCCTGCTGAAACTGAGTGACGACGAGTCACCGGCGCCCGCAGCAGGCACAGAATCACCACGTCCTCTCCCTGCTCCTCTCCCTGCTCCGCGCCCACGCCCACGTGCCTTACTCCCTGCCCTCTTCATCTTGGTTGACAGATAAAGATAAGCAGAAAAGTACTAAGGCCTTAGTGTGCTTATTCCTGTAATGCTCCTCCTAACAGGTGTAAGAAACACTAATGTTGTAAATTGTGGACTAAACTTTATTATTTTTCAAATGTGGCCTACACAAGTGTAAGTTGTGTTTGGTGAACTTAACCTTTTTTTTGGTGCAGATCGGGCTACAGAGCTAGTTTAAATCACACGGAGACCGTGCAGACAGCCGTAAACGGCGCTGCAAGGCCAAGAAACCCTCCTCTAGGTTATCCTATATAGTGTTTTTCCACTATTTAGCTGGATACAAGTGGAAAGACACTAATAGGAATTTTTTTTTTTCAAATTTTAAACTGGCTGCACTATTTGAAAAAAAGGAAATTGTTTTTCAAGGTATGAGGCAGTAACGCACCCTGAGCTGAATCCAACCGGCTATGGCTGCACACAGACTACAGGGCGAGCTGCGCTCACACAGAGACCGTGCAGACAGCCGTAAACGGCGCTGCAAGGCCCCAAAAAAACCCTCTAGGTTATCCTATGTAGTGTTTTTCCACAATTGAGCTGGAGACTGGTGGAAAGACACTAATAGGAATTTTTTTTTTTTCAAATTTTAAACAGGCTGCACTATTTGAAAAAAAGGAAAATTTTTCTCAAGGTATGAGCCAGTAACGAACCCTGAGCTGAATCCAACCGGCTATGGCTGCACACAGACTACAGGGCGAGCTGGGCTCACACGGAGACCGTGCAGACAGCCGTAAACGGCGCTGCAAGGCCAAAAAACCCTCCTCTAGGTTATCCTATATAGTGTTTTTCCACTATTTAGCTGGATACGAGTGGAAAGACACTAATAGGAATTTTTTTTTTCAAATTTTAAACAGGCTGCACTATTTGAAAAAAAGGAAAATTTTTCTCAAGGTATGAGCCAGTAACGAACCCTGAGCTGAATCCAACCGGCTATGGCTGCACACAGACTACAGGGCGAGCTGGGCTCACACGGAGACCGTGCAGACAGCCGTAAACGGCGCTGCAAGGCCCTAAAACCCCCCTCTAGGTTATCCTATGTAGTGTTTTTCCACAATAGAGCTGGAGACTGGTGGAAAAACACTAATAGGAAATTTGAGAAAAAATGTGCAGCAGGCTGCACTAAGAGCAAAAAAGAACAACTGTGTGAGGCAGTGTGAACCCCCCCTGAGCTGAATACAACCGGGTATATGGCTGCACACAGACTACAGAGTGAGCTGCACACACACACACACACAGAGACCTTGCAGAACGCTGTTAAAACAGTGCTGCAAGGCAAGAGCAAGGTGAACAGTGAAGAACACACAGCGTTTTGCTAAATTAGCCTTTGGAAAGGAAAATAAAGCAATTAGCAAGCTCAACTGGCCCTCAGTTAGAACACAGCGTCCTGTCCCTAACTGAAATCACAGCAGAGTGAGCGCAAAATGGCGGCAGCGCTTTTTTATAGTGCAGAGTGACATCATTTCAGCAGCCAATCCAAGCCTTGCCAGTACTTACATGCCCACCATGCTAAACAGGATGTGCCCACACTTTCATTCATTCCTCATTGGCTGCTGCGTTCAATTTGAATTCTGGGAACTTCCGATTCCGGTATCCGATACGCGGGAAGTATCGGAATTCAGTATCGGAATTCCGATACCGCAAATATCGGCCGATACCCGATACTTGCGGTATCGGAATGCTCAACACTACTGCTGAGCGAAATTATGATGTGGGCAACCGAGAGTTGCTGGCCATGAAGTGGGCATTCGAGGAGTGGCGTCATTGGCTTGAAGGAGCTAAGCATCGCGTGGTGGTATTGACTGATCATAAGAACTTGACTTATCTCGAGTCTGCTAAGCGGTTGAATCCTAGACAGGCTCGTTGGTCGCTGTTTTTTGCCCGTTTTGACTTTGTGATTTCGTACCTTCCGGGCTCTAAAAATGTGAAGGCGGATGCTCTGTCTAGGAGTTTTGTGCCCGACTCTCCGGGTTTGTCTGAGCCGGCGGGTATCCTCAGAAAGGAGTAATTGTGTCTGCCATCTCCCCTGATTTGCGGCAGGTGCTGCAAAAATTTCAGGCTAATAAACCTGATCGTTGTCCAGCGGAGAGACTGTTTGTTTCTGATAAGTGGACCAATAAAGTTATCTCTGAGGTTCATTGTTCGGTGTTGGCTGGTCATCCTGGAATCTTTGGTACCAGAGAGTTAGTGGCTAGATCCTTTTGGTGGCCGTCTCTGTCGCGGGATGTGCGTGCTTTTGTGCAGTCCTGTGGGATTTGTGCTCGGGCTAGGCCCTGCTGTTCTCGTGCCAGTGGGTTGCTTTTGCCCTTGCCGGTCCCGAAGAGGTCTTGGACACATATCTCTATGGATTTTATTTCAGATCTTCCCATCTCTCAAAAGTTGTCAGTCATTTGGGTGGTCTGTGATCGCTTTTCTAAGATGGTCCATCTGGTACTCTTGTCTAAATTGCCTTCCTCCTCTGATTTGGTGCCATTGTTCTTCCAGCATGTGGTTCGTTTACATGGCATTCCGGAGAATATCGTTTCCGACAGAGGTTCCCAGTTTGTTTCGAGGTTTTGGCGAGCCTTTTGTGGTAGGATGGGCATTGACTTGTCTTTTTCCTCGGCTTTCCATCCTCAGACTAATGGCCAGACCGAACGAACCAATCAGACCTTGGAAACATATCTGAGATGCTTTGTTTCTGCCGATCAGGATGACTGGGTGTCCTTTTTGCCTTTGGCTGAGTTCGCCCTTAATAATCGGGCCAGCTCGGCTACCTTGGTTTCGCCATTTTTCTGCAATTCTGGGTTCCATCCTCGTTTCTCTTCAGGACAGGTTGAGTCTTCGGACTGTCCTGGTGTGGATACTGTGGTGGACAGGTTGCAGCAGATTTGGACTCATGTAGTGGACAATTTGACCTTGTCCCAGGAGAAGGCTCAACGTTTCGCTAATCGCATACGCCGTGTGGGTCCCCGACTTCGTGTTGGGGATCTGGTTTGGTTATCTTCTCGTCATATTCCTATGAAGGTTTCCTCTCCTAAGTTTAAACCTCGTTTCATTGGTCCGTATAGGATTTCTGAGGTACTTAATCCTGTGTCTTTCCGTCTGACCCTCCCAGATTCTTTTTCCATACATAACGTATTCCATAGGTCATTGTTGCGGAGATACGTGGCACCTATGGTTCCATCTGTTGACCCTCCTGCCCCGGTTTTGGTGGAGGGGGAATTGGAGTATATTGTGGAGAAGATTTTGGATTCTCGTGTTTCAAGACGGAAACTCCAGTATCTGGTTAAATGGAAGGGTTATGCTCAGGAAGATAATTCCTGGGTTTTTGCCTCTGATGTCCATGCTCCCGATCTTGTTCGTGCCTTTCATGTGGCTCATCCTGGTCGGCCTGGGGGCTCTGGTGAGGGTTCGGTGACCCCTCCTCAAGGGGGGAGTACTGCTGTGAATTATGTGGCAGAGCTCCCTCCTGTGGTCACAAGTGGTACTTCGGCTAATTCTCTCTGGGAGCTTCCATTTGTGGAGGAAAGTGGTACTGCGGCTTCTGAGTTTCCTCCCTCAGGTGATCTGGTGAGGTCGTTAGGTGCTTCTCTACTTAACTCCACCTAATGCTTTGATCCTGGCTTCCTGTCAATGTTCCAGTGTTGGACTTGTTTTTCCCTGGATCATTCCTGTGGCCTGCTGCTCTGCATAGCTAAGTTCTTCTTTGCTATTTGTTTGCTATTTTTTCTGTCCAGCTTGTGTATTTTGTTGCTGGAAGCTCTGGGACGCAAAAGGTGTACCTCCGTGCCGTTAGTTCGGTACGGAGGGTCTTTTTGCCCCCTTTGCGTGGTTTTCTTTAGGGTTTTGTGTAGACCGCAAAGTTATCTTTCCTATCCTCGCTCTGTTAAGAAAGTCGGGCCTCACTTTGCTGAATCTATTTAATCTCTACGTTTGTCTTTTCATCTTAACTCACAGTCATTATATGTGGGGGGCTGCCTTTTCCTTTGGGGTATTTCTCTGAGGCAAGGTAGGCTTATTTTCTATCTTCGGGCTAGTTAGTTTCTCAGGCTGTGCCGAGTTGCATAGGCAGAGTTAGGCGCAATCCACGGCTGCCTCTAGTGTTGTTTGGAGAGGATTAGGGATTGCGGTCTGCAGAGTTCCCACGTCTCAGAACTTGTTCTATGATTTTGGGTTATTGTCAGATCACTGTATGTGCTCTGACCGCTATGTCCATTGTGGTACTGAATTGCCTCTCATAACATACATCTCTCTGGGAACCTAATGTGAATCCTCTCTTAGATTGAAGTCTATATCTCTATGGAGTGGTAAGATTCTGCTACAATTAAAAACTCCTGAGGCTAATGGGCGGAGTGCTCCGTCAGAAGGCTAATGCATACAATATTAAAAAACTGACAGTCACATCCAAACATAAATTGGGTTTGAACAGGTGCTTACCTAAAGTCGTTAACTCCATATACAATCAAACAAAGCAGTACTCTGTAGCGCCATAGCATGCAAACATAAAATATGGAAATTGAATTGCATTACTGCACTAGAAATATGAAAAATTGAGAATGTTTAGCGCAAAAATTGTCCAATTCATTTGTACCTGGCAGCCACGTTAAGGCGATTCTCGTTGCCAGGACCTAATGCCAATCCTCTTTTAGACAGTCTACATCTCTCTGGGAACCTAATGTGAATCCTCTCTGGAGATATTGCTAGTGCAGTAATGCAATTCAGTTTTCATATCTCATGTTTGCATGGGAGGGACTACATGAAAATAAGGAAGGATTTGCCTGAGAAGATCTGTGGTTAGTTCTCCCAGATATTTGGTGTACCCTCTCTACTGAGTTTCTTCAAAAATTGTGTGCAAGTGTATGCGGAAAAATTAATTTACATTTCTCTTTTGTTCATTTACTTTGCATTTTGTTAATTCATAAAAAAACTGCTGTTAAATATAGATTTAGTTTATAAAATCAAATCCCCCTAGTTAAAAGGAACAAAAAATGCCAGGTAGATACATGCTGAGGAAGACAAATGCGACAAGGCAACAGCCTACATGATTGTTATTTTGCTTATTTTGTTTTTATCTCAGGTTTTGTCTGTTTAGTGACCAGTGTCAACATGTGCCTACAGATTGCATGCACACTAACTAATTTTCCCGTTCATCTCTTTAGGTTTTTGGTTCAGTTTTTTTTTCACTCTGTGCAAATATGAGAGTGACCTCCCTTTCCTTGAGCTGGACATTACATTCCTATAGTTCCCCATGGCTGGGTGTCCATGAGCCAAGTCTCAGTTCTTCTCAGTCCTTATTCACATTACGCTACTTGACGTATGATAAAATTTTAACTATTTCACAACCTTTCACATTTCCACACGTCCAAATTGGTAGGTACTTAGTGACATTGGGTGTATGTATGCATCCAGGTGATTTTACTTGCACAGGAGCTGTGGGCGCAAGATTGCCGCTTTCCGATCAGCTGATTTCACAGCTGACACCCAGCACTCACTGTTAGGAGCGATGCACAGGCAGATTAAATGGCAGGTAGATAGGTGGAGACCCCTCTATGATCAGAGCCCCGGCGACATCAATGCAGGGACCTGATCCATGCCATAATGACCCAATGAGCATGTTCTAACTAAGTTGTGCTAATGCAGCACTGACAGTTGCAAAGTATAGCAATGCTTCTGCATTGCTATGCTTTATAACTGTGATTATAGTATCATATCATTGATAATGAAAGTCCCATAGTGGGACTAAGTAAAAAAGTGGAAAAAAAAGTTGTACACATTTTTTTTTTTAAATCACAAAAAAAAAAATATTGTACCCATAAACAAATATTTTTGTGAAAAAATAAACAAAAAAGTATGCATATTTTCTATCTCCACATCCAGAATGACCTACCCTATAAAAATGTCACACTAGTTAACCCCTTCAGTGAACACCGTAAAAAAATACGAAAAACCTAAGCAAAAAACAATACAGCCAAACGAAAAATAGAATAAAATACGATCAAAAAGACAAGAATAAATAAAATTAGTATTACTGAAAATGTCATCTCGTCCGGTTAAAAAACGTTATAGAATAAAGCGATGCAAAAACATATTTTTCGGATTATAAGATGCTCCGCATTATAAGACGCACCACAAATTTTGTGGAGAAAATAGGAAAAACTTTTTTTTAAAATAAAATGGTGGTGCTTCTTATAATCCATGCATCTTATTGCTTACCAGGGAAGTGGCTGCAGTGAAGCAGGGTCCCAGGGTCGCTGCTGGAGGAGGCAAGAGTGGGGTGATGCTGCAGGCTGCAGGCTGGGATGAGGTGGTGTTCCGATGTGTGGCCCGCCACTGCGGGTGTCAGGTTATGCTGCTGGTGTCCTGTGCTGCTGCTTGTGTCTCGTGCTGTGGGGTGTCCGGCGCTGCTGCCGGTGTCTCTGGTGCTGCTTCTGATGTCTGCGGTGATGCAAGGGGCTCTGCCGACATTTTGTGAAAGACCAGAGCCCCCTGCAGTTCCATGTTTTCCTTCTCCGGGAAAATGGCCGCTGGCGCATGAACAGATGGAGATGTCGGCACCAAAATCTCGGGAGATGAGATCTCAGTGCTGAGATCTCATCTTCCGAGATCTTGGTGCCGAGATCTCTATCTGCACATGCGCCGCCCCCAGCGGCCATTTTCCTGGAGTCCACCGCACAGGAAACCATGGAACTGCAGGGGGCTGTGGCCTTTTACAAAATGTTAGCAGAGCCTTCTGCAGCACCAGAGAACCCGGCAGCAGCACTGGAGACACTCAAAACAATGCCGGAGACCACCGCAGCACCGCCGGGCACCCCACAGCACCAGACACAAGCAGTAGCCCCGGACACCCCCTCATCCCAGCCTGCGGCTTGCAGCAACGGTACTGGTAAGGTATATCTGCAACATAAGACACACTCCCATTCCCCCCAAAAAAAAAAATTGGGGTAAAAATTTGCATTTTATAATCCAAAGAAATATGGTACTTTTTTTATAAAATAGTTTTTATTGTGTAAAAACGCCAAAACATAAAGAAAATATACAAATGTGGTATCACTGCAATCCTGCTAAGCTGCCTTATCAATTTTAACACGCGTGGAACGGCGTAAAAAAACCCACAATTCCTGAATTGTTGGTTTTTGTTCACTCTAACTCCCAAAAATCAGAATAGAAAACGGTAAAAAAAGTCATGTGCCCAAAATGGTACCAATGAAAATGTCACCTCATCTGGGAAACAGTAAGCCCTCACATGACTCTGTTGGAAGAAATATGGAAAATTATAGCTATCAAAATATGCTTTTTGCAAAAAAATGCATTTGCCAAACATAAAAACTATATAATTCTGTTATTGCTGTAATCGCATCGACCCTGAAGAATAAAGTCATGTAATCACTTATACAGCACGAGGAATGGCATAGAAAATAAATAAAACTAATTCTTCACCTGCTGTTTTGTTCATTATGTGTCTCCCAAAAATCACAGTAAGGTTTGGGTCACATTTATCATGTACTCTGCTCTGAGCGCTTACACTGGAGTTTCTATGTAAATCTATGAAATATATGATTCAGACAGAACCCCGGTGGAAAAATCCCTATAATGAGGCCAATGTTGGCACTGTGGACGCCGTCTGACTTGTGATCTGGCAGTGTCTATCTTTTTAAGCATGCATAAAATTTCAGTCTGCCACAGTTTTTGTGCACTTCTGAAAAGAAGGACACTGCTGAACTGCTCCTGCCTCATTATAGTGAATGGATCCTTTGGGGGATTCTCTGAATCACGTCACTCGGAGATTTAGATGGAAACCATTATATAAGTGCTCAACGTAGAGCGCAGGATAAATGTGATCCCAAATGTGATGTAAAATGTTCCTAAAAAAGTCATTAAATCAATCCACAAAAAAAAGCAACTCCCCACTCTGGTCTGTCATCTGTCAATGGAAATTTAAGGAGCTTCCTTCTTACTGGTAACATAAAGGCTCTTGAAAGTGAAATGGCTCTTTGCTCCTCAAAAGAAATTCAGCAAATTCTGATCTCCAGAATCCAAATTTACCCCTCCCTTCTGAGCCCCATTGTGCCTAAACCACATTTAGTGTCCACATGTTTGGCATTTTTGTAAAGATGAGAACCCGCTAATTTACAGGCACATGTCTCCAAAAGCATGTGATGGGCACTACAACATACTAGTGATTACAACATACCGGGGACTACAACATACTGGGGACTACAACATGCTGGGGACTACAACAATATTCTGATCGTCTAGCACTTAGGGGCTCTGTATATGGAGTCTGCAAACTATTCTAAGAAAATTTGTAGGAGGCAAATAACGCTCCGTCTCTCTCGAATTTCGTCATATGGCTAAGCAGTACTGTACAGCCACATTCAGCAGAAATTGTAGGTCAAATTTTGCTGACATTTGTACCCACTTCCCCTTGTAAAAATGTAAAATCTGGGGATAAAACTAAATTTGGCTGGAAAAAATGTAATTTTTTTTCTTTACTGCCCAAAGGTATAAAATTCTGGGACACATTTGTTGTGTAAATATGATCACTCCACCCCTAGATAAATTCATTGAGAGGTGTAGTTTGAAAAATGAGGTCACTTATGACCTCCTGCATTTGTTGTTAACATGAAAAAAATTGGGGCTCAAACAACATTTTTGTTGGAAAAATATATTTTTTTAATTTTCACATATCAATGTTGTAAAATTAAGTGGCGCACCTGGGAGTTCAAGGTGCTCACTACACATCTAGATAAATTACTTGAGGAGAATAGTTTCTAAAATGGAAAATGGGGTCACTTGAGGGGGTTTCCCCTTTTAAGCATGCCAGGGGCTTTCCAAATGTGACATGACACCCGCAGACCATTCCATCAAAAAATGCATTCCAATTTGTCACTCTGTTCTTTCTGAGCCCTGCCATGCACTCAAATGGTAGTTTTTCCCCACATATTGGGCATCTGCATACTCAAGAGCAATTGAATAACAAACTTTGGGTTCCATTTTCTCCTGTTGTGGGGGAAATTTGATTTTTTACTTTTAGAGCTCAACATTTTAAACTTCTGTGAAACACCTGGAGGTTGTAGGTGTTCACCATACATCAAGATGCATTCCTTGAGTGGTCTAGTTTCCAAAATGGGGTCTCTTGTGGGGGATTTCCACTGTTTAGTGACATCAGGTGCTCTCCAAATGGGACATGGCATCCACTAATGGTTTCAGCAAATTTTGAGTTCAAAAAGTCACATGGCGCTCCTTCCCTTCTGAGCGTTGCTGTGCACCCAAACAGTAACTTTCCCCCACATCTGGGGTATCGACATACTCAGGAGAAGTTACACAACAAGTTTTGGGGTCTATTTTCTCCTGTTACCCTTGTGAAAATAAATAAATTTGGTTCTAAATAAACAAATTTGTGAAAAAAAAAATTAAATGTTCATTTTTTCCTCCCGCATTGCAAAAATTCCTTTGAAGCCCCTGAAGGGTTAATAGACTTCTTTAATGTGATTTTGAGCACCTTGAGGGATGCAGTTTTTAGAATGGTCTAAATTTTTGGTATTTTCTGTCATATAGGTCCCTCAAAGTCACCTCAAATGTGATATGGTTCTTAAAAAAATGGTTTTGTAAGTTTTGCTGGAAAAATTAGAAATCACTCACCCTTCTGACTTCATAACAAGAAAAATAATGTTTAAAAAGTTGTGCTGATGTAAAGTAGATATGTGGGAAATGTTATTTATTGACAAGTTTGTGTAACATAACTCTCTAGTCTAAGGGCATAAAAGGTAAAAGTTTGAAAATAATGCGCAAGTCATATCAAACAAATGTAACCACTATCACTAAGTACAATACTGTATGTCACAAAAAACATTCTCAGAATCAATGGGATCCATTGAAGCGTTCCAGAGTTGTTACCTCATAAAGTGAAATTGGTCAGAATTGTTCAAAGCGGTACTTGGTCGTGAGATGTGGTGCCTGAAAGTAAAAATTTTAAAACTTGTTATCCTTTTGCTTATCAGTGCATATTTATAAATAAATATGTGATCAATACAAAGGACTGGCATATGATTTATTCCTTCCTAGGACCTTGCATAGGACATGGGGACATCCATAATATGTGGAGGAAAGGAAATTCCAGTAGCTAAACAGGAAAGAGTCCATTACAGTTAGAGCAGTCAGACTGTGGAATGTCTTACCATAAGAGGTAGTTATGGAAGACACTATTTAAGCTTTTCAAAAAATGCCTCTATGTTTTTTTCACAACAAATGGCATTGTAGGTTATAAATATGCTAGTGGACGGGTCATCAATATCAGTGCTGAGAAAAATCACTTTAACTGGGCTTTACCTTAAAAAAAAATGAAGATCATCAAATTAAAGCCATTCTGCAATTTATCTTCCCATAATGTATTCTTGAATACAAATTCAAGGTTATGGTATATCAGAAAAGTCAGAATTATCCTATAATTGATAAAGAATATTCTAAAACTCTTTACAGCATCTCTGAATTAAAAAAAAAATAAGTCTGTTTGTTCAAAACTAAACCATAATGCATCCTTAAACGCAGAGAGTTTCTTAAGAGATACTTCCATGAATTATTCAAAAACATGTTTTATTATACTTGAAAACCTGGTACACCGAGTACATATTCTCTTATACAAGTTATTTCAATCATGGAAATATTATGAGACCTTCAGCAGCTATAATTTGAACATTTTATTACCCTTGAAGATGAAATGGTTATACCTCAAGAAAACAGAAAGAAATAAAATTCCACTTTCAGAATCTAATTTCCTGGGCTTATCCACAAACATACGGTAAGAAAGAGGAGGAATAAATGCTCCAAGTTTCAAGGTCATTTTCATCCCATCATATTACTGCCATTGTATGTTTTTTTCCCAGAATTAAACATTTCATTCAATTACTTCTCAACAGTTTTAGATTTGGACCCCTTTTGAACTCCTATCCTATTGAATTAAAATTCCTGCCTGGCATACTCAATTTATGCGGGCAGTGATATCTCAGGAGTTCAGAGCTAATTGAGTTAGATTGATTCCAAGGCAAAGAAGATGACTGCACATGCTGAAAAGACATGAAAAAAAAGCTTTTAAGAAATTAAAATATCAACCAGAAGGCAGAGCAAGTCTGGGCTAATAAAACCATATACTGTACATTTCCTCCAAGCAGCGTTTTCAAGAACTGCATTAAACTGTCACAGTCTGTCCAGCTAAGTGATGACACAAAAAAACTTGCCATTTCTCATTTTTAACTACAGTAAAAACATGTATTTTTCACAGTTACTCCAAGTGTATGGAAGGAGCTATTTTAAAAAACTGAACAGGGGGATACTAAAAGTTTATTGCTGCTGTAGCATTCTAGAAAAAAGCCAATCGCAATGTGTTTAACAGCTGTATGCAATCTGGATAATGGTTATCTATATATGTGTACAATATTCACTAATGACTTTTCTAATGAATGTCGTTCTATAAATACTGATATATACAATAATTGTTGGGATTATTCTCTTAATGATCCATAAACATATTATATGCATAAAGTTCAGTCTGTTCTGTGGAATACACTTTAAATCAGTAGGTTTTGCTGTGTGTACACTATTTCTAGAGACTTGTTATCCCCAAAGAAAGAAAACCAATGAAAAGGAGTGCAAGGCACAATAGCTATAAAAAATATATTGATCCAATCTTATTAGATAATTGTTACAATGGTACATACAAAGTTAAGACACAAAAATACTATAAACTAGTGGGTGCTTACATAATTAAATCACAAATAAATAAGTACATCAACACAAAAAGTACATGGAAGAATTTCAGTCACAGTATTGAAAGTGGATACTTAATGGGAAATATGACTGTTGACTGGTGAAGTTATGTGTATGCCACTGTGCACTCTCTTTTAGATTTACTCTTACTTGACAACCTCTTTTACTTACCATATATACTCGTGTAAAAGCTGAGATTTTCAGCACTTTTTTGTGTGCTGAAAATGCCCCCCTTGGTTTATACACAAGTCAATAGTCCAGAACGCTGGCAGGTGAGGAGGAGCAGCGGAGCAGCGGCAGGAGCCGTTGGCTGTAGTACAGTGACAGCTGCAGCTGCAGCCGCCGGCTAACAGAAGATGTCATACTCACTCTCCGTCACCGCCTCTCGGTCCCAGCATCTCCGTTGCCCCGACGCCGGCAGCTCTCCTCTCCTGTGCTGAGCGGTCACGTGGTACCACTCATTAAAGTAATGAATATGTACTCCACTCCCATAGGTGTGGAGTACATATTCATTACTTTAATGAGCGGTACCACGTGATCGCTCAGCATAGGAGAGGAGGAGAGCTGATGGCGCTAGGACAATGGAGATGCAGGGACGTTCAGCGACTGTGCGAGGAGGGTGAGTATGATGGAGGGGGTGAGTATGACGGGGTGGATGTGAGCCATGCATACAAGGATGGGACGGGGTGAGCCGAGGGATCTGGGACCAGGGGAGCCGAGCCATGTGGGACCGGGGAGCTGCACCATGCAGGACCGGGGAGCCAAGCCATGCGGACTGGGGAAGCAAAGCCATGTGAGACTGGGGGAGCCATGCATACAACAGGGATGTTCATTGACCGAGCGAGGAGGGTGATAATGATGGAGGGGGTGAGTATGATGGGGTGAATGTGAGCCATGCATACAAGGATGGGAGGGGGTGAGCCAAGCGATGTGGGACCAGAGGAGCTGAGTCATGCGGGACCAGGTAGCCGAGCCATGCGGGACCAGGAGCCGAGCCATGCGGGACCGGGAGCCGAGCCATGCAGACCGGGGGAGCCAAGCCATGCGGGCCAGGGGAGCTTAGCCATGTGGGCTGGGAGTACAGAGCCATGTGGGACCGGGGGAGCCTTGCATACAACATGGGGATCCACACATACTAGGATGGGCCAGGGGAGCCACATACCAGGACAGGACAAGGGGAGCCACATACCATGACAGGACGGGGGAGCCACATGCCAGGACAGGATGGGAAAGCCACAATCCAAGAAAGGACAGGGGGAGCTACATACCAGGACAAGACTGGGGAGCCACGCATAGCAGGACAGGGATGAGGGGACAATGCATATCCGGCTTATACTCGAGTCAATGAGCTTACCCAGTTTTCCATGGCAAAAGTAGGTGCCTGGGCTTATACTCGGGTCGGCTTATACTCGAGTATATATTATTTTTTATTTATATAGCACCATTGATTCCATGGTGCTGTACATGAGAAGTATATATTTTCTGGTTGATCCATCAGCACACCACGGCCAATAACTTTTTCCTTGGACCTGGTTCCTATTAAGTATCCATTTTCAATGTTGTGACTGCATTTCTACCATGTACTTTTAGTATTGATCTACATATTTATATGTGAATTAATAATGTCAATACCCACCAGTTTATAGTATAATTTGTATCTTAACTTTGTATGTACAATTTTAAAGATTAGCTAAGAAAATTATACTATATTTTCTATAGATCCTGTATATAGCATTAAAGGAATATAAGCACATTAATTAAAGGAAAGGTAGTAGGAGATGTGTAACTGGCGTGTTCTTTTAAATCTTGATAACATACTACAGTTGTTACTATCATGCCTTTAATATAATTGAAAACACTAATTTTGTTAAAGCTTTGTACAGCTCAGAAGTCTGTGTAAGAAAATCAATTAAGAGAATTTGTCTCACCACATAAACTTTTAGTTAGATCAGTCAGCCGCTGTTTCTCTGGGTAATGGACTTCCTCTAGCGTGGCACCAAAAGACCTGCAGCTACAGTGATAACAGCTTTCATTTCCACATATTTTACATTTTGTGAAGAGAAAAGTGCCATAACACCTCGAGTAAAGCCGAATCACACTAATATCTGAGAATATATCAATAGAAAAAAAAAAGCAGCACCATAGAAAAACAGGTAAAAGAAGCAAGCTTCAGGGTAGTGACTCCTTATTAAATTCACAAATAAATCAAATTAATGGACTCAACACATTAAATTTCAGCAATAAAGAAAGCATTGGTTTATTCACCCATGTGGTATGCCAGCTGTATTATCTTTCTCATACTAAGAAAGTCTCAAGCAGACTAAAAAGTCGAAACGCTGGTTCAATAAACAACTTTTCTATAGTGATGAAATGTTATAGCTTTGCCAATTTTTTTCAATTTACATGTAAATATAGGTAGATAAATGTGTGTTTAGACAGTAAAATGTGTTTAATCTGGCATTAGAAAGACAATAATAAAAAAGGACATTTACCCTTTATTTATGACTATCCAAAACAAGTCAACCACCTGACAAAAGAGCAAAACACTTATTTGTTGGGTGAAATGATCTTTGAAGCTTTCTTAAAAAATAATTGTTCTCAACAACAGACGATGCTGTGTAACCTAAATCTGTGCTGAAGAAAGCAATGACATCTTACGTGCACAGAGTGATTTATTGCTGATCGTTAACAACAGGCAATCAACAAACATATGGCCAATTGGTGATCATTGAACGGCTGCCATCGGCCAACGTAATCAGGCCCTAGGTGTAAGGAATATAGATAATTTAATTAATTTAATTAAAACAGTTGCAAATCGACATTTCAAGAAATTTGTCAATCCCTCGAATTTAAACAAGTTGCGATTGGATCATCATAAAAAAAAATTGTTTCACAAATTACTGAATATTACAGCCAAAGGTAAAGCACACATGAAGTGAAGCGCAGTCACAGGGGTTTCTCCATAATGCTATCACTTCACACGGTCTGGCACAGGGAATCAAGAGGGTACTAGAAAATGTAAGGGAATGTTGTGCCCATTTTTGGTTTTACAGCCTAGGGATAGGAGGTCAGGGTGTACCTTTGAAGTATATGTATGTGAGCTCCAACATTGAGCCCACATCTTTCACAGCACATGACAGCTGATCTGATCAGCTGTCGTGTGCTTCCAACAGTCACAGGTGGATCAGAGATCCATCTGTGGCTGTTTACCAGTTAAATGTAGCTGTCAATCGCCATGCAGAAGCGCGTCTCAACAGTCCCGGCCATCGTTGGCCTTGTCATGTGATCTGGAGACACCGATGGGTTGTCACAACCGCAAGGGGTCTGCATAAGACCCCGTGCCGGTCATTGGGAATCTCCTATGAACACCATCTGTTGGCTGGCATTAATAGGAGATTGTGATTTTTGTTTTAGATGATAGTAGTTCCAGTCTCAAAAGGGAACTATTGACGTCAGTAAAGATTTTTTTTTAAAAGTTTAAAAAAACATGAGAAAATAAACAAAAAGTTCCAATCACCCCCTTTTTACTCCATTGAAAATAAAACCAATAAAAAATACACATATTTGGTATTGATGTGTTCATAAATGTCCGGTCTATCAAAATACTAAGGAAATTATGTAGATCGGTAAAATGAAATAAAATGCAATAACAGGTGATCAAATATCAATTCTACCCCAAAATGGTATCAATAAAAATGTCAGCTCTGGGCACAAAAAAATAAGCTATCACCAAGCCCTAGATCACAAAAAAATGGAGGGGCCACAGATCTTGGAAAATGGAAAAATGAGCAAATCTTTGTTCCTTTGGATTTTTTTGCACCACTCAAATGAAAAAAAACTATACATGTTTGGTATCTACATACTCGTATTGACCTGAGAAATCATAATGCCAGGTCAGTTCTACCATTTAGTAAATATGGTAAAGAAAAACCCAAAAACCAATTGTGAAATTGCACTTTTTTTGTAATTTCACCGCACTTGGATTTCTTTGCATGTTTTCCAGTACCCTACATGGTAAAATCAATATCATCTTTCTAAAGTACAATTTGTCTCACAAAAAACAATCCCCGTCCAGCTACAGTTAGGTCCATATACATTTGGACAGAGACAACATTTTTCTAATTTTGGTTATAGACATTACCACAATGAATTTTAAACAAAACAATTCAGATGCAGTTGAAGTTCAGACTTTCAGCTTTCATTTGAGGGTATCCACATTAAAATTGGATGAAGGGTTTAGGAGTTTCAGCTCCTTAACATGTGCCACCCTGTTTTTAAAGGGACCAAAAGTAATTGGACAATTGACTCCAAGGCTATTTCATGGACAGGTGTGGGCAATCCCTTCATTACGTCATTCTCAATTAAGCAGATAAAAGGCCTGGAGTTGATTTGAGGTGTGGTGCTTGCATTTGGAAGGTTTTGCTGTGAAGTAAACATGCGGTCAAAGGAGCACTCCATGCAGGTGAAACAAGCCATCATTAAGCTGCGAAAACAGAAAAAACCCATCCGAGAAATTGCTACAATATTAGGAGTGGCAAAATCTACAGTTTGGTACATCCTGAGAAAGAAAGAAAGCCTGGTGAACTCATCAATGCAAAAAGACCTGGGTGCCCACGGAAGACAACAGTGGTGGATGATCGCAGAATAATCTCCATGGTGAAGAGAAACCCCTTCACAACAGCCAACCAAGTGACCAACACTCTCCAGGAGGTCGGCGTATCAATATCCAAATCTACCATAAAGAGAAGACTGCATGAAAGTAAATACAGAGGATTCACTGCACGGTGCAAGCCACTCATAAGCATCAAGAATAAAAAGGCTAGACTGGACTTTGCTAAAAAAACATCTAAACAAGCCAACAAAGTTCTGGAAGAACATTTTTTGGACAGATGAAGCCAAGATCAACCTCTACCAGAATGATGGAAAGAGAAAAGTATGGCGAAGGCGAGGTACATCTCATGATCACAAAGCATACCACATCATCTGTAAAACACGGCGGAGGCAGTGTGATGGCTTAGGCATGCATGGCTGCCAGTGGCACTGGGTCACTAGTGTTTATTGATGATGTGACACAGGACAGAAGCAGCCGAATGAATTCTGAGGTATTCAGAGACATACTGTGTGCTCAGATCCAGCCAAATGCAGCCAAACTGATTGGTCGCAGTTTCATACTACAGATGGACCATGATCCAAAACATAAAGTCAAAGCAACCCAGGAGTTTATTAAAGCAAAGAAGTGGAATATTCTTGAATGGCCAAGTCAGTCACTGGATCTTAACCCAATTGAGCATGCATTTCACTTGTTAAAGACTAAACTTCAGACAGAAAGGCCCACAAACAAACAGCAACTGAAAACCACAGCAGTGAAGGCCTGGCAGAGCATCAAAAAGCAGGAAACACAGCGTCTGGTGATGTCCATGAGTCCAAGACTTCAGGCAGTCATTGCCCACAAAGGGTTTTCAACGAAGTACTAAAAATGAACATTTTATTTAAAATTATTGAATCTGTCTAATTACTTTTGGTCCCTTTAAAAACAGGGTGGCACTTGTTAAGGAGCTGAAACTCCTAAACCCTTCATCCAATTTTAATATGGATACCCTCAAATGAAAGCTGAAAGTCTGAACTTCAACTGCATCTGAATTGTTTTGCTTAAAATTCATTGTGGTAATGTCTATAACCAAAATTAGAAAAATGTTGTCTCTGTCCAAATATATATGGACCTAACTGTATATCGATGGAAAAATAAGAAAGTTATGGCTCTTGGAAGAAAAAGAGCAAAAAAACGAAAGCACAAAAACAGAAAATCACAAAGTCGTGATGGGGTTAAGGGGAATATATCACCACATTTGACCTATCTAAATTATTAATAGCCATTGCAGAGTATTAGATCAGCGATCAGGGCAGTGAAAGTTGAATGCCCATACTGAGACAAGGTAAAAAAGTAAAATGTACATTTTTCAAAATGGTAAAAATATTTTTTTAAAATCACAAAATAAAGAATAAAATGACAAAAAAATGTACAGTTGTATGAAAAAGTGTTTTCCGCCTTCCTTATTTCCTATTCTTTTGCATGTTTGCCACACTTAAATGTTTCAGATCATCAAACAAAATTAAATATTAGACAAAGATAATACAAGTGAACACAAAATGCTATTTTTAAATTAAGATCTTTATTATTAAGGGAAACATAAATCCAAATCTACAAAGCTCTGTGTGAAAAAGTGATTGCCCCCTAAACCTAATAACTGGTTCAGCCATCCTTAACAGCAATAACTGCAGACAAGCATTTGCGATAACTAGCAATGAGTCTTTTATGTCGCTCTGGAGGCATTTTGGCCCACTCATCTTTGCAGAATTGTTGTATTTCAGCCACATTGAAGGGTTTTCCAAGCATGAACTGCCTTTTAAGGCATGTTTTAACGTGGGGCAATCACATTAGAAGAAGGCACCTCTGTGCTCTGAAAGTTTGCAAATACCTTTCTTGGCTAACCAGAAAAAAATGTATCACTCCGAGAATGCTATTGTCATTTCTGCGCAAAAAGTATTTACATACATTTTTCTCGCTAACACAGTAGCACAATATAATTAATTTTTTATTCAGCAAAGAATAAAGATGATCCAAAACATCATGCAAAATGTTCGTAGTAAATGCTTCAACCCCGTCCACAAAAAAAATTCACACTCAGGTCCATCCTCTGTTAACGGAAATATAAGGGGCTTCCATGTTACTGGTAACACAAAGGCTCCGGAAAAGTGAAATGGCTCCCCCAATAAGAAATCCAGTGAATTCTGAGCTCCCAAATCCAAAAGTCCCCAACCATTTTGATCCTCTGGTGCCTAAGCCACATTTAACGTCCACGTTGGTCAGTACTGTAGTGATGAGAACCCACTTAATTTATGGGGTGCGTGTCTCCAAAAGAACAAACTGGGCGCAATGTACGGGCACTACAATGTACTTGGCACTACAACATCAGATTTGTAATTTTCACTCAGCTACATCTATTGATGTTTGTTTCTGGAAAACAACAATAGAGTCAAAATCATCACTATGCCTGTAGATAAATTCACAAAAGGGTATTATTCCCAAAATTGGGTCGCTTGAAAGGTGATTAAGCTCTTCTGACAGTTATGTGCTCTGTATATGAAGTCCAAAAACTATTCTAGGAAATTTGTGCTCCAAAAGTCAAATAGCGCTCCTTCACTCCCGAGTCTGACGTGTGGCTAAGCATTACTACACAGACACATATGAGGTATTACCAAGTTCAGTAGAACCTGTGTATCACATTTTGGTGCAATTTTTATCAATTTCCCAGTGTGAAAATCTAAAATCTGGGGCTAAAACAACATTTTTGTGGTAATAAATGAATAAATGTGTAATTATTTTTTTCTTTGCCACCCATTGGCTTTGCTCTGTGCCTAGTTTTGACCACATATGGTGTATTGTCGTACACAGGAGAAATTGCGCAACAAATTTTATCATGCACTAGCTGAAGACCCCGGCGTTGCCTGGGCATAGTAAATATCTGTGGTTAGTTATAGCACCTCACTTCTCTTATTTTCCCATTACGCCTCTCATTTTCCCAATCACATCTTTCATTTTCCCCCTCACATCTCTCATTTTCTCCCTCACACCTCTCATTTTCTCCCTCACTCCTCTCATTCCCCCCTAACACTTGTCATTTCGACCTCACATCTGTCATTTTCCAATCACGCCACTATTTTCCCTCACTCCTCTCATTTTGCACTCACACCTTTTCATTTTCACCTCACACCTCTCATTTTCACCTCAGTATATACATGTTTTTCATCTCCCTTATATATAGTATACACCTGTATGTCATCTCCTGTATATAGTATATACCTGTATGTCATCTCCCCTATATATAGTATATAAATGCTGTGTGTCATCTCCCCTGTATATAGTATATACCTGTATGTCATCTCCTCCTATATATAGTATATACCTGTATGTCATCTCCTTCTATATATAGTATATACCTGTATGTCATCTCCTCCTGTATATAGTATATACCTGTGTGTCATCTCCCCTGTATATAGTATATATCTGTGTGTCATCTCCTCCTGTATATAGTATATACCTGTATGTCATCTTCTATATATAGCACATATCTGTATGTCATCTCCTGTATATACTATATACCTGTAGGTCATCTGCTCCTGTATATAGTATATACCTGTGTGTCATCTCCTCCTGTATATAGTATATACCTGTATGTCATCTCCTCATGTATATAGTATGTACCTGTATGTCATCTCCTCTATATAGTATATAACTGTGTGTCATCTCTCCTGTATATAGTATATACCTGTGTGTCATCTCCTCCTGTATTAGACCTCGTTCACAAGTTATTTGCTGAGTATTTTTAACTCAGTATTTGTAAGCTAAATTGGCAGCCTGATAAATCCCCAGCCAACAGGAAGCCCTCCCCCAGGCAGTATATATTAGCTCACACATACACATAATAGACAGGTCATGTGACTGACAGCTGCCGTATTTCCTATATGGTACATTTGTTGCTCTTTTAGTTTGTCTGCTTATTAATCAGATTTTTATTTTTGAAGGATAATACCAGACTCTTGTGTGTTTTAGGGCGAGTTTCATATGTCAAGTTGTGTGTTGAGTTGCGTGTGGCGACATGCATGTAGCGACTTTTGTGAGATGAGTTTTGTGTGGCGACATGCGTGTAGCAACTTTTTGTGTGTCAAGTTGCATGTGACAGGTTAGTGTAGCAAGTTGTGTGCAGCAAGTTTTACGCCTGGCGAGTTTTGCGCATGGCAAGTTTTATGTGTGGTGCCTTTTGAGTATGTGCAAGTTTTGTGTGAGGCAACTTTTGCATGTGTTGCAACTTTGGTGCATGTAGCAATTTTTCCGCGTGTGCAAGTTTTGCGTGTGGCGAGTTTTCCATGAGGTGAGTTTTGCACTTGTGGCGAGTTTTGCGTCAGCTTAGTTTTTGCATGAGGCGAGTTTTGCGGGTGGCGAGTTCTGAGCAGCGACTTTTGTGTTTCGACTTTTATGTGGCGAGGTTGGTGTATGTGTGGTGAAATGTGTGCTGAGGGTAATATGTGTTCAAGCACGTGGTAGTGTGTGGCGCATTTTGTGTGTGTGTTCATATCCCCGTGTGTCGTGAGTATCCCATGTCGGGGCCCCACCTCGCTCTCACTCTTTAAGTCCCCCTTGTTCACATCTGGCAGCTGTCAATTTGCCTCCAACACTTTTCCTTTCACTTTTCCCCATTATGTAGATAGGGGCAAAATTGTTTGGTGAATTGGAAAGCGCGGGGTTAAAATTTCACCTCACAACATAGCCTATGACGCTCTCGGGGTCCAGACGTGTGACTGTGCAAAATTTTGTGTCTGTAGCTGCGACGCCTCCAACACTTTTCCTTTCACTTTTTCCACATTATGTAGATAGGGGCAAAATTGTTTGGTGAATTGGAACAGGCGGGGTTAAAATTTCACCTCACAACATAGCCTATGACGCTATAAGGGTCCAGACGTGTGACTGTGCAAAATTTTGTGGCTGTAGCTGCGACGCCTCCAACACTTTTCCTTTCACTTTTTTCCGCATTATGTAGATAGGGGCAAAATTCTTTGGTGAATTGGAATGCGCGGGGTTAAAATTTCGCCTCACAACATAGCCTATGACGCTCTCGGGGTCCAGACGTGTGACTGTGCAAAATTTTGTGGCTGTAGCTGCGACGGTGCAGATGCCAAACCCGGACATACATACATACACACACACACATACACACACATTCAGCTTTATATATTAGATTTTCTGAAGTGTATGCAGCGCCCGAGGGACCTGGTCGTTGCAGTAATGTCGCTCTGCCGCTAAGGGGAGTGATGGTACGTTTGATGGCACTAAAGGAGTTCATCTGACCAGGTATCACCAGCACACATTACACTTCACACTCCGGCCACTAGGGGGAGCAAAAGGTTTTACTTATTAGGCCACTCCTCACACTGGTAAAACTAGGGGTTGGATAGGAAGGTAGAGAGAAGCTGACTGGGTTTTGTCCAGGCAATATCCCGTGGCAGGGGGTGTTGCGGGGAAGATTCAGGGGGGTCCCTGTCAGGCGTGGGAACCTGGCAGGCACCTAGCGACAAGGACAGATCGTTACAGAGCCGTGCCTGCACTACCTTGCGGCGGCATCTAAAGAAAGGACACGAAGCGAAGGATATTGTGGACAGTGAGAAACGAGATCAAAGCACAAAGGAGAGCCAGTAGGAGTCGTGCCCCGAGAACGGCAACATCCTACTGAGGTGCGTAGCCGGTGACCGGAACACCGAAGAAGAAACTGACTCTATGCCTTACTTCAAATACCGCAGGACAGTTAATTATAGGTTGGCTGTCTACCTTACATCACCTAAGCAGACATAGGGGGCAACCGTGGAGAGGGGCGTCTCTAGGGTCCCAGAATAGCTCCGAGCCTACCCGTCAAAAGGGTGCGTACTAGCCATAACAAACCTGGGGGATGAAGAATAGAAAGAACGAGAAAGAACGAGAACAGAAGTTGTGAGGACTATCCCGAATGCTCAGCAGGGAAGCACTACAACACACAGGCGCTAGTGGTAGGCACTGATTTCCACCCGCAAAGGGAACTCTGGGTGTGCCTTCGGACCAGCCAGTCTCAGACAGCCCTGTTGACAGTGCTCTGGATTGAGGATCCTGAAGCCTTCAGTAAAGCGGTAAAGAGACTGCAACCCTGTGTCCTCGTTATTGACTGCACCTCACACCATTGCTATCCACATTATCGGGAAGCCCTGGGGACATAGTTCACCTGTGGGAAGGTATACCATCTAGCTGCCATCACATCACACCAGTGGACCCCAAGCAGCGTCGGTCTCCCTGGCCGAATACCACAGGTGGCGTCACGAACTCTTGACAAACTACCATCAACCCTTTCATTGGACGCCCCTTAGCAGGGTCACAGACTGGGTCCCGCCACTGTGACAACCCCAGAAGTGAGACAGAGAGGACCGGTACCGAGTAACCTGTGGCCCTGTGTCTGGGGGTGCTCCATGTACCCTTGTGAAAATGAAAATTTGGGGCTAAAGCAACATTTTTGTGGGAAAAATGTCATGTTTTTATTTTTACCGTTCAACAATATAAAATTCTGTGAAGCGCCTGCGGGTTCAATGTGCTCACCAAACCTCTAGATAAATTCCTTGAGGGTGTAGTTTCCAAAATTGGGTCACTTGTGGAAGGTTTCCACTATTTAGGCACATCAAGGGCTCTACAAACGTAAAATGGTGCCCCAGACCATTCTATCAAAGTCTGCGCGCAAAAACGTTGCTCCTTCTTTTCATAGCTCAGCAGTGTGTCCAAACAGTAGTTTCTCACTACACATCGACATACTCAGGAAGACTTGTACAGAAAATTTTGGGGTCAATTTTTTCCTGCTACCCTTGTGAAAATGAAAAATTTGGGGCTAAAGAAATATATTTGTGAGAAAAATGTCATTTTTTTAAATGTTACCTGTAGATAAATTCCTTGAGGGGTGTAGTTTCCAAAATGGGGTCACTTATGAGGGTTCCCCTGTTTAGGTACATCAGGGGCTCTACAAACATGACATGTGGTCCAATATCTATTTTAGTTAATTTTTCATTCCAAGGTCAAATGGTGCAACTACCGTTCTGTGTACTCTACAGTAGACAGAAAAATGAAAAATTTGGTGCTAAAGCAACATTTTTGTGGGAAAATTTATTTTCATTTTTTCCTTCCACATTGCTTTAAAACCTGTGAATCGTCTGAACAGCTTGAAAAACTGAGAGGTGCAGTTTTTAAAATGGTGTCACTTTTGGGTATTTTCTGTCACATAGGCCATTCAAAGTCACTTCAAACGGGATGTAGTCCCTAAAAAAATGGATTTGTTCATTTTGTTGGAAAAATTAGAAATTGTTCATTTTTCACTTTTTAACTTTATAACAAAAAAAAACAGGTTTTAAAAATGATGGTGGGAAATGTTATTTATTATCTATTTTGTGTGATGTAACTCTCTTGTTTGAAAATTGCGAAATTTTCACAATTTTCTCCAAATTTATGATATTTTCACAAATAAACGCAAAAAAAAAAAAAATCAACTCTAAAGTACATTGTGTCAAAAATTGTTGTAAAAAACAATCTCAAAATCACTGGGACCCGTTGACGTATTCCAGAGTTTATTACCTCATAAAGTGACACTCCTCAGAATTGGAAAATTTGGCCTGGTCATGAAGGTGAAAACTGGCGACACCGGGTGAAAGAGATAAGGTGCATTGGTTGTTACAATTATTTTTTTTTTATAAACCTTCTAATTTCTCTAAAATCGTTACTGCTTGCAACCAATGTAAAACTAATTTGTGACTAACAGATATTACATTGCAATAAGGAGCATGAGAGCGTATGTGTTCTTTGGAGTTATAGCAGACAGGCAGGACGGACTGCTCTGGCATGGAAAGGCGCAGCAATCTGGAGAGACTGACTTGGTTGTCATGGGGACAGGACACACAACACGAGCTGAGAGGCGAGAACATACTAGGATAATAAGACCAAAGG
Source organism: Ranitomeya imitator (assembly GCF_032444005.1). Lineage (NCBI taxonomy): Eukaryota > Metazoa > Chordata > Amphibia > Anura > Dendrobatidae > Ranitomeya > Ranitomeya imitator. Next base: position 659,522,682 of record NC_091284.1, on the reverse strand, counting down.
AAACTTCCACAAGCACAGGAAGGGTGAAGAGACCAGGAATCATGCAGAGAATCAAGTCAGGTGAAAGTGATTTTACTATTCTTATTCCATTACCGCTGATAAAATCAGAGCACTTTTAGGGTAATGCTGGCAGAGGCGCTAATGTAAATGATTGCTAATAAGACATCATGGCGATTTCACTTTTCTGAAGTTTTAGTGTTGGTTTGAGACTAGTGCCTGTACCTGTTGAAAGTTAAAGAAAGAGATTATCAATTATTTCACAGGCACATGTCATGGACAATATAGTGATTACACAGTAGGGAAATATACTGAAAGAAAAAAAATATCTCTCATCAATGCAAAATCTGCAGCATAATTTTAGATGCTGCGGGTTAAAGGGTTTTTTAATGTTTGCAAAGTGGACCCCAATCAACTGCAAGTATGTAAAATAACACAATCAGATGATACTCACCTTCTGCAATTCCTGCATGGACTCTAAACCACTGCTCCAGTCTCTATGTTTTGGCTGCAGTGGTGACATCATGTGAACAGCGCACATCACCATTGCAGCCAATCACTGAGCACATCATGATGTCTATATTGGCAAAGTCACTGAGCTCATTGATTGGCTGCATCGGTGATGCACGAAGTTAATGTGATGTCACCGCTGCAGCCAAAATATAGAGACAGGAGCAGTGGCCAGTATTGAAATGGTTGTGGTTGAATACCATTTCATTTTGTTATTCTACATGCAGACAAGCCTTTGGGGTCTGCTTTGATAAAAGTGAAGAACTCCTTAAAAGGATAAATGACTGTCCTTACATAATATACTGCTAATTGGCACATTCTTTAAAGGGTACCCGTCAGCTGATACATGGTGCCCAAGTTGTGGACAGCATGTATCTGCCATTGGCTATATGATCACAGCCATGTATGTTTGTCTCTGAAACACTGGGCCGCTGTGGCAAAATGAATGCTGTCATTCAAAAGTACAACTCGTAACGTAACGGAAAAAATAAGCCCTCATATGTCCATGTAGACATAAAAATAAGAGTTATTGTTCTGGGAAGAAGGGGAGGAAAAAATGAAAACGCAAAAACAGAAATTGGCCCTGTTGTGAAGAGGTTAACTAGAGGCTGCTGATGGAACTGTCTTGTCACTTGCACCTCCATCAGCTGCTGATCTTCTCTTAATTATACATTATTAAGCAGACTTTACATCATTACAGAATGCTGTAGATAAGTCCCTGATGCTGGTGGGCTTAGCTCATCTTCGATTTTGGGGGTGACAGGTTCCCTTTAATTCTTAGTGTACTGTGCTGTAGTGGTGGTTGAGAATATCTTCCTGATACAATTCCTTACAGAGTATAATGCAGGAGAGCAACTGAACTTTTCAGGTATTTCCTAGACATAGTCGTTGACTTCAATCATCCAGATGCAGTCCAAAATATGAAACTTTGGAATTCAATAATCCATAAGAAGTCCAAAATATGAAACTTTGGACTCTATGTGACCCAAAACAGGGTCCAAGACGTGGTGTGAACCAAGCCCAAGAGTTAAGCCAGACATATTGTAATAATGATTGTAATGGCTGAATAGTAAATTTGTCAATTTGTCTGTGTACTAGGTTTCTGTGCTGCACATGTTGATCATTTGACTTTACATTCTGAGTATTACTGAATATAGTAATGGGTTAAAATCTAAACACAGAATTGCTTAGCCGTAATAATGATTAAAAATCTTACTGTTTTGCTATTCTTTACATGTCCTCATCCACAACGTATTTAGTCTGGCTTTTTCAACTTCTTTTCTCCCTACCTATGTTAAAAGCCGGTACATGACACATAATACATAAAATCCTCACGTCCATTATGTAGAGCTTTTCTTATTGAGCAATATAATCTACCATAAGCATAATTAAGGGTTAATCACAGCAAGCAACGCTTACTGACAAATCCTCCAGGATTAAAACAAACACAAAGAAACAAATACTCTATGAATGGGAACATGGACAAATATCAATATGGAGTGAAACACCATGCCAAGTCTCTTTATAAATAGCCCTCTGCAGCAGCTATATTGATGTCCCCAATGTCTTACATTATATGGACATTAGCGTATATGGCCTCGTAAACCCTACAGTCTGGTTTGATCCACTATGTGTAGGTGTAATTTATTAACTGAGTAGTATTACATTCAGACTTTACAAAGAAGCCATTGTAACTCCTATTGACATTCCATGTTAGGGTTAGTCTCATTAAAACATGTGCTGTACATAACATAAAGGAAGCCATGGTAGCTTCTTTTGAGGTCCTTAGTAAGAGGTGACCCAACACTGGTCGATCTTTTCCTACTGGTCATTCTCTCAACAAGTAAAACATTACCAGAATACAAAAAACTGGAGTTCGACATCTACAACTCCATGGTGCTCTAAATGCGTAGGAAGTTGAACAAGGATCCGATTGACTAGTTATCAGGAGGGCATAATGGTATCAAACTACATAAAGAGAGGAAATTATTAACTTTGATTATGAAACCCCTTATCATCAATGTATGTGACTGAACAAATGAGTAAAGAATTTATTTGAGTGTAAAGAACCCCATACACAATAGCTCAAAGTCAGCTGAACCCACCAATTGGCATTTCACGACCATTTATGTGTTTGCAGGCCAGTCAATTCTTCACCAATAAAGATGTTGGAAGAGATAAGGATCGGGCAAATTAAATTGAAAGACTCGATTCTTCTGCTCTCCAGGCAGATAAGCCACACTCTCTCCTTTTTGAATGCTTGGCTAAGGTGAACGTTCATGTATATGGGGGAATAAGTTTGGGGTCAAACGAGTGCATAAAAAACAGTCTCATTGTCAGATGCCATACTAATGGGTTGTATGGCATCCATTTTTTTTCTTGCACCCAGTCAAATATAGAGTGAAATTGCAGCATGCTGTGATTTTTTTTTCACAGACGGATTCTGTCAGAGAACAAAATCATTAATCTGCATTGCCCAATTGAATAACAATGGTCAGTATGCTATCCAGGGGCGTACATAGAAAACATTCCCCCAAAACAGTCTGATACTCCCATGTTGAATTCCTCCACATTAGCCTCCACATGCATAGTATACTACTATACCCAATCTCAACTTCCATGTCAAAGTATGGTGTCCCTAACACAGTGTGATCCCCCAACTGTGACCTCCACACAGCCCTCCATGCAGTATAACGGGCTTACATACAGTATAAAGGCCCCACACCGCTCCACACTGTATAATGGCCTAGACCTCCATACAATATAATGTTCCACACACAGTATAATGGATACCATGCAGACCTTCACACTGTATAAATGCTTTCATACAGTATAATGGTCCCCACATAGCCCTCCAAATATTATAATGGCCCCCATATAGCCATCCAACTATTATAATGGACCCACATAGCCTTCCGTATAGCATAATGAGCCCCATATAGTCCTCCATATAGTATTCTGCACTCCACATAGACCAGATACAATTTCAGATCTACAGGTTAGGGAGCATTTGGGAAGCAGTGACCATAACATGGTAAATTTCAATGTAATTTTCAATCAAGCATTCAAAAGGGGAAATTCCAAAACTTAGAACTTTACGAAAGCTGATTTCAACAAATTAAGGGAAGAGGTTAATCATGTGGACTGGGACCAAGTTATGGTAACTGGGGATACTGAAAATAAATGGGGCATATTTACGAAAAACTACCAGACTCCTGCAGAAAACTTATACCCTCTGGTAATAAAAATGTCAAGGAATAAAAAGAAACCATTATGACTAAATAGGACAGTACAACGTTTAATAAGACAAAAACAAAGGGCATTCAAAATCTTGAAAGCCGAGAAAACTGAAATAGTATTTCAGGACTATAAAGATCTAAATAAGAAATGTAAAAAAGAAATCAAGCTAGCAAAGTTATCTACAGAGAAACAAATTGCCAATGACATTAAAATAAATCCCCAAATTTTTTATAAATACATCAATGTCAAAAAGAAGAAAATAGATGGTATCAGCCCCTTAAAAGATGATAGTAACAAGATAATTACAGAGGATAAAGAAAAGGCTGAGATATTACACAGGCACTTTTCATCCATGTTCACCAATGAACTATCTGTTTCATGGATCAATCAACAAGGCAAAAATCTGAAAACCTGATGTGTGAAAGTAGCCTAAGAGTGTTTTTTGGAGCGAATTTTCAGAGAGATAGGTTTAGGGAGTAGGGAGGAGTTGGGACTAGTTGTAATATCAGCCCTTTTCAGAGTAGGTTACAGCAGTTCATTGCACTGTTTGCCAGGCAGGTCTGTGCCAGTGCTGAGCAAGCGTTTGTCACAGCATTTGGTGTAATCTAGCTCAGCCAATACTTTTGGGCTAGTAGCATTGTCTGATAGTCATCTGAGTAGCCCGCCTGTGAAGCTAGCTACACTGCCTGTGTATCTCAATTTTAACTGCATCTAACCCAGTTAATAGTTTTGGGCCTAGGAGCAGTGTCTGCACGTCAGCAGAGTAGCCCGCCTGTGAAACTAACTACACCGCCTGTGTATCCCAATTTTCACTGCATCTAACCCAGTTAATAGTTTTGGGCCTAGGAGCAGTGTCTGCACGTCAGCAGAGTAGCCCGCCTGTGAAACTGACTATACCGCCTGTGTATCTCAATTTTTACTGCATCTAATCCAGTTAATAGTTTTGGGCCTAGGAGCAATGTCTGCATGTCAGCAGAGTAGCCCGCCTGTGAAACTAACTACACCGCCTGTGTATCTCAATTTTTACTGCATCTAATCCAGTTCATAGTTTGGGGCCTAGGAGCAGTGTCTGCACTGTTGTGAATTCTGCTCTTGGGTTCCCTCCAGTGGTTGTAGGTGGGAATGCAGTTGTCTTTGACTCGCAGTCCTGGCCAGGTGTATCGGATGATTACAATTCTGACTGGGATATTTAGGTGTGCAGGATCCTTTAGCCCTTGCCAGTTGTCAATGTTCCTTGTGAAGTGTTGGATCACTTTCTGGCTTCTCCTGCTTGCTGCCAAATTCAGCAAAGATACGTGTTTGGTTTTTGTATCTGTGGCACACTGCTGTGTGCTTGTTTCAGTTTTATTCCTGCTCTGATTGCAGGATTCACTGGAGTTGTAGATTTAAGCTCCTACATCTTTTAGTTAGATGTAGGAAGTTTTTTGTATATTTTGCTGTGGATGTTTTGAAGGGTTTTAATACTGACCGCACAGAACTCTGTCCTATCCTGTCCTATCTAGCTAGAGTGGCCTCCTGTGCTAAATACTGTTTTTCTGCCTGTGTATGTTTTTTCCTCTCCGACTCACCACCAATATTGGTGGGGGGCTGTCTATCCTTTGGGGATTTTCTCTGAGGCAAGATAGTATTCCAATTTCCATCTTTAGGGGTATTTAGTCCTACGGCTGTGATGAGGTGTCTAGGTGTGTTAGGTACACTCCACGGCTACTTCTAGTTGTGGTGTTAAGTTCAGGATTGCGGTCAGTATAGTGGCCACTTTCTCCAGTGAAAGTTCTCATGCAGCTCCAAGGTCACCGGATCATAACAGTACAACTTGCCAACAATTAGTTAAATGCATCTCAGAAGAAGGAAAGGAAGCTCTTGAGTGATTTTTTTTTCTCCAGTCTGTTTTGTGTTCTCTTCCCTCTTAATATCTGGGTGGCTGAGGAGCCTGGTGCAAGCATGAATGTTCAGGAATTAGCTTCTCATGTAGACCAGCTTCCTGCTAGGGTGCAAGGTATTTCTGATTATATTGTTCAGACTCCTGCTTTAAAACCGAAGATTCCTACTCCTGATTTGTTTTCTGGTGACAGGTCTAAATTTTTGAGTTTTAAAAATAACTGTAAACTGTTTTTTGACCTGAGACCTCGATCCTCTGGTGATTCCATTCAGCGGGTAAAAATCGTAATCTCCCTGCTGCGTGGCGACCCGCAGGATTGGGTATTTTCCCTGGAATCTGGTAATCCAGCTTTGCTTAATATTGACTCCTTTTTTCAGGCTTTAGGACTATTATATGATGAACCTAATTCTGTGGATCAAGCTGAGAAGACCTTGTTGGCCCTGTCTCAGGGTCAAGAGGTGGCAGAATTGTATTGTCAGAAATTCAGAAAATGGTCTGAGTTGACTAAATGGAATAATGATGCTTTGGTGGCAATTTTCAGAAGGGGGCTTTCTGAATCCGTTAAAGATGTTATGGTGGGGTTTCCCACGCCTTCCGGTCTGAGTGATTCTATGTCTCTGGCCATTCAGATTGACCGACGCCTGCAGGAGCGCAGAACTGTGCGCGCTGTGGCGTTATCCTCAGAGCAAATTTCTGAGCCTATGCAATGTGATAGAATTCTGTCTAGAACGGAACGACAAGGTTTCAGACGTCAAAATAGGTTGTGTTATTATTGTGGCGACGCTTCTCATGTCATTTCTGTCTGCCCTAAACGGACAAAGAGGATCGCCAGTTCAATTACCATCAGTACTGTACAACCTAAATTTCTGTTATCTGTGTCCTTGATCTGCTCATTGTCATCATTTTCTGTCATGGCATTTGTGGATTCAGGCGCCGCCTTGAATTTAATGGATTTTGAGTTTGCCAAGCGTTGTGGTTTTCCCTTGCAGCCTTTGCAGAACCCTATTCCTTTAAGGGGCATTGATGCTACACCCTTGGCTAGAAATAAGCCCCAGTTTTGGACACAGGTGACCATGCGCATGGCGCCAGCCCATCAGGAAGATTGTCGATTTCTGGTGTTGCATAATTTGCATGATGCTATCGTGCTGGGTTTTCAGTGGTTGCAGGTACATAATCCTGTGTTGGACTGGAAGTCCATGTCTGTGACTAGTTGTGGTTGTCAGGGGGTTCATAATGATGTTCCTTTGATGTCAATCTCCTCTTCTTCACCTTCTGAAATTCCAGAGTTTTTGTCTGATTTTCAGGATGTATTTGATGAGCCCATGTCCAGTTTTCTTCCACCGCACAGGGACTGCGATTGTGCTATTGACTTGATTCCAGGCTGTAAGTTTCCTAAAGGTCGACTTTTTAATCTATCTGTGCCTGAACATACCGCCATGCGGAGCTTTATTAAGGAGTCTTTGGAGAAAGGGCATATTCGACCATCTTCTTCACCGTTGGGAGCGGGGTTCTTTTTTGTTGCTAAAAAAGATGGTTCCTTGAGACCCTGTATAGATTATCGCCTCTTGAATAAAATCACGGTCAAGTTTCAATACCCTAGACTCCACGGCTACTTCTAGTTGTGGTGTTAAGTTCAGGATTGCGGTCAGTATAGTGGCCACTTTCTCCAGTGAAAGTTCTCATGCAGCTCCAAGGTCACCGGATCATAACACTGCACGTCAGCAGAGTAGCCCGCCTGTGAAACTAACTATACTGCCTGTGTATCTCAATTTTTACTGCATCTAATCCAGTTAATATATTTGGGCCTAGGAGCAGTGTCTGCACGTCAGAAGAGTAGCCCGCCTGTGAAACTAACTACACCGCTTGTGTATCTCTATTTTTACTGCATCTAATCCAGTTAATTTTTTTGGGCCTAGGAGCAGTGTCTGTACGTCAGCAGAGTAGCCCACCTGTGAAACTAACTATACCGCCTGTGTATCTCAATTTTTACTGCATCTAATCCAGGTAATATTTTTGGGCCTAGGAGCAGTGTCTGCACGTCAGCAGAGTAGCCTGCCTGTGAAACTAACTATACCGCCTGTGTATCCCTATTTTTACTGCATCTAATCCAGTTAATAGTTTTGGGCCTAGTACCACAGTTTGGCCACTTAGTTCTGCTCGGTTTTCATCCATCGGTTGTTGTGCCAACAACTACAGATACAGAGTTGCCAATTAGTTAAGCACTAAAATGAGTGGCAAAAGGCCTGTTGCTGGCGGAAAGCGGAATAGGTGTGTTGGAAAGGGAAAAAAGGTTGTGTCCGTGGGGTAAGTGGTAAAGCAACAGTAACATCTGCAGAAGAAAGACCATCTTCCAGCCAAAGTAAGATGTCTACTTCTTTTCGTGGACAATCTGATATGATCCCTTTCTTACGACCATCGCTACAAGCATCGTCAAAAATTCCAGATGAGGCACAAAAACAGCAGGTGCTTGAACAGATATCAAGTGCTCGTTCAAGTGGGCTCTCCTCCATGTCAACTTCAACATCACAACTACTCCAGTCCTCAGAGTTGTCACCCCAATCGCACTTGCTTCCTCACAGCTCCCAAGTCTCCAGCTGCCCATCTGAGCATGGGGTAACACACATGGTTGAGTCTGTAGAGCTGTTTACGCATACTATAGCCTGGGAATCAGAGGTCTGCTCCAGAGCTTCTGTGAATCCAGATGAGGAAATGATCTGCACTGATGCCCAGAATCTTTGTGAGTCGGACCAGGCCCAGATGAAGAAGGTTCTGAGCATAATGTAGACCCTCATTCCCAAACTGTAACTCCTGTTGGAGGAGACAATGAGGAAGATGATGATGAAACGAAAACTTGAGTTTTCGGTCAGGGCAGGAAGAGGTTGGCTCTGAGGTCGAAGGGTGTGAGAACACACAGGATGATGATGACGAGGTGGTAGACCCCACTTACTGTCAACCCCCAGTCCGCCAGTCTATGAGGTCAGCAGAGGAGGTGGAGGAGGATGCTAGTGACGAGTGATGACGAGGTAACGTTGTACCTTCCTGGACAGAGATGGAGTACTGGAAGCACGTCAACAACTGCATCCTCACCCCAACTGTGCCTCAGACCAGAAGTCGTGGTGGCTCTTCAGGTCGCACGGGCTCTAAGCCTTGCATAGCCTGGGCATTTTTTGACATTGCAAAGGATGACCCAACTCATGCTGTCTGTAAGATTTGTCAACAAAATCTCAGTAGAGGACAAAAAATGACTAGCTTGAGTACTTCATGCATGAACCATCACATGTATATGAGCCATAAGTTACAGTGGGAAGCTCACTGTGCTACAATGCGGCCTAGTGGGCCGGGTCAACCACCGTCTACCCCTTCAAGTGCATCCGCATCCTCTTCATCCTCTTTGACTGTTAAGAAAGCAGTCGCACATGGTTTTGGACACAGACCTTACACCTTTTTACTCGCAACAGCCAGTGTGATTGGCAGGTCGGCAGGACATTTGCAAGTGGAAATACCTGCTGTTGTTGAGCGCTCTCCGACATCGACACCACATTTTGATCAAGGCAACATAACATCTCCACCTGCACCTTCATCGCAGACAAGCAGTTTTCCAGGGACACCCTACTCAACTCCATCTAAGCACGGCAGCCAGCCCTCAGTCCCTTAGATGTGGACAAGTAAGGTTGAATTTCTCCATCTGCAAGCTGTTGGCTACAGAAATGCTGCCTTTCCGCCTGGTGGACACAGAGGATTTTCGAGACCTTATGTCCATTGCAGTGCCCCAGAACCAGATGCCCAGTCGCCACTACTTCTCAAAGAAAGCTGTGCCTGCGCTACACCAGCATGTCGCACACAACATCACTGCTTCCTTGAAAAACTCTTGGACGAGTAGACATGGACAGGGGCATAACATGTCGGTGAGTGGGCACTGGGTAACTAAGGTGACATCAGGAGAAGGGGCTGCTGTCCAAGTCTTGTCATCCCCATGAGTTGCTCGTTGATCTTCTGTATCTAGAAATTCCTCCACTGCTTCTGCCTCAACCTCCTCTCAGTCCTCCACCTGCACCCAAAGCCTGTCTGGTAATGCCACCCGCAATGTAACTGCGCAGAAGGAATCCTGCAAACCTCCTCACTATGCTGTCACCAGGGCTCAATGGCATCAGGCAGTGTTTACATTGAAATATCTGGGAAATGTGAGTCACACAGCTGAGGAGTTGTGGTCAACTCTGGAGACCGAGTTCCATCAATGGTTGTCTCCACTCAATCTGCAGCCAGGGAAGGCTGTGTGCGACAATGCTGCAAACCTGGGTGTGGCCCTTCGCCGGGGCAATGTCACACACGTGCCTTGTATGGCTCACGTTTTGAACCTGGTTGTCCAGCAATTTTTATCCCACTATCCCAGACTAGATGGGCTTCTGCAGAGGGCACGGTCGCTGTGTGCTCTCTTCTGCTGTTTGCATCCCGCAGCTCAACGACTTACATCTCTACAGAAGTCGTTGGGCCTGCCAGTTCACCAGCTGAAATGCGATGTGCCTACACAATGGAATTCAACTCTGCACATGTTGCAGCGACTGTGGCAGCACCGATGAGCCCTGGTGCAATACGTTAAGACGTATAGCCTGGGCCAATGAGATCAAGAGGTGGGGCAAATCACCCTGCAGGAGTGGTCTCAGATCAGGGACCTATGCACCCTTCTGCACAGTTTTGAAATAACAACGAAGATGTTTAGTGCTGACGATGCCATTATCAGCATGACCATTCAGGTGATTTACATGCTGGAGCACACCTTACACAGTGTTCGGAGTCAGGTGGTGGAACAAGAGGAGGAGGAGGAACAGGAAGAGTCATATGCGGAAGGGATAATATCTTCAAGGTCAAGAAGGTTGGCAGCACCAAGGCGGCTGGCATTGGAGGCTGGGGGAGAGGGATTACCTAGGGCGCATGGTAGCAGCCAAACTGTTGAGGAAGGTGCAGGAGGCGAGGAAGAAGTGGAGGACGAACTGGCGCTGGGCATGGAAGACTCATCAGATGAGGGAGACCTTGATCAAATATCTGTTTTGCGAGGTTGGGGGAGAGGGCAGACAAAGGAAGCATGATTCTCACCTCACCACCACCAAGACAACAAGGACTTGGCCCTCCTGGATGCGCAAGACACATGAGTGCCTTCTTGCTGCACTACCTGCAACATGACCCTCGGATTGTCAGAATCCAAAGTAATGCCGACTACTGGGTTGCCACACTCTTAGATCCCCAGTACAAAAGCAAATTTTGTGAAATAATTCCTTTCATAGAAAGGGATTCACGCATGCAGGAGTATCAGCAGAGACTGTTACAGATAGGGTTGAGCGAAACGGATCGTTCATTTTTAAAAGTCGCCGACTTTTGGCAAAGTCGGGTTTCATGAAACCCGATCCGACCCTTGTGTGGGGTCGGCCATGCGGTACGCGACTTTCGCGCCAAAGTCGCATTTCAATGACGCGAAAAGCGCCATTTCTCAGCCAATGAAGGTGGACGCAGAGTGTGGGCAGTGTGATGACATAGGTCCTGGTCCCCACCATCTTAGAGAAGGGCATTGCAGTGATTGGCTTGCTGTCTGCGGCGTCACAGGGGCTATAAAGGGGCGTTCCCGCCGACCGCCATCTTACTGCTGCTGATCTGAGCCTAGGGAGAGGTTGCTGCCGCTTCGTCAGAAGCAGGGATAGCGTTAGGCAGGGTCCATTAACCACCAAACCGCTTGTGCTGTAGCGATTTCCACTGTCCAACACCACCTTTTGTTTGCAGGGACAGTGGAAGCTACATTTTTTTTTCCTCAGCGCTGTAGCTCATTGGGCTGCCCTAGAAGGCTCCCTGATAACTGCATTGCTGTGTGTACGCCGCTGTGCAAACCAACTGCTTTTTTCAAAGCACAAATCCTGTTGTTCCTTCCTTTCTGCACAGCTATCTTGTTTGTTTGTCCACACTTTTTATTTAATTTGTGCATCAGTCCACTCCTTATTGCTGCCTGCCATACCTGGCTGAGATTACTGCAGGGAGATAGTAATTGTAGGACAGTCCCTGTTTTTTTTTTTTTTTGTGGGAGATTAAGATTGGCATTTCTGCTAGAGTGCCATCCCTGTGTGTGCCATCTTTCTCACATAGTGGGCCATAGAAAGCCTTTTCATTTTTCTGTTTTTTTTTTGTGGGGTTTATAAATTCTCCCTGAAAAAAAAAAAAACAGTGGGAGATTAATATTGGCCTCTGGGCTTGTGTGCCAGTCCTGAGTGTGCCATCTCTCTCTCAAATAGTGGGCCATAGAAAGCCTATTAATTTTTTTTATTGGGTTTCTAAATTCTCCCTGAAAAAATAAAAATAAATCAGTGGGAGATTAATATTGCCCTTTCTGCTTGTGTGCCACTCCTGACTCCTGGGTGTGCCATCTCTCTCTCTCAAATAGTGGGCCATAGAAAGCCTATTAATTTTTTTTTATTGGGTTTCTAAATACTCCCAGAAAAAATAAAAAAAAATCAGTGGGAGATTAATATTGCCCTTTCTGCTTGTGTGCCACACCTGACTCCTGGGTGTGCCATCTCTCTCTCTCAAATAGTGGGCCATAGAAAGCCTATTAATTTTTTTTTATTGGGTTTCTAAATACTCCCAGAAAAAATAAAAAAAAATCAGTGGGAGATTAATATTGCCCTTTCTGCTTGTGTGCCACTCCTGACTCCTGGGTGTGCCATCTCTCTCTCTCAACTAGTGGGCCATAGAAAGCCTATTTTTTTTATTGTGTTTCTAAATTCTCCCTAAAAAAATTAAAAAGAAATCAGTGGGAGATTAATATTGCCCTTTCTGCTTGTGTGCCAGTCTTGACTCCTGGGTGTGCCATCTCTCTCTCTCTCAAATAGTGGGCACTGGGCCATAGACAGGCTTTTTTTTATTTGGTTTCTAAATTCTCCCTTAAAAAATCATTTTATTTTATTTGGTTTCTAAATTCTTCCTGAAAAAATCATTTTATTTTATTTTGTTTCTAAAGTCTCCCTGAAAAAAAAAAAACAGTGGGAGATTAATATCGCCCTTTCTGCTTGTGTGCCAGTCTTGACTCCTGGGTGTGCCATCTCTCTCTCTCAAATAGTGGGCACTGGGCCATAGAAAGGCTATTTTTTTGATTTAGTTTCTAAATTCTCCCTTCAAAAATCATTTTATTTTATTTGGTTTCTAAATTCTTCCTGAAAAAATCATTTTATTTTATTTTGTTTCTAAAGTCTCCCTGAAAAAATAAAAAAAAAATCAGTGGGAGATTAATATTGCCCTTTCTGCTTGTGTGCCAGTCTTGACTCCTGGGTGTGCCATCTCTCTCTCTCAAATAGTGGGCTCTGGGCCATAGAAAGGCTTTTTTTTTTTATTTGGTTTCTAAATTCTCCCTTAAAAAATCATTTTATTTTATTTGGTTTCTAAATTCTTCCTGAAAAAATCATTTTATTTTATTTTGTTTCTAAAGTCTCCCTGAAAAAAAAAAATCAGTGGGAGATTAATATTGCCCTTTCTGCTTGTGTGCCAGTCTTGACTCCTGGGTGTGCCATCTCTCTCTCTCAAATAGTGGGCACTGGGCCATAGAAAGGCTTTTTTTTTATTTAGTTTCTAAATTCTCCCTTAAAAAATCATTTTATTTTATTTGGTTTCGAAATTCTTCCTGAAAAAATCATTTTATTTTATTTTGTTTCTAAAGTCTCCCTGAAAAAAAAAAAATCAGTGGGAGATTAATATTGCCCTTTCTGCTTGTGTGCCAGTCTTGACTCCTGGGTGTGCCATCTCTCTCTCTCAAATAGTGGGCACTGGGCCATAGAAAGGCTTTTTTTTTATTTGGTTTCTAAATTCTCCCTTAAAAAATCATTTTATTTTATTTTGTTTCTAAAGTCTCCCTGAAAAAAAAAATCAGTGGGAGATTAATATTGCCCTTTCTGCTTGTGTGCCAGTCTTGAATCCTGGGTGTGCCATCTCTCTCTCTCAAATAGTGGGCACTGGGCCATAGAAAGGCTATTTTTTTTAGTTAGTTTCTAAATTCTCCCTTAAAAAATCATTTTATTTTATTTGGTTTCTAAATTCTTCCTGAAAAAATCATTTTGTTTTATTTTGTTTCTAAAGTCTCCCTGAAAAAAAAAATCAGTGGGAGATTAATATTGCCCTTTCTGCTTGTGTGCCAGTCTTGACTCCTGGGTGTGCCATCTCTCTCTCTCAAATAGTGGGGCCTGGAAAGCCTATTTTTTTTTGTATTTGGTTTCTAAATTCTCCCTGAACAAATAAAAAAAAAAAGTGGGAGATCAATATTGACATTTCCGCTTGAGTGACAGTTCTTTGTGTGTGGCATCTCTCTCATTTGGTGCCACCGAAAACAGAGTGTGTAACATTGTGTCTGATTTTCCTTGCGGTCTCACCCACCTGTAAAGGGATATCTAAATCATACTGAAGCTATAGCTCACCGTGTAAGTTGTTTGACAGCAACAAATACCGTTACTTTGGTTACGTTTTTAAAACAATGAGGAAGTCTGGTGGAAGAGGTCGTGGCCGTTCATTGTCAGCTGGTAATGATGGTAGTGGTAGTGGAGCATCAGGTGGTCGTGGGAAAAAAAATATTGCACCTAAGCCTGGAGCTGTGGAGCCAGGTTCGTCGTCTGGCTACAGAAGGCCTCGAACGCTCCCTTTTCTGGGAGTAGGAAAACCGCTTTTAAAGCCGGAGCAGCAAGAGCAAGTTTTGGCTTACCTTGCTGACTCAGCCTCTAGCTCTTTTGCCTCCTCTTTTGAAACTGGTAAATGTAAAAGCAGCGCGTCGTTAGTGGATGTTCACGGTCAGGGACAAGTCGCTTCCTTGTCCTCTTCAGCAAAAACAACAACAGAGAAGGATGCAGCAGGCGACACAACGGGTTACTCCATGGAGCTCTTTACACATACCGTCCCTGGCTTAGAAAGTGAAGCAGTTAACAGGCCATGCCCATTACAAGTTGAATCTGACATGGAGTGCACTGATGCACAGCCACAGCCAGACTACTATGCTCGTCCTTTGACTCAGACCACAACATTGCCCTCGCAGGGTACTGATCCAGAATCAGACCCTGATGAGACTATGTTGCCCAGTCACGAACGCTCTACCACCGACTTACACGGTGACACAGACGAAGTTGCGCACGAGCTAGAAGAGGAGGTTATAGATGACCCAGTTGTTGACCCCGATTGGCAGCCATTGGGGGAACAGGGTGCAGGCGGCAGTAGTTCTGAAGCGGAGGAGGAGGGGCCGCAGCAGGCATCAACATCGCAACAGGTTCCATCTGCCGGGCCCGTAGATGGGACAAAACGCGTGGCAAAGCCAAAAACTGTTGGAGGACAGCGTGTCCATCCGGTTAAAGCTCAGTCTGCAATGCCTAAAAAGGGATCCGAGGCTCGAAAGAGTGCAGTCTGGCATTTTTTTAAAAAACATCCAATTGATCCGCACAAAGTCATCTGTCAAAAATGTTCAACTACCTTAAGCAGAGGTCAGAATCTGAAAAGTCTAAATACAAGTTGCATGCATAGACATTTAACCACCATGCATTTGCAAGCCTGGACTAACTACCAAACATCCCTTAAGGTTGTAGCACCCTCGGCCAATGAAGCTACTCACCAACGCTACATCCCTGCCGTCACTGTAAGGCCACCATTTTCCGCACCACCTGCAGTATCTGTGCAGGTTTCTTTGCCAGGCCAAAGCAGTCAGGGAATCACCAGTTTCGTAGTAGGAAACACTGCATCTAGGGCACAGGCGGAAACAATACCGTCTCCAACCGTCTCTCAGTCTGCCATGTCCACCGGCATACCCGCTAGTTCCACGATCTCCAGCTCTCCAGTCCAGCTCACCCTACATGAGACTCTGGTTAGAAAAAGGAAGTACTTATCCTCGCATCCGCGTACACAGGGTTTGAACGCCCACATAGCTAGACTAATCTCGTTAGAGATGATGCCCTACCGGTTAGTTGAAAGTGAAGCTTTCAAAGCCCTGATGGACTACGCTGTACCACGCTACGAGCTACCCAGTCGACACTTCTTTTCGAGAAAAGCCATCCCAGCCCTCCACCAGCATGTTAAAGAGCGCATCGTCCATGCACTCAGGCAATCTGTGAGTACAAAGGTGCACCTGACAACAGATGCATGGACCAGTAGGCATGGCCAGGGACGTTACGTGTCCATCACGGCACACTGGGTGAATGTGGTGGATGCAGGGTCCACAGGGAACAGCAATTTCGGGACAGTTCTGCCTAGCCCACGGTCTAGGAAACAGTTGGCTGTAGGCGTTCGCACCCCCTCCTCCTCCTCCTTGTCCTCCTGCAGAAGCGAGAGCTCGTCCACAGATCGCAGTCGCCCAATCACTCCATCGGCAGCTGCCACTGTTGCACACCAGTTGTCCCATTATGGGGCAGCCACTGGCAAGCGTCAGCAGGCTGTATTGGCTATGAAGTGTTTGGGCGACAACAGACACACCGCGGAAGTTCTGTCCGAGTTCTTGCAGAAAGAAACGCAGTCGTGGCTGGGCACAGTAGATCTTGAGGCAGGCAAGGTAGTGAGTGATAACAGAAGGAATTTCATGGCTGCCATCTCCCTTTCCCAACTGAAACACATTCCTTGCCTGGCTCACACCTTAAACCTGGTGGTGCAGTGCTTCCTGAAAACTTATCCGGGGTTATCCGACCTGCTCCTCAAAGTGCGCGGACTTTGCTCACATATCCGCCGTTCGCCCGTACACTCCAGCCGTATGCAGACCTATCAGCGGTCTTTGAACCTTCCCCAGCATCGCCTAATCATAGACGTTGCAACAAGGTGGAACTCAACACTGCACATGCTTCAGAGACTGTGCGAACAGAGGCGGGCTGTAATGTTTTTGTGGGAGGATACGCATACACGGGCAGGCAGTAGGATGGCAGACATGGAGTTGTCAGGTGTGCAGTGGTCGAAGATACAAGACATGTGTCAAGTCCTTCAGTGTTTTGAGGAATGCACACGGCTGGTTAGTGCAGACAACGCCATAATAAGCATGAGCATCCCCCTAATGCGTCTGCTGACGCAAAGTTTGACGCACATAAAAAATCAGGCGTCTGCAGCAGAGGAACAGGAAAGCCTTGATGACAGTCAGCCATTGTCTGGTCAGGGCAGTGTACAGGACGAGGTAGCGGTTGAAGAGGAGGAGGACAAGGAGGATGATGGGGATGAGTATATTTTTAATGAGGAAGCTTTTCCGGGGCCACTGGAAATTGGTGGCGTGGCAAGGCCGGGTTCTGGTTTTTTGAGGGACACAAGTGACGTAGATTTGCCTGAAACTGCCCCTCAACCCAGCACAACCGCAGATTTGACAACTGGAACTTTGGCCCACATGGCGGATTATGCCTTACATATCCTCAAAAGGGACACACGCATTACTAAAATGATGAACGATGACGATTACCGGTTGGCCTGCCTCCTTGATCCTCGCTAAAAAGGCAAATTGCAAAATATTATGCCACATGACAACTTGGAACTAATATTAGCAACCAAACAATCAACTCTTGTTGACCGTTTGCTTCAGGCATTCCCAGCACACAGCGCCCGTGATCGTTCTCACACGAGCAGCAGGGGGCAGCAGAACAGAAGTGTTAGAGGTGCAGAAATCCGAAGTGGCGTTGGACAGAGGGGTTTTCTGACCAGGTTGTGGAGTGATTTTGCTATGACCGCAGACAGGACAGGTACTGCTGCATCAATTCAAAGTGACAGGAGACAACATTTGTCCAGTATGGTTACTAACTATTTTTTATCACTTATCGATGTTCTACCTCAACCGTCATTCCCATTTGATTACTGGGCATCCAAATTAGACACCTGGCCAGAATTGGCAGAATATGCATTGCAGGAGCTTGCTTGCCCGGCAGCTAGTGTCCTATCAGAAAGAGTATTCAGTGCTGCAGGTTCAATATTAACCGAAAAAAGGACTCGTCTGGCCACCCAAAATGTTGATGATCTAACCTTCATTAAAATGAACCACAACTGGATTTCGAATTCTTTTGCCCCACCTTGCCCGGCCGACACCTAGCTTTCCTATGAAAAGGTCTTGCCTGTGGACTACTCTGAATGACTTAACCAATCTCGTAATTTGCAGCAGCTGATTGTCCAGCATACGACATGTTTACACCTCCCTAAATGGCCAAACTCCCCAGACGGGGCCCTGGTATCCCCACTTGGTGCAAGCACCCGTGAGAGTGCTGTTTGTCTGAAGAGGTGGGTGTGCCCGCTTTTGGTCTACGGCACTGCCACTGGGTCCCTCATAGTACAATAAAGTGTCTCTGGCGGTGGTGGTGCGCACCCAACGTCAGACACACTGTTGTAACATGAGGGGCCCTGGGCATGTACCGCCGGCCACAAGAGAGTTCACCCACCCCCAGCTCAAACATTGCTCAACCACTGGCACAATTATCTCTCACAGTTACACCTATGTTTAGTCTATGCGCTGACATCCGTAAATTACTGCCACTGACAATACCATTGTGTTGACATGTATGATGGTACTTAACATAGTCAGGGGCAGTGTCCTATATTTACCCAAGTAAATACTTTGTGCAAAATTACTAGGTCTGAAACTACGCAGAGGAGCCCAACCCTGTACCTAATGATTGCACCCTTTTGGTTTTTCTTTTTGTTGTAATGCGAGACATTAACATGTATTGATTTTTTGGGACTACTAACTGGCAGACACTCATCACAATCGGCCGCCGCTGACAACACCAATGGTGCCCACTGCCTGTGTACCCCTGCAAGAGAATTCAAAGTGCCTACAGCCCAATTTTATTATGTTAGGCCTTCGAAGCCTGTCTGCGGTCCCTCCTTCCACTAGGCCTCCACTGACCAGTCTACTGCTGCCCGTGCACCCCTGGAACCAATTCTAAAGTGCCTACAGCCATATTTTATTATGTTAGGCCTTCGAAGCCTGTCTGCGGTCCGTTCTTTCTACTACTCCTCCACTGACCAGACCACTGCTGCCCGTGTACCCCTGGAACCTATTTAAAAGTGCCTACAGCCCAATTTTTTTATGTTAGGCCTTCGAAGCCTGTCTGCGGTCCGTTCTTTCTACTACTCCTCCACTGACCAGACCACTGCTGCCCGTGTACCCCTGGAACCTATTTAAAAGTGTCTACAGCCCAATTTTTTTATGTTAGGCCTTCGAAGCCTGTCTGCGGTCCCTCCTTCCACTAGGCCTCCACTGACCAGTCTACTGCTGCCCGTGCACCCCTGGAACCAATTCTAAAGTGCCTACAGCCATATTTTATTATGTTAGGCCTTCGAAGCCTGTCTGCGGTCTGTTCTTTCTACTACTCCTCCACTGACCAGACCACTGCTGCCCGTGTACCCCTGGAACCTATTTAAAAGTTCCTACAGCCCAATTTTTTTATGTTAGGCCTTCGAAGCCTGTCTGCGGTCCCTCCTTCCACTAGGCCTCCACTGACCTGTCTACTGCTGCCCCTGTACCCCTGGAACCAATTATAAAGTGCCTACAGCCCAATTTTATTATGTTAGGCCTTCGAAGCCTGTCTGCGGTCCGTTCTTTCTACTACTCCTCCACTGACCAGACCACTGCTGCCCGTGTACCCCTGGAACCTATTTAAAAGTGCCTACAGCCCAATTTTTTTATGTTAGGCCTTCGAAGCCTGTCTGCGGTCCCTCCTTCCACTAGGCCTCCACTGACCAGTGTACTGCTGCCCGTGCACCCCTGGAACCAATTCTAAAGTGCCTACAGCCCAATTTTATTATGTTAGGCCTTCGAAGCCTGTCTGCGGTCCGTTCTTTCTACTACTCCTCCTCTGACCAAACCACTGCGGCCCGTGTACCCCTGGAACCTATTTAAAAGTGCCTACCGCCCAATTTTTTTATGTTAGGCCTTCGAAGCCTGTCTGCAGTCCCTCCTTCCACTAGGCCTCCACTGACCAGTCTACTGCTGCCCGTGCACCCCTGGAACCAATTCTAAAGTGCCTACAGCCCAATTTTTTTATGTTAGGCCTTCGAAGCCTGTCTGCGGTCCCTCCTTCCACTAGGCCTCCACTGACCAGCCTACTGCTGCCCGTGCACCCCTGGAACCAATTCTAAAGTGCCTACAGCCATATTTTATTATGTTAGGCCTTCGAAGCCTGTCTGCGGTCCCTCCTTCCACTAGGCCTCCACTGACCAGTCTACTGCTGCCCGTGCACCCCTGGAACCAATTCTAAAGTGCATACAGCCATATTTTATTACGTTAGGCCTTCGAAGCCTGTCTGCGGTCCGTTCTTTCTACTACTCCTCCACTGACCAGACCACTGCTGCCCGTGTACCCCTGGAACCTATTTAAAAGTGCCTACAGCCCAATTTTTTTATGTTAGGCCTTCGAAGCCTGTCTGTGGTCCCTCCTTCCACTAGGCCTCCACTGACCTGTCTACTGCTGCCCGTGTACCCCTGGAACCAATTATAAAGTAGAAAAAAAAAATCTATAAATCTTCAGCAGAGCGAGTGTGAGCGAGCTGAGTGTGGCCTGAGCGTAAGTGTGGACGGCGGTAAGTGTGACTTGTGATTCAGTGACTTTGGAGTCAGGGAGTTTCCAAGGGAGGAATTACTGAATTGCTGTCTGATTTTTATTAATACTTTGTATTTATTTTTATTTTTTTTATTGAACTGTTCTGTCTGGTGCAATCCCCATTAGGAAATGTGCTCCACGATTGTTAATGCCATCCAGTGCACATCTTGCCACATGTATGCAGTCCTTGAGCAGCCGATCGAGGGTGCATACTGCTGTGCGAGATGTGAGCATGTTGTGCATTTGGAAACCCAGATTCTGACTCTAAATGTGCAGCTGGCAACACTGAGATCCATAGACAATATGGAGAGGAGTCTTCTGCTCACGGAGCAGACGCTCAATGGGACAGATGAGGGGGGGATGGTGGGATGGAGCTGCAGGACAATGAAGTAGCAAGCTGGGTGACAGTTAGGAAGCGGGGTAGAGGGAAGAGTGCCAGGGAGGCTAGTCCTGATCTGGAACACCCCAATAAGTTTGCTAAGTTGGCAGATGAGGGGGGTGCCAGTACAGGGGTAGCACTGCTGCAGCCAGGCATGTCCTCTGAAAGCCGGAGGAGTGACTGCTCCAGTAAGGAGGGAAATAGGAGAGCAGGGCAGGCCAGACAGGTGCTGGTAGTGGGCGACTCAATTATTAGGGGAACAGATAGGGCAATCTGTCACAAAGACAGGGATCGTCGAACGGTGTGCTGCCTACCTGGCGCTCGAGTCCGACACATCGCTGATCGGGTGGACAGATTATTGGGAGGGGCTGGTGAGGACCCAGCGGTCATGGTGCACATTGGCACTAATGACAAAGTTAGAGGTAGGTGGAAGGTCCTTAAAGATGATTTCAGGGAATTAGGCTGCAAGCTGAAAGCAAGGACCTCCAACGTGGTATTTTCCGAAATACTGCCGGTACCACGTGCCACGCCAGAGAGGCAACGGGAGATTAGGGAGGTTAATAAGTGGCTCAAGAATTGGTGTAGGAAAGAGGGGTTTGGGTTCCTGCAGAACTGGGCCGACTTCTCAGTTGGCTACAGGCTCTACGCTAGGGACGGGCTGCACCTCAATGGGAAGGGTGCAGCTGTGCTGGGGGAGAGAATGGCTAGAAGGTTGGAGGAGTGTTTAAACTAGGAATTGGGGGGAGGGTATTCATTTTATAGGAGGGGAAGATAGTGCAGACAGAGACCTGGGCACAAATAAGGAAGTTGGGGGTGGCGGTGGCATGGGGGGTGGGGTCAGAACAGTTAATAATTTAAGAAATAGAAGTACAGAGAGGAACATAAAGTGCATGTATACTAATGCCAGAAGCCTCGCCAACAAAATGGACGAATTAGAACTAATGTTGTTGGAGCATAATTATGACATGGTGGGGATATCTGAAACGTGGCTGGATGAGAGCCATGACTGGGCTGTTAACTTGCAGGGCTATAGCCTGTTCAGAAATGACCGTACAGATAAGCGAGGGGGAGGGGTGTGTCTATATGTAAAATCATCCTTAAAACCCATCCTGCGCGATAATATAGGTGAATTTAATGAAAATGTAGAATCCCTGTGGGTGGAGATAAGGGGAGGGGGAAAAAATAATAAATTACTGATAGGGGTTTGTTATAAATCTCCAAAAATAATGGAAGCAATGGAGAATATCCTCGTAAAGCAAATAGATGAAGCTGCGACTCAAGGAGAAGTCATTATTATGGGGGACTTCAACTACCCTGAAATAGATTGGGGAACAGAAACCTGCAGTTCCAGCAAAGGTAATCGGTTTTTGACAATTATGAGAGACAATTACCTTTCACAACTGGTTCAGGACCCAACAAGAAGGGGGGCACTGCTAGACCTAATATTAACCAACAGGCCAGACCGCATATCAAATATAAGGGTTGGGGGTCACTTGGGAAATAGCGATCACAAAATAATAAGTTTTCATGTATCCTTTAAAAAGATGTGTAGTAGAGGGTTTACAAGGACACTAAACTTCAGGAGGGCAAATTTCCAACGGATGAGAGAGGATCTTGGTGCAATTAACTGGGACGATATCCTGAGACACAAAAATACACAAAGAAAATGGGAGACGTTTATTAGCATCCTGGATAGGACCTGTGCACAGTATATACCAAATGGGAATAAACATACTAGAAATAGGAGGAAACCAATATGGCTAAATAGAGCTGTAAGGGGCGCAATAAGTGACAAAAAGAAAGCATTTAGAGAATTAAAGGAAGTAGGTAGTGAGGAGGCATTAAATAAATACAGAAAATTAAATAAATTCTGTAAAAAGCAAATCAAGGCAGCAAAGATTGAGACAGAGAGACTCATTGCCAGAGAGAGTAAAAATAATCCTAAAATATTCTTTAACTACATAAATAGTAAGAAACTAAAAAATGATAGTGTTGGCCCCCTTAAAAATAGTCTGGGTGAGATGGTGGATGAGGATGAGGAAAAAGCCAATATGCTAAATGACTTTTTTTCATCAGTATTTACACAAGAAAATCCCATGGCAGACAAAATGTCTAGTGATAAAAATTCCCAATTAAATGTCACCTGCTTAACCCAGCAGGAAGTGCGGCGGCGTCTAAAAATCACTAAAATTGACAAATCTCCGGGCCCGGATGGGATACACCCTCGAGTACTGCAGGAATTAAGTACAGTCATTGATAGACCATTATTTTTAATCTTTAAAGACTCCATAATAACAGGGTCTGTGCCGCAGGACTGGCGTATAGCAAATGTGGTGCCAATATTCAAAAAGGGAACAAAAACTGAACTCGGAAATTATAGGCCAGTAAGCTTAACCTCTACTGTGGGTAAAATCCTGGAGGGCATTCTAAGGGACGCTATACTGGAGTATCTGAAGAGGAATAACCTCATGACCCAGTATCAGCACGGGTTTACTAGGGACCGTTCATGTCAGACTAATTTGATCAGTTTCTATGAAGAGGTAAGTTCCGGATTGGACCAAGGGAACCCAGTGGATGTAGTGTATATGGACTTTTCAATAGCTTTTGATATGGTGCCACACAAAAGGTTGATACATAAAATGAGAATAATGGGGATAGGGGAAAATATGTGCAAGTGGGTTGAGAGCTGGCTCAGGGATAGGAAACAAAGGGTGGTTATTAATGGAGCACACTCGGACTGGGTAGCGGTTAGCAGTGGGGTACCACAGGGGTCAGTATTGGGCCCTCTACTTTTTAACATATTTATTAATGACCTTGTAGGGGGCATTCAGAGTAGAATTTCAATATTTGCAGATGACACTAAACTCTGCAGGGTAATCAATACAGATGAGGACAATTTTATATTACAGGATGATTTATGTAAACTAGAAGCTTGGGCTGATAAATGGCAAATGAGCTTTAATGGGGATAAATGTAAGGTCATGCACTTGGGTAGAAGTAATAAGATGTATAATTATGTGCTTAATTCTAAAACTCTGGGCAAAACCGTCAGTGAAAAAGACCTGGGTGTATGGGTGGATGACAAACTTAAATTCAGTGGCCAGTGTCAGGCAGTGGCTACAAAGGCAAATAAAATAATGGGATGCATTAAAAGAGGCATAGATGCTCATGAGGAGAATATAATTTTACCTCTATACAAGTCACTAGATCGACCACACTTAGAATACTGTGCACAGTTCTGGTCTCCGGTGTTTAAGAAAGACATAGCTGAACTGGAGCGGGTGCAGAGAAGAGCGACCAAGGTTATTAGAGGACTGGGGGGTCTGCAATACCAAGATAGGTTATTACACTTGGGGTTATTTAGTTTGGAAAAACGAAGACTAAGGGGTGATCTTATTTTAATGTATAAATATATGAGGGGACAGTACAAAGACCTTTCTGATGATCTTTTTAATCATAGACCTGAAACAGGGACAAGGGGGCATCCTCTGCGGTTGGAGGAAAAAAGGTTTAAGCATAATAACAGATGCGGATTCTTTACTGTAAGAGCAGTGAGACTATGGAACTCTCTGCCGTATGATGTTGTAATGAGTGATTCATTACTTAAATTTAAGAGGGGACTGGATACCTTTCTGGAAAAGTATAATGTTACAGGGTATATACACTAGATTCCTTGATAGGGCGTTGATCCAGGGAACTAGTCTGATTGCCGTATGTGGAGTCGGGAAGGAATTTTTTTCCCCAATGTGGAGCTTACTCTTTGCCACATGGGTTTTTTTTGCCTTCCTCTGGATCAACATGTTAGGGCATGTTAGGTTAGGCTATGGGTTGAACTAGATGGACATATAGTCCTTCAATCTTAATAACTATGTAACTATATGTACAGCCCAATTTTATTATGTTAGGTCTTCGAAGCCTGTCTGCGGTCCGTTCTTTCTACTACTCCTCCACTGACCAGTCTACTGCTGCCCGTGTACCCCTGGAACCAATTATAAAGTGCCTACAGCCCAATTTTATTATGTTAGGCCTTCGAAGCCTGTCTGCGGTCCTTCCTTCCAATAGTTCTCCACTGACCAGACCAATGCTGGCCGTGTACCCCTGGAACCCAGCTGAAAGTGCATGGAACCTCCTTTTTTTCTTTGTTTTATATTTAGAAAGCCCAGATGAACTACGCTGTACCACGGTTCAAGCTACCCAGTCGACATTTCTTTTGCGAGAAAAGCCATCCCAGCCTTCCACCGGCATGAAAAAGTCTGCATTGTCATAGCACTCAGGCAATCAAACAGTAGAAAGGTGCACCTGACAAGAGACGCATGGACCAGTAGGCATGTCCACAAAAAGTTACGTGTCCATTACGGCGCACTGGGTTAATGTGTTGGATGCATGGTCCACAGGGGACAGCCTACAAAGCCTGTCTGCAGTCCCTAATTCAAATTGTCCTCTGCTGACCACACCACTGCTGCCCGTGGACCCCTGGAACCTATTTTTAATTGCATAGAGCATCCTTTTTTTAATAGTAGGCATACAAAGTCTGTCTGCGGTCCACTATTGAAATTGTCCTCCACTGCCCAGAGCAATGCTGCCTGTGTACCCCTGTAACCTTTTTTAAACTGCAGTGAGCCACATTTTTGGTTTAAGGCCTACTACCTGTGTCTGTCTGCGCCACTCAATACAGCTGTCCTCCTTTGAAAAAAGCAGAGCGTCAATAGTCTTGTTTTCAGCCTCTAGGAATATTAAAACTGCATTGGGGCTACTACTTTGGTGGGGCCTACTAACGGTGTCTGCCGCCCCAAGGTGTGCCCCAGGTTTCCTCTCCATTGCTTCGATCTTCCTACTCTCGTTTAGTAGTTGTTGCAAACTACACTGCATTAGGCCTACAAATTGGGTATGGGGTGTAGAGAGACGGTGTGTTACACTCCAAGGTGTTCCCCAGGTTTCGTCCACATTGCTTCGATCTTCCTACTCTCGTTTAGTAGTTGTTGCAAACTACACTGCATTAGGCCTACAAATTGGGTATGGGGTGTAGAGAGACGGTGTGTTACACTCCAAGGTGTTCCCCAGGTTTCGTCCACATTGCTTCGATCTTCCTACTCTCGTTTAGTAGTTGTTGCAAACTACACTGCATTAGGCCTACAAATTGGGTATGGGGTGTAGAGAGACGGTGTGTTACACTCCAAGGTGTTCCCCAGGTTTCGTCCACATTGCTTCGATCTTCCTACTCTCGTTTAGTAGTTGTTGCAAACTACACTGCATTAAGCCTACAAATTGGGTATGGGGTGTAGAGAGAGGGTGTGTTACACTACAAGGTGTTCCCCAGGTTTCGTCCACATTGCTTCGATCTTCCTACTCTCGTTTAGTAGTTGTTGCAAACTACACTGTATTAGGCCTACAAATTGGGTATGGGGTGTAGAGAGATGGTGTGTTACACTCCAAGGTGTTCCCCAGGTTTCGTCCACATTAACATAGTAACACAGTAACATAGTTAGTAAGGCCGAAAAAAGACATTTGTCCATCCAGTTCAGCCTATATTCCATCATAATAAATACCCAGATCTACGTCCTTCTACAGAACCTAATAATTGTATGATACAATATTGTTCTGCTCCAGGAAGACATCCAGGCCTCTCTTGAACCCCTCGACTGAGTTCGCCATCACCACCTCCTCAGGCAAGCAATTCCAGATTCTCACTGCCCTAACAGTAAAGAATCCTCTTCTATGTTGGTGGAAAAACCTTCTCTCCTCCAGACGCAAAGAATGCCCCCTTGTGCCCGTCACCTTCCTTGGTATAAACAGATCCTCAGCGAGATATTTGTATTGTCCCCTTATATACTTATACATGGTTATTAGATCGCCCCTCAGTCGTCTTTTTTCTAGACTAAATAATCCTAATTTCGCTAATCTATCTGGGTATTGTAGTTCTCCCATCCCCTTTATTAATTTTGTTGCCCTCCTTTGTACTCTCTCTAGTTCCATTATATCCTTCCTGAGCACCGGTGCCCAAAACTGGACACAGTACTCCATGTGCGGTCTAACTAGGGATTTGTACAGAGGCAGTATAATGCTCTCATCATGTGTATCCAGACCTCTTTTAATGCACCCCATGATCCTGTTTGCCTTGGCAGCTGCTGCCTGGCACTGGCTGCTCCAGGTAAGTTTATCATTAACTAGGATCCCCAAGTCCTTCTCCCTGTCAGATTTACCCAGTGGTTTCCCGTTCAGTGTGTAATGGTGATATTGATTCCCTCTTCCCATGTGTATAACCTTACATTTATCATTGTTAAACCTCATCTGCCACCTTTCAGCCCAAGTTTCCAACTTATCCAGATCCATCTGTAGCAGAATACTATCTTCTCTTGTATTAACTGCTTTACATAGTTTTGTATCATCTGCAAATATCGATATTTTACTGTGTAAACCTTCTACCAGATCATTAATGAATATGTTGAAGAGAACAGGTCCCAATACTGACCCCTGCGGTACCCCACTGGTCACAGCGACCCAGTTAGAGACTATACCATTTATAACCACCCTCTGCTTTCTATCACTAAGCCAGTTACTAACCCATTTACACACATTTTCCCCCAGACCAAGCATTCTCATTTTGTGTACCAACCTCTTGTGCGGCACGGTATCAAACGCTTTGGAAAAATCGAGATATACCACGTCCAATGACTCACCGTGGTCCAGTCTATAGCTTACCTCTTCATAAAAACTGATTAGATTGGTTTGACAGGAGCGATTTCTCATAAACCCATGCTGATATGGAGTTAAACAGTTATTCTCATTGAGATAATCCAGAATAACATCCCTCAGAAACCCTTCAAATATTTTACCAACAATAGAGGTTAGACTTACTGGCCTATAATTTCCAGGTTCACTTTTAGAGCCCTTTTTGAATATTGGCACCACATTTGCTATGCGCCAGTCCTGCGGAACAGACCCTGTCGCTATAGAGTCACTAAAAATAAGAAATAATGGTTTATCTATTACATTACTTAGTTCTCTTAGTACTCGTGGGTGTATGCCATCCGGACCCGGAGATTTATCTATTTTAATCTTATTTAGCCGGTTTCGCACCTCTTCTTGGGTTAGATTGGTGACCCTTAATATAGGGTTTTCATTGTTTCTTGGGATTTCACCTAGCATTTCATTTTCCACCGTGAATACCGTGGAGAAGAAGGTGTTTAATATGTTAGCTTTTTCCTCGTCATCTACAACCATTCTTTCCTCACTATTTTTTAAGGGGCCTACATTTTCAGTTTTGCTTCACATTGCTTCAATCTTCCTACTCTCGTTTAGTAGTTGTTGCAAACTACACTGCATTAGGCCTACAAATTGGGTATGGGGTGTAGAGAGAGGGTGTGTTACACTCCAAGGTGTTCCCCAGGTTTCGTCCACATTGCTTCGATCTTCCTACTCTCGTTTAGTAGTTGTTGCAAACTACACTGCATTAGGCCTACAAATTGGGTATGGGGTGTAGAGACGGTGTGTTCCACTCCAAGGTGTTCCCCAGGTTTCCTCGCCATTGCTTCGGTCTTCCGACTCTCGTTTAGTAGTTGTTGAAAACTACACTGCATTAGACCTACAAGTTGGGTCTGGGTTGTAGAGACGGTGTCCTCCGCTCCAAGGTGTTCTCCAGGTTGCTTCTCCATTGCTTCAATCTTCATGCTCGTGTTAAGTAGTTGTTGAAACAACACTACATTATGCCTACAAGTTGGGTCTGGGTCATAGAGACGGTGTCTTCCGCTCCAAGGTGTTCTCCAGGTTGCCTCTCCATAGCTTCGATCTTCTAGCTCTCGTTAAGTAGTTGTTGAAACAACACTGCATTAGGCCTACAAGTTGGGTCTGGGTTGTAGAGACGGTGTCTTCCACTCCAAGGTGTTCTCCAGGTCGCCTTTCCTGAGCTTCTATCTTCAGGCTCTTGTTAAATAGTTGTTAAATGGAACAACTGCATTTGGCGTACTAGTTGGTTTGGGGCCTACTAACAGTGTCTGCCGCTCCTTGCCGTTCTCCTGGTTTCCTGTCCTGAAATTCCATTTTCAGGCTCTCGTTAAGTAGTTGTTAATGTTAGACTGCATTTGGCCTACTAGTTGGGTTGGGGCCTACTATCGGTGTCTGCCACTCCTTGCTGTTCTCCTCCACTGAACAAAGCTGTGCCGCCTGTTTACTACTGTTGCCAATTTTGAACTGCATTTCGCCTACTTACTGATTTGGGCCTACTCTCTGTGTCAGCCTCTCATTCCAGTTGTCCTCCACTGCAATGCCCCCTGGTTAGTCCTGTGTTACCAATTTTGAACTGCATTTAGCCCACTTTATTCTTTGGGCCTATATCTGTGTTTCCTCCTCATCCTGCCCATTGCCCAGCCAGTGATAGATGAGTCTGCTGGTACATTGACCCATAACGCAACATTCCCCGTGCACGCTACACAGCAAGATTGTGAACCTGCTGAAAGTCAGGTTCCTCTTCCCGCATACCATACCACCTTACACGGGGACAAAGAGGAAGGTGCAGATGAAAGTGCAGGTTCCTTCATCAGGTGGGGGGAGGAATACTAGTTGGCGACGTCACTGGCACAGGGCCTCTCATAGTACGGAAAAGTGTTGCTGCCGGTGGGAGGCGCCCCTGCCGTGCAAACACACCGCTGTACTTTGAGGGGCCCTGTGCCAGTGCCAATGCCAACGAGTGGGCCCCCCCTGCTTGCTCAGGATCACAGCACTTGCAAAGTTGAAATACTTACCTCTCCCTGCTCCACTGCCGTGACATGGTCCAGATTTACTGGGCCCACTAATTACTTGAACCAGCCCTACCCCCCACAACTTTAGCCAAATGACCCCCAATTTCAAATGCCTTCCAATTGTTATAAGCTAAATTATGATTGACAAGCTTCTGTAACAAGAATGGATGTTTTTGCCATTAAAATGGGCAGTGTAGGTGTTTTCCTGGCCTCCACTCACTGCCGACTATGCTCCCCCATTGACTTGCATTGGGTTTCGTGTTTCGGTCGATACCCGACTTTTCGCGATAATCGGCCGATTCCACTCGACTCGACTTTTAAGATAGTCGGGTTTCGCGAAACACGGCTCGACTCTAAAAAGGTCAAGGTCGCCTAACCCTAGTTACAGAATCTAACATCTGCTTTTCCACAAAACACCAGTGGTGTACGTAGTGAATCTTTGAGTTCTAACTTGCCAACCGTGAGACTATCGAGTCATCACTCAAACTGTAACAGTAACATCGTATCTGGTGGTAACAGCAATTTTTTCCAATCGTTTCAAGATTTTTTTAGACCATCCTTTGCAAGGCCACAGGAGACAAGAAATCTGACGCACAGCCAACGCCTAGAGAGGATGGTACAAGAGTATCTCCAAGTTAACATCGATGCCATGACTGTGGAACTGGACCCTTGCTCATTTTGGCCTAACAATCTGGAAAAACGGCCTGAGCTCGCCACTCATTCCTTGGAGATCTTGTCGTGCCCCGCAGCCAGCGTTATCTCTGAACGTGTGTTCAGCGCTGCTGGTGGTGTGTTGACAGATAAGCGCACGCGGCTGTCCAGTGACAATGTAGACAGACTAACGTTCATCAAGATGAACAAATCCTGGATCCGCAAGGACTTTTCTACCCCTGTGTCATCTTGGGGAGACTAAAAGCTTTATGATTTTTGAAAATCACTTCACCAACCGTTTTAAAAAACTCTGGCGAAATTGATGCCACTTAAGTGATGTCTGTGGCCGAATTTTTGGAAAAAATGGAGACTATTTAGTCCCCTTGCTGAGTTTTACATGATGCTGCCATCATCAATTCCAGGGGGGGTCGTCTGCAGAGTTGTTTACTCATACTATGGCCTGGGATTCAGAGGCCTTCTCCAAAGCTTCAGTGTCTGTTAAGGCCCCGTCACACATAGCGACGCTGCAGCGATACCGACAACGATCCGGATCGCTGCAGCGTCGCTGTTTGATCGCTGGAGAGCTGTCACACAGACAGCTCTCCAGCGACCAACGATCCCGAGGTCCCCGGTAACCAGGGTAAACATCGGGTAACTAAGCGCAGGGCCGCGCTTAGTAACCCGATGTTTACCCTGGTTACCATCGTTAAAGTAAAAAAAAAAAAACGCTACATACTTACCTACCGCTGTCTGTCCCCGGCGCTCTGCTTCTCTGGTCTGGCTGTGAGCACAGCGGCCGGAAAGCAGAGCGGTGACGTCACCGCTCTGCTTTCCGGCTGCCCGGCGCTCACAGCCAGACCAGAGAAGCAGAGCGCCGAGGACAGACAGCGGTAGGTAAGTATGTAGCGTTTGTTTTTTTTTACTTTAACGATGGTAACCAGGGTAAACATCGGGTTACTAAGCGCGGCCCTGCGCTTAGTTACCCGATGTTTACCCTGGTTACCAGCGAAGACATCGCTGAATCGGCGTCACACACGCCGATTCAGCGATGTCAGCGGGACCTCAACGATCAAAAAATGGCCCAGGCCATTCCGACATGACCAGCGATCTCACAGCAGGGGCCTGATCACTGGTACGTGTCACACATAGCGAGATCGCTACTGAGATCGCTGTTGCGTCACAAAACTTGTGACTCAGCAGCGATCTCGCTATGTGTGACGGGGCCTTTAGTCAGCAGAGTAGCCCAGCCACCCACCGCCTGTTTACCTAAGTACTATTTTTAACGGCATCTGGCCCAGGAAATCCTTTTGGGCCTAGTAGAATTTAGTGCTACTCAGCAGCGTACCCCACCCATGAAGCAAGCTACACCACCTGTTTACCTAACTACTATTTTGTAACGGCATCTAGCCCAGGAAATCCTTTTGGGCCTAGTAGAATTTGGTGCTACTCAGCAGCGTACCCCACCCATGAAGCAAGCTACACTGCCTTCTTCCTTTCTCAATCTAACCCCTCGGCTCTGGGGTGTCCACTCTCCCTCCAGCTCTCTCCTTCTCACAGTTGGACTACCGCGTGTTTTCACACTGTGGCGAATCTTTTGGGCCCAGGCATAAGAAGTCGTCGAGGTAATGTATAATATGTGCCGCCTTACAAACGTCCATGACGACACATTCGAGGAAGCAACTAAATGCCTCAAATAGTGAGCAGGATATGGAGCACCCCATGGGCAAACAGCGATCTATGTAGTATGCTCCTTCACAGAAGCAGCCCAATGGGAGGACACTATTTGGAGGCACAGGTAGTAACCGGAACGCCCCCTCAATGTCTGTTTTGGCCATTAGGGTGCCCCTTACCAACTTCTTGACCCACCTGATTGCCTCGTCAAAGGAGGTACAGTACATAGTACTGTACTTGGTTCCGCGTCGATGTTGTCGTTTACTGACCTGCCCCTTGGATATGACAAATGGTGGATTAGTCTGAATGTATTGGGTTCATTTTTTGGCACAACTCCCAATGGGGGTACCACTATGTCTTCTAAGGAAAGTTTCCTGAATAGACCCGCCGCCATTCTACCTAAAGATATTTATTTTTTAATTTTTTTTTGTCAAGACGTCTGGGTGTTGGTAGAGTGATTTTAGATTTTTACTCCAGCCTTTCTTGATTTTAGAAGGGCATGACATGCCTATATCTGTGTCTCCTCCTCCTTTTACTCCTCCACCTCTTTTCTTTTCGCATGACTATATGTAGTTGTGACTTTTTCATGTGTTTGTTATGTCTTCTGAGCAGTTTTTCAGCTTTTGGACACCTTTTAAGGTGTTTTCTATGTGTTTTCTATGTGTTTGTATGTGTTTGTGTTTGCCTGCCATTGGTTTCAATGGGGTTCAATGTGTTCGTCGAATGTTCGACGAACATTCGTCAAACACGTCACTGTTCGATGAACCAAACTGAACCCGAACACTAAGGAGGTGACTCAACACTACTGAGCAGCAGTACTCATTGTCAAGCAGTAGCTGCAAAAGCAAGCAAGATTTTAGTATATTTTAAAAAAAGAGATAAAATCCCGCGATCTCAATGTATTATTACGCCTTTATAAATCACTGGTGAGGCCACAGCTAGAGTATGGGATCCAGTTTTGGGCTACACATTTTAAAAAAGATATTCAGAAGTTAGAATCAATTCAAAGATCGGCAACTAAATTATTTCAAGGGATGGAAGGCCTCTCATATGATTAGAGGTTAGAAAAGTTGGGCTTGTTTAGCTTAGAGAAAAGATTCCTCAGAGGAGATCTCATGTATTAATAGGTGCGTGACCAGTACAGAACACTGGCACATGACTTTTTCCTTCCAAAGACCATACTTAGGACCAGGGGGCACTCATTACAGGTGGAAGAAAGTTGATTCCAGCAGCTAAACAGGAAAAGGTTCTTTACAGTTAGAGTAGTCAGTCTGTGGAATGCCCTACCACAAATGGTAGTAATGACACACACTAATAGCTTTTAAAAACGGGCTGGACGATTTCATTGATACACATAACATTGTGGGTTATTGTTAAATTAGTGACGAAATGTACAATTTGTGGACAAAGGTTGAACTTGATGGACCTAGGTCTTTTTTCAACCTATGTAGTTATGTAACTTAGTTACCTATATAGTAAAATACACTTCTATACATTTCCCATAGTGATCCATATGGTATAATGCACTCTCCTTAGTCCTCCATATGATATAATGCACTTCCCATAGTCCTCTGTATGGTATAATGCACTCCCAATGGTCCTCCATATGGTATATTGCACTCCCGGTAGTTCTCCATATGGTATAATGCACTCACCATGGTGCTCCATATGGTACAATGCACTCCAAATGGTCCTCCATATGGTATAATGCACTCCCCATAGTCCTCTCATATGGTATAATACACTCCCCAAGGTCTTCCATAGAATACAATGCACTCTCCATGTTCCTCCATAGAATATAATGCACTCCATAAAATATAATGCAGTACCCATGGTTCTCCATAAAATAGAATGCACTCCCCATGGTCCTCCATGAAATATAATTCTCTCCTCATTGCCCTCCATAGAGTTTAATGCTCTTCCCATGGCCCTCCATAGATTATCATGACCTCCCTTGCTCATCCATAGATTATAATGCACTCCAGATGGTCCTCAATAGAATATAATGCATTTCCCATGGTCCTCCATAGAATAGAATGCACTCCACATGGCCATCCATAAACTATAATGCACTCCCCATTGTCCTCCATATGGTATAATGCTCTCCTCATTGCTCTCCATATAATATAATGCTCTCCCCATGGCCCTCCATAGAATATAATGCTCTTCCCATGGCCATCAACAAATTTTAATGCGCTCATCCATAGAATATCAGACATTTCTCATGGTCCTCCATAGAACATAATGCACTCCCCATGCTCATCCATAGATTATAATGCACTCCCCATGTTCTTCCATAGAATATCACGCATTTCCCATGGTCCTCCATGGAACATAATGCACTCCCCATGGTGCTCCATAGATTATGAAGCACTCCCAATGGTTCTCCATAGAATATAATGCACCTCTCATGGTCCTCCATAGATTATAATGCTCCCACCATGGTGCTGACGCTCCCTACTCAATCATCATTGCTCATAATGATGGGCAGAAGGGGGGTCGGTGCGACTGCTGGCACTGCCCCCTCTCCCCCCCGGCTCACAGGCCCCATAGCAGTCATGTGGTCTGGTGTCATTGTCGGTACATTGGGGATGGAATGTATTTAAGGCATCAGCATTTTATTTTTAATTTTAGTGCTGGAGTGCCACTAATAAAAGTTCCCTGACCCTAATATATATTTACCAGACATTATCTTCTGCTCCAGACCCAATCTACCATCTTCTAACTGCAACAGCAGACGAAGTTAGAGGTAATAGTCACAAGTTCTAAAGTCTATGAGAGTCTCATTCTGGCCTCGTTCTTTCTCTCATAGTGACTTCTGGATTTCTCAGCAAACACTAGATCAATTCAGCAGATCATAACCTGCAGAAGACAAGCTGTAGTGGCGCCAATATCAGATGAAGACGACAGCTGGTGAATGTAATACTAGGGGCAGGGAACTTTTGTCAGTGACACTACTACAGTGGTAAAGTAAAAAAAAACACTGGAGTGGTGCTTTACCTAGGATGTTCCTGGCTTAGAAAATGTATTTAATTGCAAGAAGCAGACATAAGGGTCCCAATTCACCATTACCTTTGCACATGTTCTTTGTACTATTTTTTTGCACCCTATTCATTATTCTATTTATTATTCTGGAGAAAAGATGCACCACATTTGTTTTTACTTTTTAAAAAGTTGCAGTCAAACGTTACAGTCAGGAAGAAATTTCTGGAATCGCTAAACTCCACCTCAAAGCAGAAAAAATAAACAGTCTATTTTACGTGTGGTCAACTTTTTTTTACCCCGCTTTGAGGTGGAGTTTAGCGGTTCCAGATATTTTCAACTGATTCATCAATTGTAACTTTGCAAAAAGTTTTAAAAACATGTGGTGCAACTCTACTCCAGTCACCCCCATGTTGTTTTTAGCAATCCAGTATTTTGGCGCTAATTTTGAATCATTTTGTAAAACATCATTTTTGGGTTAAAAAAGTTGTAAAAACAGTCCAAAATAGAAAAAAACAACTACTGCCACAAAGCAAAAAAAGGAAAGTGAATTTACAAAATGCAAATTATGAATCTGGGCCAATGCATCTATTACAGTATGACTGCTGCATAGGTACAAAATTGCATAATGTCACCATTTCAAAGACTGTTTTAGATGAAAACCACATTTATTCATATTTTGATAATACAGTACGTGTTAAATATAACTGAATAATGTAATCATATCTGATGCTTTGCTAAAAAGATGAAGGGCCCAGTTCATTTTTTTCCTAGCTTTTAGGGTTGTTTCCTTGATTAATATTCTAAAAATGTTATAATTTTTTTTTTAAAGTATGTCAACATGCAACTTCAGAGCAGTTAACTAAATAAGTAAAATGCCAAACTGAGGTGTGTGTTTCCTGTGACACAATATGGCGCACACTGCATAGAAATGGAAGGTATGGGTGTCATTCATGAAGGGAGCCTCTCATAAAACCCATGCACAAATAATCCCACCTACAATTTGCCAGGGTCCTTGAGTGAGCAGGTCGCGGAGACGCAGTGATGGACAGGAGGCAGAGCAAGGGTTAACAGATTTGTTAGCAGGGGTATACTCCACACAGGGAGGTAAAGGGCTAAATAGTGGATTAAACAGTGTAATGGCAAAGGATACGGTAAGGTGAAGAATAACGGTACAGATAAAAGCAATTCTTTTCTATGAAGGTCCTGTGGGCAACAATGCCCCGTCTTCTGGTGGCGGTGGTTGGTCTCCGGTACCTTCCGCTCAGCTTAGTCCATATACTATTGTGGTCAGAGGAGCATGGGCTACGGCACTGTCTGAGCCTGACGAGGCCCCTGCACGACTCTCCTCAC
Source organism: Ranitomeya imitator (assembly GCF_032444005.1). Classification (NCBI taxonomy): domain Eukaryota; kingdom Metazoa; phylum Chordata; class Amphibia; order Anura; family Dendrobatidae; genus Ranitomeya; species Ranitomeya imitator. The sequence goes on along the minus strand of NC_091284.1, from coordinate 659,486,731 downwards.
AGTCTCTGTCAGCGGTGGCGGTGTTTGGGCGCCATCCCAAGGATACTCTGGGACCGAAGCACTCACTGGTCCCTGCTGCTGTGTCTGACAAGGGTACGGGCCACAGTCCTGTACGAGCCCAATGTGGCTCAGCAAATATAAACTGGCCAAGTCAGGGTGCAATTGTCTGTCCCGGTATTGGTCACTCTTGTGGGACACATGTGCTGTACTCACGAACATGGAATGTTGGCGCCTTGTCCTGTGGTAATAACCGAGCTCATACTGCACGACTCTTTCTCTCTTATGCTGGCTTGCGTAATGCTGGTGTTTCCAGGATGGAGCACTTCTCCCCTTGGCTGCTGCAGCACATACCTGGCTCTGCTATCTCTGCACCAGTCCCTCTCTCTGGATTGCTGCTGGACACACTGCTCCCCTCAGCGCGGCAGTCCTCTTCAGATGGTGGGGCCCTGCTGCAGTGCAGGTACTCTGTGGTGGGGAGGGGAAGCAGGGCACGCCTCTCACCGCTCTGCGCACTGCACTCCATTGGCGCCAAACTGACCTGCCATGCGCTCTTCTGCACTAATGCTTCCCGCTGGGATGCAGCCTCAACAGTTCCAGCCCCGGCCTCGGCAAGCAGATACCCACGGTGTGGTCGTCCTCCTTACACTTGATGAAAAATATAAAAACTACTGGGACTTTACACTCTGGAGTGATGAGTAGTGTTGAGCATTCCGATACTGCAAATATCGGGTATCGGCCAATATTCGCTGTATCGGAATTCCAATACTGAATTCCGATATTTTTGCGATATCGGATACCAGAAGTTTCCATATTGTAATTATGCACTATAATGGAGTGTGGGTGGTGCGTGGACGGAGACTGTGTGTGTGTGTGTGTGTGTGTGTGCGGGCAGGGTCTGTGCATCACCGTGGGGCTCTGTGCGGCCTGCCGGGGCTCTGTGCATGCCTGCCGGGCCTCTGTGCGGCCTGCCGGGGCACTGTGCGGGCCTGCCGAAGCTCTGTGCATGCCTGCCGGGGCTCTGTGCGTACCTGCCGGGGCTCTGTGTGGGCTGCCGGGGGTCTGTGCGGCCTGCCAGGGCTCTGTGCGGGCTTGCCGAGACTCTGTGCGGCCTGCCGGGGCTCTGTGCAGGCTTGCCGGGGCTCTGTGCGGCCTGCCGGGGCTCTGTGCATGCCTGCCGGGGCTCTGTGTGGCCTGCCGGGGCTCTGTGCGGCGTGCCGGGGCTCTGTGCGTGCCTGCCAGGGCTCTGTGTGGCCTGCCGGAGCTCTGTGCGTGCCTGCTGGGGCTCTGTGCTGGCTTGCCAGGGCTCTGTGCGGGCTTGGGGTGACGTGGGGTCCCCCTAATATTTTATAGTCAGAAGGGCTACGCAGACAGCTGCGGACTGATATTCATAGCCTAGAGAGGGGCCATGGATATTGGGCCCCCCACGGCTACAAATACCAGAACGCAATCGCCCCAGAAATGACGCATCTGTAAGATGCAGTAAAGCAGAGGCTCAGAGAAGGGGTCAACAAGAATGTGGTTTAATCTACAATAAAAAACTCCTCGCAGGGAGATAGCAGGGAATTAATAAACAATGAATCAGGGTTAATGGAACAGACAGAATTAAAGCAACATTCCTATATTCAAATAACGCTGATGCTCCTTAAGCCACAGTTTGATGGGGGTAGTAATGGCGGTAATGGCTGATGTAGGGTCCTCAGATGGGTCCAAAGTTAACAGTCCGTCTCCTGGCGGCAGCGGGCGGTCTCCGGTTTTACCTTTTGAGCCCCTAGTCCATTTAACTGTGGAGTAGAAGAGTAAAGCTCTCCTCAAGGTTCCTCGCGGCACGTGTCTCTCTGGGCAGCTGCCGTCACCTGAATGGCTGCTCTGCACGGCTCTGCTCGGCATGCGCTCCTCTTTGTGCCAGCCAAAGAGAGGATCGCTGTAGTAGTCTCTGTCCCACACGGGTGCCACTTTGCATCTGTCAGCAATGGGAGACGCACCTCAGGGTTCTGCACTGGGCCCTCGCTCCTCCATGCGAGCGCTGCACTCTGCTTAGCTGGGCGCTCGGTGCTCTCACTGGCTCAGTGGCCCATATTGGGAAGCTCTGCTGCAGTTCTGCCCCACACTGTCTCATACTGTGGAGCGTGCCGCACGCCTGCCTCTGCCCTCACTGCCGGCAGCAAACTCACTGTTTCATTGCGTGCTTTCTCCACACTGCCTGGCTTAGTCATGCCCCATCTTCCCGGGTCATGGTTCCTGTCCTGTCCCCTATTCTTTCCCCCTGGGCAACCTGGGACGCAGCCCCAGCAGTTCCGGACTCAGCATGATGCAAACACCTTTGTGCCCCTTTTTGTTCTTTGGAGGTGGGCCAGATGCCCACAGTTTTCGCACCCATTTCTGCTTGCACTTTGTTTTCCCAAAGAAAATTGTTCTGCTTATATTGCATAGGTGGAACACCAGCATGGTCACACTGGGTACTTTGAGGCACCTCTTGAATTTTCTCATCTGGAGTACTCAGAATTTCAGGTATCTCTTACAGAATTTTGACATCGGGCTCTTCTCCATGGCATTCAATGTCCTTCTCCACTAAGTGATCTGACTGTGCACTAGGTGTGAGCCCTACCTCTGCTTCCTCACTGGGGCTGCCATCATCTTCAACTTTCTTGGCGCATTCTGGCTCCACCCAATTCACCTCCATGCTCCTGAGTAACGCAGACATCTTGCTGCAGGCAGATGATGCCTTCTCCTTCACTTCTCGGCATCCGACTCCATGGCTCTGCCTTGCTCTGGGTGAGGCTCCCCTCCGCTCACTTGTACCACTTCTTCCATGGGCTGCATTCTCTCCAGTGAGCATGACCTTTGGAGGGGTGAGAGAAACTTCGCCGTCAGCTGTCTCATGTAGGGAAACTCCTTGACATGTGTCTCATTTTTCCACAAGTCCAACACTCACTTCAGCAGCTGTATGGTGGGTGCTTGGGTCTAGTTCGCCATCTTCCAGGACAGGCATACCCCCTGTGTAATCGCTCTTCATCCCAGAATATAGGATTAGATTCTGGGCTGCTGCTGGAGTTTCTCTTACTCTCTGTATCTCTCCTCTCATTTCTCTTAACTCTTGCCGTAAGTTACCCTGGGGTATGGGATTGAACTCCAAGGTAGCAGCAAGGGCTTCCTTTAGGTTCCCTATTTCTGCCCTCATTTTTTGCATTTAATGCTGTAATTCATGGGACCACTCCGGCTCTGCCACTTTTGGGGTAGGTACTTCATGGCTCCGGACCATCCCTACCAAGGCTGTGTTCCCCTGCTCCTGTTCCCTTATGCGATCTTTGGCCTCAATTTCTGAGAAAGTCATATGTGGCCTAGCATGCAGACGCTCCCTTTAAGCTTGTTTAAGCGTCATGTCTCTGAGGCCCGCCACAAACTGGTCTCTCAATATCACGTCAGGGGACCCCACTCCAATTACTCTCACATCATCCCGGCAGGAGATATGCGCTTGTATCTCCTGCAGCGCATTAATGTACTGCATCACGGACTCCCCTCCCTTTGGACATGGCAGAACAAGTGCATCTGCAGTTCCCCAACATCAATGGGATCTCCATGCATTTCCTCTAGGATCTGAAATACCTTGGTCAACGTGTTCCGTTCATGGGGGAGGCGGAACATTACAGAATGCCGGGCCTCACCGTCTAGGGACATTAATGCTATTTCTGCCTGCAGCGCAGGAGCCATGGGGTACATCCACAGCATACTCTTAACTCTTTCAGTCCAGTCCCACAACATCATGTTGCTCCCTGTGAACTTTGGGAGGTAACTAAGCATTGCCCCCAATGGCAAGCTGAACCCGGGGGCACCTATACTGGACTGGTCTCCAGCTTCTGCGTTCAAGGACTGCATCCTGCCGACTATGCCAAATGTAAGCAGGTTAAACGGATGCAGTAACACAGAGGCGCATTGCAGGGGTCGACAAGAAAGTGGTTTAATCTACAGTAATAAACTCCTCGCAGGGAGATGGCAGGGAATTAATAAACAATGAATCAGGGTTAAAGGAACAAGCAGAATTAAAGCAACAATCCTGTATTCAAATATTCAAATAACACTTATTGTGGCACCTGCAGCCCGGTCTTCCTCCTTACAAATTCTACCCTTGGTAGACATGCAATTTTCCAACATGGGAAAGATCCAAAACACCCATAAGGACGCTGTTGCATTTCTGCAGAATAGGGTGAAAATTATTAAGTGGCCAAGTATGTGACTTAATCTGGACCCAACCAAAACACCTATGGGCAATTCCAAAACAAGTTGAGCATCACTCTCCATCCAGCATCCAGAGCCTATAGGAGATCATTCTTAAAGAATGAAAAAAGATAAATGTTGCAATTTGTCACCAACTTGTTCATAAGAAAAATGTGGATTTTTTGGAATAATACATCAGATCACATGCTTCAAAGTAACATTTTATTCAGCTTCCTATGACCTACATGCCTATATAATATATATATATATATATATATATATATATACTGTAAGTTTCAGCATAATAAATTTGCTAGTATATTGAGCACCATCATTAATTTTAAGTAATATAAAATCAATTGATTCTATCTAGAAAATGTAAATTCATTTTATTGAGAAGGAAAAGTATTCAGGTTTGTTGAAGAAAATGTCCCAGGAATCTGCTCCTGGGTTGCAGCCTTACAGGGTCTGTAAAATAAAATTGCTGTATGTGATTTGTTAATGAAGCTTGAGGCGTTTGTGCAGGTTATTGTGACTGTAATGTTATGATTTTCTAGGTCACACTAAATGCAGCTAAATTGTCCACTTCACAGTTCTGAGCTATAGGAGTATTTCACTTATCTTTATGATGCATTTTAGCTTTCCAATATGTCTGTTCAAAATGCTGCCCATGATTGTCCAAAATAACGAAAAAATAATAACGTGTTGGTCAACCTGATCTGTTTTTTTAAGTATTTTTACATCAATAGTAGGACCGGATACTAGTAGAAAGGAAAAGAGAAAAACCTTCCAAAAAAGTCCAATTAAAGATTTCTCAGTTGCTAGTAGAAGATCCCCTTGGCCATAGTGGAGAGTGGTTATCATGAGCGTCTCTCGCGTTGGAGGACCATTCCTGTCATGCATTAAGCTGACAACTCATTGATTGTAATGGGTGTTGTGTAATTGCTAATTTCCCCTGTGGTGACCCTACATAAAAATTGAGCACATGTTGCCAGTTTTACCCTCAGATTACAGACAAAAGTTGAAAATCCAAACAAGGGTAGGCAATTTGCAATTATTGTATAGTCAAGGGACTGTTCTAAAAAATAGAAATTGTCCAAAGGAGAAAAAATTTTTAGGATCCTTTCTCACATTGATATTAATTAGTGATCAGCGAATATACTCGTTACTCGAGATTTCTCGAGCATGCTCGAAGGTCCTCCGAGTATTTTTTAGTGCTCTGAGTTTTCATTTTTCTTGCCGCAGCTGAATGATTTACATCTGTTAGCCAGCATAAGTACATGTGGGGGTTCCCTAGCAACCAGGCAACCCCCACATATACTTATGCTGGCTATCAGATGTAAATCATTCAGCTGCGGCAAGAAAAACTAAAACTCCGAGCACTAAAAATACTCGGAGGACCCCCGAGCATGCTCGAGAAATCTCAATTAACGAGTATATTTGGTCATCACTAATATTAACCCCTTAGTGACGGAGCCAATTTTGACCTTAATGACCAAGCCAATTTTTACAATTCTGACCACTGTCACTTTATGAGGTTATAGCTCTGGAACACTTCAACGGATTCCACTGATTCTGAGATTATTTTTTCATGACAGTTTCTTTGGTATGACTTACGTTTATTTATGAAAAAAATGTAAATTTTGCAATATTCAAACTTTTAATTTTTGTGCCCTTAAATCAGAGAGTCATATCAGACAAAATAGTTAATAAATAACATTTCCCACATGTAAACTTTACATCAGCATAATTTTGGAAACTTTTTTTGTTGTTAGGAAGTTATGAGGGTTAAAAGTTGACCATCTAATTTTTCCAACAAAATTTGCAAAACCATTTTTTTATGCAACACCTCGCATTTGAAGTGACTTTGGGGGGGGCAATATGACATAAAATACCCCAAAGTGACACCATTCTAAAAACTGCTCCCCTCATGGTGCACAAAACCACATTCCAGAAGTTTATTGACCCTTCAGGTTCTTCACGAGTACTAAAGCAGTGTAGAAGGAAAAAATTTACTTTAGACCCAAACTTTTTTTTATTTTCACAGGGGTATCAGGAGAAAATGGACCACAAAATTTGTTGAGCAATTTCTTCTGAGTACACCGATACCCCGTATGTAAGGGAAAGCCACTGTTTTGGTGCACAGAAGGGCTCAGAAGGGAGGGAGCACCATCTGAATTTTTTAATGCAAAATTGGCTGGGTGCCATGTCTTGTTTGGAGACCCCCTGATGTCCCTAAACAGTGGGAACCCCCAATTCTAACTCCAACCGTAACACAGCCCTAACTCCAACCCTAACCCCAACACACCCTTAACCCTAATCTCAACCCTAACCTTAACCACAACCATAACTCCAACACCACCCTAACCCCAACACCATAACCGTAACCTCAACACAACCGTAACCCTAGCCCCAAACCTAACCCTAGCCCCAATCCTAACCCTAGCTCTAACCCCAACCCTAACCATAGTCCCAACCCTAACCCTAGCCCAAACTTAAACCTAGCTGTAGCCCCAACCCTATCGCTAGCTGTAACCCCAACCCTAACCCTAGCAGCAACCATAACTGTAACTGCAAAGAATAAAAAAATACATTATTTTTTATTATTATTTTTATCTAACTAAGGGGGTGACAAAGGAGGGGTTGATTTACAATTTTTTTTATTTTGATCACTGTGACAGGGTCTATCACAGTGATCAAAATGAACCAATAGGAAAAATCTACTGTTGCAGGGTATCGGCTGGCAGATCTTGGCGCGTGCACTGTGCATGCACCCACCATTTTCTTCCAGGAAGAAGATGTGGAGCGCCGGGGGACAGAGCCAGAGGGTCCAGGGATGACATAGGTATAGAGGGGGGCTTGGAGGGTCTTTATCTCCTCTGGTATGCTAGATCATATCAGAGGAGAGAAAAATGAATGGAGAATCTGACTTTTTGTCCGATCACCGTTATTCAGTGAATAACGGTGATCACAAGACTGTGGAAAATAAAAACCGACCCTAATCATGTTCTCTAGTGTATCAGCTACCCTGGTAGTCAAGACCCTGGATATTTTCCTACGCTGGGGGGCGCTTTACCCTTATTTCTCAGCGGCACTAAAAAGCGGCGCTGAGGAATAAGGCCCCTTAACTGCCGTCATTAAAAGGCGTATCGGCGGTCGCTATGGGGTTAAGATAGCAGCCATGGGGGGACTCAGCACGGTACGCTATTTAATTATTGTGGGAAAAAGTTCTTTGTTTTGGCAACCTACTGCAGTTGGACCCCATTTAGAAATTATTAGGTATATTGTGGTTACATGATAACATATTCTTGCAAGAAAACCTTTTTAAAAAGTATTGGTATAAAAAAAAATCAATTGGTTCAATACCGCTATATCATTTCAGGGACTTCCCTTTCCCTGGCACTGCAGGGGGGTATTTTACACTTCATTTTTTCTCTCTCTTAGGTAAAAGTATTTAAAGGTTTGGGGAATTTGATTGGTGCCACTGGGAGTGTATGATGTGCTTCACTATGCTTATTTAGTGTATTTTATGCTTCCTTCTGGTAGGTGATGTTGAAATGTTTACAGGGGCTCTGAGTTTTGAACTATATGGGGCCCAACATTTTCTAATGGCTGCTCTGTGAATTCGTTAAAGTTGTGAATATTTATTTCAGTAATACATAATATAAGCCTGCACCTTTCCATATGGAGATCCTTTAGACGTGTCAATGGGGTTATGCTTTTGTACCTATGATTTATGCATTGTATTCTTGTAATTAATAGTCAAGTTGCTCTGCGGATGTCATTCTTCAGCAGTTCTCATACCATTAATTTATGTCTAAGCCAAATTGATTGTAAATATGTAGCAAAACAGTAAAACCTGGACTCAGCATATTTATTTGATGACTCGATAAATAGGGAAATGCACAATACACAACTTTGATGGCAGCTTCTGTAATAGAGCTGGATTTTAAAGACATTAACCAGCTTAGATTTTTTCACGTCATTTTTATTGCATTTTTGAAGCTTTGGTTTTAATCTTTTACTGATATGTCATGTCTTAAATAAAGCTGCTTTGTTAGGCTATGTGCCCACATTGCAACTCTCTGCCGCGGGTAAAAAGCATGCGGAATTCGCATGCGTTTTCCCGCAAAACACAAGCGTTTTACAAGCGTTTTTAGCTTGCAGAATGCTTATGCTTTACAAGCGATCTGACAAGTGCTTGACAAGTGTGACCAAGTGTGATCAACTTTTTACTATGGTAAAAGATAGAATGTTAAAAATATAAAAAATATGGTTATTCTCACCTTCCGACGGCCCCTGATCTCCTCAGCGGCGCTCCCAGTACGTTCCGTTCCCAGGGATGCTTTGCGCGAAGGACCTTTGTGACGTCACAGTCACGTGACCGCAACATCATCTCAGGTGATTTGTGCAATGGATCTCTGGGAACGGAAGCCGCCACGTGCACCACTGAGAGGCAGGAGGACTCCGGGGGCCATCAGAAGGTAAGTTTATCCCTATTTTTTATTTTAATTCTTTTTTTTTACAGGAAGCGCATAGCCACATGCGTAAAGTAAGCGTTTCAATGCAGTCCTATGGTGGCCGAAGCACCGCGATTCCGCAGAAATAATGAACATGCTGCGGATTTTACCGATATGTGATTCCGCAGTAGGAAAATCCGCAGCATGGGCACAGCAACTGCGGAATCCCATAGGATTGCATGGGAATGCGATTTTAAGCATTTTTTTAGCGTTTCCGCTGTGGGAAAAAAATGCAGCGGAAACACATAGAAAACACAACGTGGGCACACAGCCTTACTTTGATAATTTCCAGTATTTGACTTTGCAATATTTTCATCATACAATCGTGAGGATTAAATTTGTTTTTAGGATTTTTCCCCTGTGGAAACACAGTAAAAACGCATATGCGTTTCTTTCTTTTGGATTTTCTGTATCTACTTCAATTCTACTGGGAAAATCTGCACATAAAACTCAGCGTACCCGCAAGAGAAATTGTCATATTGCATTTTCCAAACAGATCCCACAGATCAGTTTAAACATTATAAAAAAATATAGATATTTCTATAAATCCCATTCACTTTGTTGGAACTGTAAGACGCTATATTTTATGCTCCATAAAAATACTCAGTGTCAAAAACTCACCAAAAACTCATCGTGGGAAAGTAACCTTAAATGGAATCCATCATGTCATTCATGCTGCCAAAACTACAAGCAGCATGAATCAGAGCCTGGTTGCATGATTGCAGCCAGGTATATTTCTTTCAGAGCAAATATACTTTATAGATTCCCTTTTCCTGGTTCTGCAGATGGTTGACAGGTCTGCGATTCCTGCAAATGAAGCATTTCAGAAAAAATGATTCTTGGCTGCAATGATGCTGCCAGGCTCTGACTCATGCTGCCTGTGATTTTGGCAGTGTAAATTGAATGACAGGTTCCTTTTAAATCTACTGCAAAATCCCCATGTCCATGTGTGTCATGTAGATTTTGCTGCAGATTTCCTGTGAATTTCAATTTAAAAATCCATTGTCTAAGCAGGACCTGATGATGGGATTTGGATCTTTCGCCCCCAGCAGTTCGCCCCCGGATGTTTGTACCCTTGCGGTTCATGAATTCCCATCCGTCATCAATGTTTCACCCCCAGCAGTTCGCCCCCAGATGTTTTGCCCCCGAATGTTTCTCCTACAGCATTTTGTCCCTGGATGTGTCGCCATCTGATGTTTTGCCCCTAACATTTTGAACCCAGATGTTTCACCCTCAACTTTTGGGGTCAACATGCAGCGAACAAAACATCTAGGGCTGAACATACCCGGGGGTAAAATGTACAGGACCCCAATTGCTGGGGATTCCTGTGGCTGCCTTTTCAGCAGCTCACCCAGTGTCTCTTCTGGCTGGCCTTAAAGGAGTATTATCACCCTAGAACACAAAAAACCTGACATACTTAACTGTCGCAGCTGCAGCTCCTTGGGCCATGGAGTGCAGTCTAGAGGTTCCCCGTGATGTCTTCTCCTGCTTCTGGCTGTCTTTTTATCTTGCCTGGATCACTGATCCATGAAGCATGATGAATGCTAATCTCCAAGTCGCTCACTGACATGACGTCACTCCTGCCCTATTCATCAGTCAATCCAGGGGGCAGGATGCCTCTCCAGTCACCAAGACATGCGCAGTGCCACTATAAGATCAGGCAGAAGAAGAGGAAGCTAGGAAGAAGGAGAGGACTCATGGTGGCCAGCCCACATCCAGCATGGCGATTGCCAGCCCACACAGCCAGGAGAAGATCAGGCAAAGATGAGCAGAAGACCTCTAGGTAAGTACCAGGAGGGAAAGATCGGCAGCATGCTTACCGCAACATGATTGCTGAAAGCATGCTGCCTTATTTTGCTGTTTGGCATGAGAATACCCCTTTAATGCAGGCTATGTATGGAAGCAGGGGGATTGTTGCCTGACTACAGGGTTAATCCCACCAACCATCTCTGCAGAACTGAGATATTGGCTTTGCTGAACTAAAGTGGTGGTTAACCAGCTTCTACAGAACCTCTTTATCAGGTCTTCAGAAGCGGGGTTTTGGGATCAGCCCTCACAGAACACTCTGCCAGTATACCAAAGAATAGAGCAGCAGATAAAAGTGGCATTCTCACTTCAGGATCCCTTTTTCTATTGATGCCCATCCTCAGATTAGGCCAAGAATAGGGTCCAGTTGTATTCTGCATTGAACCAGCTGTTTATCAGCAACTTTCAGCACCAACGACAATGACAAGTGACTGGAAGCTGCAGCCATAGCTCTCCATGATATCAGTGAGATCCAGGGAAGATGTGACAGCGCCTGGTAAAGAGCTGATCCACTGTGACATGCCTTATACAGGGGCATGCACTGCTCTGTGTAGAGAAATGCATGTTCTGGACGGGACTCGGTTGTGTGCATCCGGTCTTTCAGTAACAAATGGCCCTTTGGTGACAACCATTAAATTGGTGTGGCCCTTGGTGAATATGAGTTTGACCTGATCTAAGACAAGTGACCATCATTTTACTGTCATGTACGAACGGGGCCGTATTTAGAGTTTCTGCTGCCCTAGGCACTTTTAGCGCTGCCTCCCCCATTGGTGAGTATGACACTATCCGCAGTGACTTTGGCAAGAATCGCTGTTGTGAAAGTCGCCTTTTGCAGCAGATCGGGCAGTTTTTCTGCATCTGCCGCGTAACGGATCACTTACGGCAACACTGCGTTTGGTTTCATTCATTCCTTATGGGATTTGTGGTACTTGCTGTGATCTGGGAAATGCGGTACCATACCCCCCAACTTTTGAAGAAGGGAAAAAGGTGTAAAGGTTGCGGCGCACGGAGTGCGCCGCGGCAAATTTTGGGCCACGCCTCTGACCACACCCATTTCACAACTAATCACACCCATATCCAAGTCCCAACCACACCCATTCAGCACTGCTGATCACACTGTTTCATATACAATAATTAAAACCAAAAAAATATGGCCACGCAGTGCTCCACATACTGTATAATGGCCCTAAATGATGCTCCATACTGTATAATGACCTCACATGATGCTCAATACTGTATAATGGCCACACATGATGCTCAATACTGTATAATAACCGCACATGATGCTCCATACTTTATAATGGCCCCACATGATGCTCAATACTGTATAATGGCCACACATGATGCTCAATACTGTATAATGGCCCCACATGATGCTCAATACTGTATAATGGCCACACATGATGCTCAATACTGTATAATGGCCCCACATGATGCTCAATACTGTATAATGGCCCTACATGATGCTCCATACTGTATAATGACCTCACATGATGCTCAATACTGTATAATAACCACACATGATGCTCAATACTGTATAATCGCCCTACATGATGCTCCATACTGTATAATGACCTCACATGATGCTCCATACTGTATAATGACCACACATGATGCTCAATACTGTATAATGGCCACACATGATGCTCAATACTGTATAATGACCCCACATGATGCTCCATACTGTATAATGGCCGCACATGATGCTCCATACTGTATAATGACCGCACATCATGCTCAATACTGTATAATGACCACACATGATGCTCCATACTGTATAATGGCCGCACATGATGCTCAATACTGTATAATGACCGCACATGATGCTCCATACTGTATAATGGCCATACATGATGCTCCATACTTTATAATGGCCCCACATGATGCTCAATACTGTATAATGGCCGCACATGATGCTCCATACTGTATAATGACCGCACATGATGCTCAATACTGTATAATGACCACACATGATGCTCAATACTGTATAATGGCCGGACATGATGCTCCATACTGTATAATGACCACACATGATGCTCCATACTGTATAATGGCCGCACATGATGCTCAATACTGTATAATGACCGCACATGATGCTCCATACTGTATAATGACCCCACATGATGCTCCATACTGTATAATGGCCACACATGATGATCCATACTGTATGATGACCGCACATGATGCTCCATACTGTATAATGGCCGCACATGATGCTCCATACTGTATAATGGCCACACATGATGCTCCATACTGTATAATGACCGCACATGATGCTCCATACTGTATAATGACCCCACATGATGCTCCATACTGTATAATGGCCGCACATGATGCTCAATACTGTATAATGACCGCACATGATGCTCAATACTGTATAATGACCGCACATGATCCTCCATACTGTATAATGACCCCACATGATGCTCCATACTGTATAATGGCCGCACATGATGCTCAATACTGTATAATGGCCCCACATGATGCTCAATACTGTATAATGACCGCACATGATGCTCCATACTGTATAATGGCCGCACATGATGCTCCATACTGTGTAATGACCGCACATGATGCTCAATACTGTATAATGACCACACATGATGCTCCATACTGTATAATGGCCGCACATGATGCTCAATACTGTATAATGACCGCACATGATGCTCCATACTGTATAATGGCCACACATGATGCTCCATACTTTATAATGGCCCCACATGATGCTCAATACTGTATAATGGCCGCACATGATGCTCAATACTGTATAATGGCCACACATGATGCTCCATACTGTATAATGACTGCACATGATGCGCAATGCTGTATAATGGCCGCACATGATGCTCAATACTGTATAATGACCCCACATGATGCTCCATATTGTATAATGGCCATGGCTCATATCCCCCTCCCCTCCTCCTGTATGCATGGCTCATAATTCCCCCCCCTCCCTATGCATGGCTGATGGCTCACAATTCCCCCCTCTCCCCCTATGCATGGCTGATGGTTCATAATTCCCCCCCCTCCCTCCCTATGCATGGCTGATGGCTCATAATTCCCCCCCTCCCTCCCTATGCATGGCTGATGGCGCTCATAATTCCCCCCCCTATGCATGGCTGATGGTGCTCATAATTCCCCCCCCTGTATGCATGGCTGATGGCGCTCATAATTCCCCCCCCCCCCTGTATGCATGGCTGATGGCGCTCATAATTCCCCCCCTCCCCCCTCCCTATACATGGCTGATGGCGCTCATAATCCCCCCCATGCATGGCTGATGGCGCTCATAATTCCCCCCTCCCTATGCATGGCTGATGGCGCTCATAATTCCCCCCCCCTCCCTATGCATGGCTGATGGCGCTCATAATTCCCCCCCTCCTCCCTATGCATGGCTGATGGCGCTCATAATTCCCCCCCCCCCTCCCTATGCATGGCTCATCTCTCCACCCCTCCCCGCTCCTTCTCCCGGGCCATCTTGCATGGCGCGGGTGGCTTCCCATCCTCCCCCCGCCCCCCGTCCCTCAGTCATACTCACCTGTCAGCTGCCTGTCCCACACGCCATGCCGACATCCCTCCAGCTCTGGCTCTGTCCCGCGGCGCCGCAGCGCCTTCGTCCTGAGTGAGCGGTCATGTGGTACAGCTAATTAAGGTCATGAATATGCGCATATTCATGACCTTAATTAGCGGTGCCACGTGACCGCTCACTCAGGACGCGCTACAGACGCTGAGACCAGGCATCACTGGAGCAGGTGAGTATCGTCTTCAGGGAGGGTGGGTGGGACTCGGAGACTTGGAGGTGGGGGGACTCGGAGTTGGGGGCCTGGGGGGACTCGCAGGCGGGGGGGCGGGGCCGTCGGGCGCGTTTTTGACCCGGGCCGGGACTTATAAAAAATAAATAAATTTAAAAAAACACACCTTGCTCAGGTGCCGCCCCCCGCAATGTCGCCGCCCTAGGCACGTGCCCTCGCGTGCCTAGTGGCAAATACGGCCCTGTGTACGAATGGTGTTACACTTAATGGCTTCTTTTTGTCATCCATTACATATCATACTGTATCTAGTGATGAGCAAACCCATTCTGGAAAGTTCAGGGTTCGCATCGAACATTGCCTGCTCGGGTTCAACCACACCAATCCTAAACAGGCAATATTCGGAGTTTGCTCATCAGAAAATAAAAATCACTTCTCTCCCCTTTGCGGAGGTCCCGACCTGTGTGCACGATGCTTTTTTTTCACGGAAAAAATGCGACATATGTACAAAAATTGCAGAATGCATTATAAATGATGGGATGCATATGTATGCGCTTTTTAAGCATTTTTATAGTGAAAAAACACAAAAAAAGCGAAAAATCCTGAATGTGTGCACACAGGCTTAGAAAAGTTTTAGAAAATGTCTTGTTAAAATTGCGGGCAAAATGCTATGACACTATAATGCAATCAGTTGTGAGGTTTACAGATGGAAACAGTTGATTAAACATGTCACAAAAGTGCAGCACTCTGTACAGTACTTTTGTGGTATGTGGATTGATGACAGACAGGACTTCATGAAACACAAGGACAAACTGGCGAAACATCCAAACACAAAATTCTGGGGGCAAAACAGGGTACAAATATCCGGGGCGAACTGCTGGGGCAGAACTGCTGGGGGCGAAACATTGATGACAGACGGGAATTCATGAACCACAAGAGTACAAATATCCAGGGGCGAACTGCCGGGGGTGAAGCATTGATGACGGACAGGAATTCATGAACCACAAGGGTACAAATATCCGGGGGCGAAACATTGATGACGGATGGGAATTCATGAACCACAAGGGTACAAATATCCAGGGGCGAACTACTGGAGGGGAAACATTGATGACGGAGGGGAATTCATGAACCACAAGGGTACAAACATCCAGGGGTGAACTGCCGGGGGCGAAACATCCGGGGGCAAACTGCCGGGGATGAAATGGGTGAACTGCTGGGGGCAAAATGTATGGGGGTAAAATGTGTGGGGGCAAAACATCCTGGGGGCCAAATGCTGGGGACAAAATGTGCGGGGGTGAAATGTACCCAGAGGCAAACTGCTGGGGGCAAACTGCTGGGGGCGAACTGCTGGGGGCAAAACACCCTATAACCCCTGATGACTATGGGAACATTTTCACAATGACCCCAAATTTTATTGGATTTTTCTCTGTAAAGTCCAACTTACTATTTGCATTCAACAATTGGTTTTTAATAAAATTTACAGGAAGTTTTTATATTATCTATGAGGAATAGTTTGTAGTAAACCTCCTATATCGGACCCTGAGGCTTCTTCTTCTTCATAGTTCCATAGTTATTAAGGAAAAACATCAGACGTCCAAGGCGTTCAACCTATGCCTAAGGGTGTGATTACACTCATGCGAGAGAATCGGTATGATTATGCTAATGACTCTTCGGTCAAACTCTGTCAGAAACTGATTCTAGTGTGATCTGAGTGTGATCTGATTCTCTCACATGAGAGAATCGCAGCACAGGTATGAAGAAGACGGAGAACGTAGTTTCTCCATCTTCTCCATTGTCTCTCCAAGTATCATAGCCAATAGCAGCAGGCTGCCTTTGTTGTTTCATGCTGTATTGGAATGAGAGAATAATTGGTGATCTACACTGCAACATAACATTGGGTCAAGTGCAATCCGATAAAACATTGTAGAGCATGTAGAGCTGCTTATTTTTTTCCTTGCGAACCCGAACCATCAAAGCTTTTTTTTAAAATCTGAAGCATGTCAATTGTTTCAGCATTTTTGTAACGTTTTTCACCCATTTGAGGGAATGATGAAAAAGCATGTAAAAACTAATCAAAACTGCTGTTAAAACTATGTCA
This sequence comes from Ranitomeya imitator, assembly GCF_032444005.1. Classification (NCBI taxonomy): domain Eukaryota; kingdom Metazoa; phylum Chordata; class Amphibia; order Anura; family Dendrobatidae; genus Ranitomeya; species Ranitomeya imitator. The sequence continues at coordinate 659,470,349 of NC_091284.1, read as the reverse complement.
AATGTGTGTGTATCTTATGTAGCGTCTGCTGCAAATACTCAAATATTGCACATAGCCTAAGGATAAGTTCTCTTAATGAGTTTTTGGTGAGTAGAGTTTTTAAAGTGTCAGCAAAGTGGATGGGATTTATATTATTCATTTAAAACGTGAAATACAAAAAAGAGACAAAAGCAGCAGCAACAAAAGCGCAATAAATATGCATGTAAAAAATGCTCTCAAAAACGCAAAGGAAAAAAGTACCGTATTTTTCGCTTTGTAAGACGCTCCGGATTATAAGACGCACCCCAAATTTTGAGGAGAAAAATAGGAAAAAACTTTTTTTTTATAAATTGGTGGGGCGTCTTATAATTCATGCGTCTTATTACTTACCAGGGGTTGTGGCTGTGGTGGATCAGGGTCCCAGGGTCGTTGCTGTAGGCAGGAGTGGAGCATTGCTGCAGGCTGGGATGAGGGAATCTGCAGGGGGCTCCTGTGCTGCAGGGGGGCTCCTGTGCTGCAGGCTGGGATGAGGGGTCTGCAGGGGGGCTCCTGTGCTGCAAGCTGGGATGAGGGGTCTGCAGGGGGCTCCTGTGCTGCAGGGCTGTCTCCGATGCTGCTGGGCTGTCTCCGATGCTGCGGGGGGCTCTGGCGACATTTTGTGAAAGGCCAGAGCCCCCGGCAGTTCGTCCATGCGTTCCTGTATGACTGACTCCGGGAAAATGGCCGCTGGAATCTCGAGAGATGAGATCTCAGCGCTGAAATCTCATGTCCCGAGATTCCGGCGGCCATTTTCCCGGAATTAGTCATACTGGAACGCAAGAACGAACTGCCGGGGGGTTCTGGTCTTTCACAAAATGTCGCCAGAGCCCCCTGCAGCATCGGAGCCTCCAGCATCACCCGGGGCAGCAGCGGACAACCCCGGCAGCGGCGGCAGACGACAGCGGCGGCGGGCAGTAGCGGCGGCGGACACCCCCTCATCCCAGCCTGTAATGGTAAGTGGTATATCCGCTTTGTTAGACGCACCCACATTTCCCCCCCAAATTTGGGGGAAATAAAGTGCGTCTTACAAAGCGGAAAATACGGTAAGTGCAAAAAAATCTGCAACATCAATAACTCACCAAATACTCATTGTAGGAAAATAACCTAATACTTTTCTAAATTTATTCTGCATGACACTAAACAAGACAGGCAGAAAGTGCTCACTTGGATCATCTCGGTAGATATTTTAGAGACTTTTCCTTGCTCCACCTTTTGGCCAGCTTACCTTACTCCATCATTTTGCACTAAGATAATGACACATACCATAAATCAAACATATTTTACTACCCCACATAGCTAAGTCCCCATTTTTGAACACAAGCATAAAAACTGTGTAGAACAAGTAATAAATAAAATCAGTAAATTACATCATAGAAGCAACTTTATGAGTTTAGGCAAAGCGATGCACCGTTTCATTTAGCACAGAAAGAGTCGAATTATATGCTTCATAAGAAAAAAAATACTTTTTGCTTTCAAGAGGCTTGCCCTAAATGTAACCTGCACTTTGTTAAATTAAGGTACTTCTGCTGATTCCAACAAACATGTCAGCTTTGATTGCCATGGAGAATTAAAGGCAGTTACTGATGCAAGAAGGAACACAGTCATGCGGGAAAATATTGAATAACCTGCACAAAAATACAATCCATTAACTGTATCCTTAGTTTTTAATCATTATATACGCTTCTTCATGCAGTCATTTGGCTACTGATTAAAAAAGATAACGTTGGATGTATTTTATCGAACTCATTTCCATAGCCCTCTTCGATCGGCCGCGTAACGTCTTCTGGGGATCTGTCATATTTCCATACTCTCAATTAATATTGTCTCTCAGGATTTTTTTTATATTGGCATTTATTCATCAATCAGTTTAATTTATCACATTTCATTTTTAAGCAGCTAAAGTTGGAAAAGAAGATCTCCTGAGAACCAGCGCAATTATTAGTATCTCCAGCTCCGCACAATCATTTACATTTGAAATTGAAATGAAGACATTTGGAATTTGCTGGATCACATCATATATATGATTACTAGATGGCAGCCCGATTCTAAAGAATCGGGAGTCTAGAATCCATATATACTTTATTTATTCAAATGTAAGAATAATACAATTAATAAATAATAGTAAGAAAGAACAAAAAATGGCTGCACTCACCAGCTCTTGACAATTCTTGTTATTTAAGGTACAGTTACACAGGATCCATGAACATGCTTATGAGGGGAGGGATGAAAGACAGCGTGGTGGTGGCAAACAACAGGTTAATAAGAGGCAGTGTCAGGTAGTAGGAAAATAGCCAGTTAATAATAGGCAATAGTTCTTTGCAGGAATGCAGGTATTAATAAATAGGCAGTTTATATTGCAGAGAAATTGCTGGGCAATAATGGACAATGTCCTTATGTGGCAAATAATAGAGCAATATACCCAATGTGGCAAAGAAGAGGTTAATAAACGGCAGTCTCTCAGTATAACAGTCAGTGAATAATAGGCAGTATATGGAGAAAACACCAAACAAAAGTTCAAAATTGGTGTGAAAATGTCACTGAACCACTTCACAACTAAATATATATAGTTTTGGTAAATGGTATTATCATTTTTTTGACGAAATTCGGCAGGAGCTTGAAGAGCAACGTCACTGGGCCTGCCTCCACGCAGTAGAAACTTGCTGTGAGGTAAAAATTCAAAAATCACACCAAAATGGTGGGCGGAGTGTGTCACAGTACGGCACGTTTCTGATTGGTCGCTCGCAGCAGGCGGCAACCAATCAGACACTGGACACTGTTGACGTCACTTATCTCTGGACATTAGCTCCGGACATTAGCTCCGGACATTAGCTCCGGACATTATCTCCGCACATTAGCTCCGGACATTAGCTCCGGACATTAGCTCCGGACAAAGCCACGGAAGTTGGCACAAATTGCAGGAAGTAGTATTCTAGGCAATTAATCTCCGGACATTAGCTCCGGACATTAGCTCCGGACATTAGCTCCGGACAAAGCCACGGAAGTTGGCACAAATTGCAGGAAGTAGTATTCTAGGCAATTATATATTAGATAGCGTCTATATTTTATATGCTCTTATATGTCTGAGGGAAATATTCAACACAGATTCTGAAATATAAAATCACTGTCAGCACTGTTCTATAAGAATACTATGCTGACGGTTGGAATTTTTTTTCCTGCAGTGGAAATCTGCATATGCCTAAAATAAATGTTCATCTTTTAATACTATTTAAATTTATGTCCAAAACTGATGATTACTTTACAGTGCACATTTATAATAGTAGAGCTACATGTTTTCAGATACAGAGCTTCAAATCCCATACTAAAAATAGTTAAAGAGAACCTGTTGCCGGGATTTTATGCCTCAAACTAATGTCATGTATGGAAAGACATATGAATGCTGAGTAAATCCTTACGTCTCTTGCAGAAATACATTTTAATATTTTAGTGAAATCCATACTTGAAATTGCACGCTAATGAGATGGAATTGCAATGGTGTGGGCACTGCACTTGCAACTCTCCTGTCTCTCCATATTCCACGCCTGCTGCCCGCCTTCTGTCTTGACAGTTCACTTGTGTTTCAGTGACCTATCAGTGAGACACAGGAGTCAGACAAGGGGCAGAGAATTAAAAGAAAAGTCACAACCAGCAATCCAAAATACCACGGCCGAGGAGAACCACGGTCCACTCCCGAATATGCATTAATGCAAGATACATGTGAGCAGATGGAATACTCCCATGAGATTAGAAACACCTGAAAAATTATAGTACTTAAACAACCACAAAAATGAATAAAATACAAAGAGTTTATTGAATCAATACAAACAGTAAAAGCCATACATATTAGCAAAAAGGAGGAGAATAGATGTGGAGACACACTGGTACAGCAAAGGAGATAGGCAAGGACTCAGAAGTCACCAGGGGTATAACAAGGCAGAACTTGTAAAGAATCCCTATGATCAGCAAAATCAATGGGTGGATCACCCACACCATATACATATTAATCAGTTAGTCCTGCTCACCCATAATCGCTGGCGCTGTCCCTGCGACTCCTTGCTGGCCCCGACACGCGTTTCGAGTAGATGCTTTCTCAAAAGGGGAGTATTGTGTGCAGAGGCATAGCTAGGGTTTTGGTTCAGTGGGGGCGAAGCTTCTGAGTGGGCCCCTAACCAGGTAACCTTGATTACAACTCGATGACGCACCCTAATAGTGGAGGAGAACCTCAGCAGATGACAGAGATGTTACTGAAAATAATCTCTATATAAAGACCAATACTGATATTACCGCCATATGGTCAGTGATAGATACCAGTCCTATAGAAGATATGAGATCACAACACAGTTACAGATAATGACTTACGTTCTTTATGATAGAATCGTTAATTTTTCCTGTCTTTTCCATCTGGCCCAGACCGACATGACAACGTCTTCCAGCCACGACTCGGCTGCAGAGAATACAACAAAGACACATTTTACTTCTCATATTCCAGCCCCATCACATCTATTCACAACCTGAACAAACTCCTCATCCTGCTGATACCCCAACACTGAGCCGCTGCTGCCGTATGTATCCCTATTACTGCCCCTGATACCCCAATACTGAGCTGCTGCTGCCGTATGTGTCCCTATTACTGCACCTGCTGTGCGGTTGTCTGTGCCTTCTAAATTCTAAAGTAACCCTCTATAATATAGTAATGCCAGGTGCAAGTGCCCTAGAAAACAGTGCCCATATTTTGCCCCCTCGAAGGTAATATTGCCCTGTGTGTCCCTTTAATAGTCACAGTAACCTGAGTTCCCCTATAACAATAAGTGCCCACTTTACATTTAATAATGTCCTGAGCCTCCCCTCTATACACAGTATGATATTCTCTTATACACAATATAATGCCCCCTCATTGTATAGTACCACCCACACAGTATACTGACCCCTTAGTAGCCTCCAAACTGTTTGATGGCTCCAACACTGTATGATGACCCCCCACTGTAATCTCCTCACTGAATGATGGCCCCCTTACTGTAATCTCCACACTGTATGATGCCCCCTAGATAGCCTCCATATAACATAATGCACCAGATTGTCGTCAATAAAGTATAATGCAACAGATAGTACTCAATATATTATAATGCACTCCCCATAGGCCTACTCTATAGCACAAGGCAGCACCCATAGGCAGACTCTGTAGTATAAGGCAGCACCCCATAGGCAGACCCTGTACTATAAGGCAGCACTCCATAGGCAGACCCTGTACTATAAGGCAGCACTCCATAGGCAGACCCTGTACTAAAAAGCAACACCCCATTGGCAGACCCTGAAATATAAGGTAGCACCCCGATAGGCAGATCATCTATATATATAATTGCCTAAGGGTTTTTCCGTCTGTCTGTCCTGGAAATCCCGCGTCTCTGATTGGTCGAGGCCGCCAGGCTTCGACCAATCAGCGACGGGCACAGTATCGACGTAGAAATCCCGCATCTCTGATTGGTCGAGGCCGCCAGGCCTCGACCAATCAGCAACGGGCACAGCGATGATGATGTCATAAAGGACGTAGAAATCCCACGTTTCTGATTCAGCGACGGGCACAGTATCGACGTAGATGTCATAATGGTTGCCATGGCGACGATGATGTCATAAAGGTTGCCTCGACCAATCAGCGACGAGCACAGTCTGCCGCGAATTCTGGAATCATCATTGTCCATATACTACGGGGACATGCATATTCTAGAATACCCGATGCGTTAGAATCGGGCCACAATCTAGTCTATATATATAATTGTCTAAGGGTTTTTCCGTCTGTCTGTCTGTCTGTCCTGGAAATCCCGCGTCTCTGATTGGTCGAGGCCACTAGGCCTCGACCAATCAGCGACGGGCACAGCATGGCGACGATGATGTCATAAAGGTTGCCTCGACCAATCAGCGACGGGCACAGTCTGCCGCAAATTCGCCTCGACCAATCAGCGACGGGCACAGTATCGACGTAGATGTCATAATGGTTGCCATGGTGATGATGATGTCATAAAGGTTGTCTCGACCAATCAGTGACGGGCACAGTCTGCCGCGAATTCTGGAATCATCATTGTCCATATACTACGGGGACATGCATATTCTAGAATACCCGATGCGTTAGAATCGGGCCACAATCTAGTTAATAATAAAACACCATTGATTCTATCATTCAAAACTGCATGTGAATTTTTTGGTTCAGCATTTTATGATACATATTATTGAGACAAAGTCAGAAATGGAACTAGCAGAAAGTAGCTAACCTTCCTTTATATATTCTACTGAGGGTTAATCCACTTGTGGCTTCATTTCATAAAACTGCCACAAAAACTGTAGTGTTTTCCAACAAATCTCTACCTTAAGGGCTCATTCTCACAAGCGAGAAACTCGGATGAGTCTCGCACGTCAATACCCGACACTGCACCCGGCACTCAGATCGGAGCGTGCGGCTGCATAGCAATACATGCAGCCGCACGCTCCGCTCCTGAGTGCCGGGTGCAGTGCCTGGTATTGACGTTCGAGACTCATCCGAGTTTCTCGCATGTGAGTATGAGCCATAATAATGAGCCTCAAAACTATTTCAACTTAATTAATTTTACTAAATCAGCGCCTCTTGCTTGGGAAAGAAACAAATAGGTCGACCTCTTCAATTTGTAGCATTTTCTGCTGGTCTAAATCTCACTCCTTGTCTGCGACATTAATGTCAGCAGAAAGAAGCAGGATGATAATGTGCATTGCTTTTTTCAGTATTACAACAGCCATAGGGCAGGCAGCCCCTTCATCTGAGACAAACCTGAGAGTGATACAGAAGAGTAATTGAGTTCAAATGATAAATTGGCTCCATGTTTCAAATCAACTTGTCGTCTTGTTCTCACGAACAAGGTGTAGGAGTCAGAAAAGATTGTGTTTTTATTAAGCAGATCTATTATTACTTCCTACACACATATGCCCAACCTGACTTTATATTATTTCAGTATTTTGTGTCAGAGTAATCAACATGCGGCTGTCAGGCAGTGTCTGACAAGTTATTGTTCTTACCATTTCAGGCCGAACTTTCCATGACTTCTGTGACATTGTAAAGTAAGTTTTTTGAATGATAGGTAGAAATAATTACGGTAACTCTTGTGCAAATGTATACATAGTATATCATTAGGATGTGATCTCACAGGACAGTTTGGTTTAGGGTTTGCATAGTTATTATGTAGCCATGGAAAGTATAATGCATAGACAAAGCAGATTTTGCAGCAATCAATTGCCAATTGCATGTTAATGGAATACAAATCTGAGGGTCTACTCACCTATCACTATTAAACCAGGGGTGTTTTGCAAAAATCACAAAAAAACAAAGAAACTAAAACAGTTCAGCCATCAGGAACAGACATAGCATTGGTGCAACCTGTTCAGTCAAATAGGGGCCCGGGAGGTAAGGGGACCACTACCAGCTCCAACCAAGTGGAATTGTGCATTATGATACACAGGGGACCTCTTCTGTCTGTGTCTGCTCCTCAGCCGAGCTTTGAATGGGTTATTCAGGACTATCTTATTATTTTACTATGTGCCTAAGAACTAACAGGTAGGTAGTTGCTAACTGCCTGTTCTACCACCCGCTGCCTCAGAGCAGTCACAGACAGCTCCTGCCGACGATTCTGCTGCTTCACATCAGTAGATGGGCAGTGACTGCTGACATCACGTTTATTAACAGCTGACTTCCCGCAGTTAGGCAACGGAGAGTTGGGTGTCTATCAGCATGACATCGGCAGTCGCACCACATCAGAGTAGCAAGTCTGCTGGCATCACACCATGGCCTCTCATCTCTCACACTATCATACCCACTGCTCCAGGGTATTTTGTGGTTTCTGTTTGTTGCCAGCTCCATATTCTGTGCCTCTGCTCTCTGCATGCTTCCTGGCTGTGTGCATAGGGGGGCAGCGCCAGAACTCTCTGGTTCTTATAGAATCAGGGCGCACCTGTATAATCTGTTCCTGACCAATTACCAAGAGGCCTCCAGTATTTAGGGCAGCTGCACCCTGTGGACTGGACCTGTGCAATGTGTTAACTCCGTTTGTGTTTTGCTTCTGGGATGCCAGGCCTTGCTCTGTTGTTGTGAATTCTGTGGCTGAATTCACTCCTGTGGTCACAAGTGGTACTGCAGCTTCTGAGCTTCCTCCCTCAGGTGTTCTGGTGAGCTCGTTAACTGCTTCATTACTTAACTCCGCCTGATGCTGCTATCCTTGCTCCTTGTCAATGTTTCAGTGTTGGATCTGAGCTTCTCCTGATTGTTCCTGTGACCTGCTGCTCTGTATAGCTAAGTGCTTTTTGCTTTTTTGTTGCTTTTTTTCTGTCCAGCTTGTCTTTTGTTTTGCTGGAAGCTCTGAGACGCAAAGGGTGTACCGCCGTGCCGTTAGTTCGGCACGGTGGGTTTTTTTTGCCCCCTTTGCGTGGTTTTGCTTTAGGGTTTTTTGTAGGCTGCAAAGTTCGCTTTACTGTCCTCGCTCTGTCCTAGAATATCGGGCCCCACTTTGCTGAATCTATTTCATCCCTACGTTTTGTCTTTTCATCTTACTCACAGTCATTATATGTGGGGGGCTGCCTTTTCCTTTGGGGAATTTCTCTGGGGCAAGTCAGGCCTATTTTTCTATCTTCAGGCTAGCTAGTTTCTTAGGCTGTGCCGAGTTGCCTAGGTAGTTGTTAGGCGCAATCCACAGCCGCTTTTAGTTGTGTTTAGGATAGGATCAGGTGTGCAGTCTACAGAGTTTCCACGTCTCAGAGCTCGTTCTTGTATTTTTGGGTATTTGTCAGATCACTGTGTGCGCTCTGATCGCTAAGCACACTGTGTTTCTGGATTGCCTTCATAACACCTGTCATTAGCAAACATAACAGTACAAGGAGCCTAACTAATGATTCTCAATAGAGGGAAAGAAAAAGTTCTGACATCATTTTTTTTTTTCCTGCTCTGTGTTCATTTTTTTTTTTTCCCCTAGACATTTGAGTGATTCTGGACACAGGTGTGGACATGGATATTCAGGGTCTGTGCTCTTCAATGGATAATCTCGTTATAAATGTACAAAAAATTCAAGATACTATTGATCAGAAATCTATGTTAGAACCAAGAATTCCTATTCCTGATTTGTTTTTTGGAGATAGAACTAAGTTTCTAAGTTTCAAAAATAATTGTAAGCTATTTCTGGCCTTGAAACCTCATTCTTCTGGTAATCCTATTCAACAGGTTTTGATTATTATTTCTTTTTTGCGCGGCGACCCTCAAGACTGGGCATTTTCTCTTGCGCCAGGAGACCCTGCATTGAGTAGTGTCGATGCGTTTTTCCTGGCGCTCGGATTGCTGTACGATGAGCCTAATTCAGTGGATCAGGCTGAGAAAAATTTGCTGGCTTTTGTGCCAGGGTCAGGATGATTATCAGGAATTTAGGAAATGGTCAGTACTCACTCAGTGGAATGAATCTGCGCTGGCAGCTTTGTTCAGAAAGGGTCTCTCTGAGGCTCTTAAGGATGTCATGGTGGGATTTCCTATGCCTGCTGGTTTGAATGAGTCTTTGTCTTTGGCCATTCAGATCGGTCGACGCTTGCGCGAGCGTAAATCTGTGCACCATTTGGCGGTACTGCCTGAGGTTAAACCTGAGCCTATGCAGTGCGATAGGACTATGACTAGAGTTGAACGGCAGGAATACAGACGTCTGAATGGTCTGTGTTTCTACTGTGGTGATTCCACTCATGCTATTTCTGATTGTCCTAAGCGCACTAAGCGGTCCGCTAGGTCTGCCGTCATTGGTACTGTACAGTCCAAATTCCTTCTGTCCATTACCTTGATATGCTCTTTGTCGTCATTTTCTGTCATGGCGTTTGTGGATTCGGGCGCTGCCATGAATCTGATTATGGATTATGCTAAACGTTGTGGGTTTTTCTTGGAGCCTTTGCGGTGTCCTATTCCATTGAGAGGAATTGATGCTACACCTTTGGCCAAGAATAAACCTCAATACTGGGCCCAGCTGACCATGTGCATGGCTCCTGCACATCAGGAAGTTATTCGCTTTCTGGTGTTGCATAATCTGCATGATGTGGTCGTGTTGGGGTTGCCATGGCTACAAACCCATAATCCAGTATTGGATTGGAATTCCATGTCGGTATCCAGCTGGGGTTGTCAGGGGGTACATGGTGATGTTCCATTTTTGTCGATTTCGTCATCCACCCCTTCTGAGGTCCCAGAGTTCTTGTCTGATTATCAGGATGTATTTGAAGAGCCCAAGTCCGATGCTCTACCTCCGCATAGGGATTGTGATTGTGCTATCAATTTGATTCCTGGTAGTAAATTCCCTAAAGGTCGATTATTTAATTTATCCGTGCCCGAACACGCCGCTATGCGCAGTTATGTGAAGGAATCCCTGGAGAAGGGACATATTCGCCCATCGTCATCACCACTGGGAGCAGGGTTCTTCTTTGTAGCCAAGAAGGATGGTTCACTGAGACCGTGTATTGATTACCGCCTTCTTAATAAGATCACTGTTAAATTTCAGTATCCCTTGCCATTGTTATCTGACTTGTTTGCTCGGATTAAGGGGGCTAGTTGGTTCACTAAGATAGATCTTCGTGGTGCGTATAATCTGGTGAGAATCAGGCAAGGAGATGAATGGAAAACTGCATTCGATACGCCCGAGGGTCATTTTGAGTATCTAGTGATGCCGTTCGGACTTGCCAATGCTCCATCTGTGTTTCAGTCTTTTATGCATGACATCTTCCGTGAGTATCTGGATAAATTCCTGATTGTTTACTTGGATGATATTTTGATCTTCTCAGATGATTGGGAGTCTCATGTGAAGCAGGTCAGAATGGTTTTTCAGGTCCTGCGTGCTAACTCTTTGTTTGTGAAGGGATCAAAGTGTCTCTTCGGTGTGCAGAAAGTTTCATTTTTGGGGTTCATCTTTACCCCTTCTACTATCGAGATGGATCCAGTTAAGGTCCAAGCCATCCAGGATTGGATTCAGCCGACATCTCTGAAAAGTCTGCAAAAGTTCCTGGGCTTTGCTAATTTTTATCGTCGCTTCATCTGTAATTTTTCTAGCATTGCCAAACCATTGACCGATTTGACCAAGAAGGGTGCTGATTTGGTTAATTGGTCTTCTGCTGCTGTGGAAGCTTTTCAGGAGTTGAAGCGTCGTTTTTGTTCTGCCCCTGTGTTGTGTCAGCCAGATGTTTCTCTTCCGTTCCAGGTCGAGGTTGATGCTTCTGAGATTGGAGCAGGGGCGGTTTTGTCACAGAGAGGTTCTGATTGCTCAGTGATGAAACCATGTGCTTTCTTTTCCAGGAAGTTTTCGCCCGCTGAGCGTAATTATGATGTGGGCAATCGAGAGTTGCTGGCCATGAAGTGGGCATTCGAGGAGTGGCGTCATTGGCTTGAAGGAGCTAAGCATCGCGTGGTGGTATTGACTGATCATAAGAACTGGACTTATCTCGAGTCTGCCAAGCGCTTGAATCCTAGACAAGCCCGTTGGTCGTTATTTTTTGCCCGCTTCGACTTTGTGATTTCGTACCTTCCGGGCTCTAAAAATGTGAAGGCGGATGCTCTGTCTAGGAGTTTTGTGCCCGACTCTCCGGGTTTATCTGAGCCAGCGGGTATCCTCAAGGAAGGAGTCATTGTGTCTGCCATCTCCCCTGATTTGCGGCGGGTGCTGCAAAAATTTCAGGCGAATAAACCTGATCGTTGTCCAGCAGAGAAACTGTTCGTCCCTGATAGGTGGACTAATAAACTTATCTCTGAACTTCATTGTTCGGTGTTGGCTGGTCATCCTGGAATCTTTGGTACCAGAGAGTTAGTGGCTAGATCCTTCTGGTGGCCATCTCTGTCACGGGATGTACGTACTTTTGTGCAGTCCTGTGGGATTTGTGCTAGGGCTAAGCCCTGCTGTTCTCGTGCCAGTGGGTTGCTTTTGCCCTTGCCGGTCCCAAAGAGGCCTTGGACACATATTTCGATGGATTTCATTTCTGACCTTCCCGTTTCTCAAAAGATGTCAGTCGTTTGGGTGGTCTGTGATCGCTTTTCTAAAATGGTCCATCTGGTGCCCTTGGCTAAATTGCCTTCCTCCTCTGATTTGGTACCTTTGTTCTTTCAGCATGTGGTTCGGTTGCATGGCATTCCTGAGAATATTGTTTCTGACAGAGGTTCCCAGTTTGTTTCAAGGTTTTGGCGAGCCTTTTGTGGTAGGATGGGCATTGACCTATCCTTTTCCTCGGCTTTCCATCCTCAGACTAATGGCCAGACCGAACGAACCAATCAGACCTTGGAAACATATCTGAGATGTTTTGTTTCTGCAGACCAGGATGATTGGGTGTCCTTTTTGCCGTTGGCTGAGTTCGCCCTTAATAATCGGGCCAGCTCGGCTACCTTGGTCTCTCCATTTTTTTGCAATTCTGGGTTCCATCCTCGTTTCTCTTCAGGACAGGTTGAGTCTTCGGACTGTCCTGGTGTGGATTCTGTGGTGGATAGGTTGCAGCAGATCTGGACTCAGGTAGTGGACAATTTGATCTTGTCCCAGGAGAAAGCTCAACTTTTCGCTAATCGCAGACGCCGTGTGGGTCCCCGACTTCGTGTTGGGGATCTGGTTTGGTTATCTTCTCGTCATATTCCTATGAAGGTTTCCTCTCCTAAATTTAAACCTCGTTTTATTGGTCCGTATAGGATTTCTGAGGTTCTCAATCCTGTGTCTTTTCGTTTGACCCTCCCAGACTCCTTTTCCATACATAATGTATTCCATAGGTCGTTGTTGCGGAGATACGTGGCACCTATGGTTCCATCTGTTGAGCCTCCTGCCCCGGTTTTGGTGGAGGGGGAATTGGAGTATATTGTGGAGAAGATTTTGGATTCTCGTGTTTCTAGACGGAAACTCCAGTATCTGGTTAAATGGAAGGGTTATGCTCAGGAAGATAATTCCTGGGTTTTTGCCTCTGATGTTCATGCTTCCGATCTTGTTCGTGCCTTTCATGCGGCTCATCCTGGTCGGCCTGGGGGCTCTGGTGAGGGTTCGGTGACCCCTCCTCAAGGGGGGGGTACTGTTGTGAATTCTGTGGCTGAATTCACTCCTGTGGTCACAAGTGGTACTGCAGCTTCTGAGCTTCCTCCCTCAGGTGTTCTGGTGAGCTCGTTAACTGCTTCATTACTTAACTCCGCCTGATGCTGCTATCCTTGCTCCTTGTCAATGTTTCAGTGTTGGATCTGAGCTTCTCCTGATTGTTCCTGTGACCTGCTGCTCTGTATAGCTAAGTGCTTTTTGCTTTTTTGTTGCTTTTTTTCTGTCCAGCTTGTCTTTTGTTTTGCTGGAAGCTCTGAGACGCAAAGGGTGTACCGCCGTGCCGTTAGTTCGGCACGGTGGGTTTTTTTTGCCCCCTTTGCGTGGTTTTGCTTTAGGGTTTTTTGTAGGCTGCAAAGTTCGCTTTACTGTCCTCGCTCTGTCCTAGAATATCGGGCCCCACTTTGCTGAATCTATTTCATCCCTACGTTTTGTCTTTTCATCTTACTCACAGTCATTATATGTGGGGGGCTGCCTTTTCCTTTGGGGAATTTCTCTGGGGCAAGTCAGGCCTATTTTTCTATCTTCAGGCTAGCTAGTTTCTTAGGCTGTGCCGAGTTGCCTAGGTAGTTGTTAGGCGCAATCCACAGCCGCTTTTAGTTGTGTTTAGGATAGGATCAGGGGTGCAGTCTACAGAGTTTCCACGTCTCAGAGCTCGTTCTTGTATTTTTGGGTATTTGGCAGATCACTGTGTGCGCTCTGATCGCTAAGCACACTGTGTTTCTGGATTGCCTTCATAACACCTGTCATTAGCAAACATAACACTCTGTGTCTTGCCTTCTCTGAAGGCTGTTCTCCTTGCTTTGCCTTGTTTCTCGTTTGTCTGCCCTCCAGGAGGCTGTATATCCTGGTCCCTGTGTCTTTGTTCTTATACCTTGTCTTGTTCCATTACCCTGTCTGAACTTTGTCCTGTCTGTGACTTTGCTCTGCTCTTCTCTCTGCCCTCTGTGTCTTTGCTTTGCTCTTGGCTCTGCACTCTGTGCCTTCACTCTGCTCTTGGCTCTGCACTCTGTGCCTGCACTCTGCTCTTGGCTCTGCACTTTGTGGTTCTACCCTTGTCTCTCTGCGGCTTTGCCTCTGCTCCACACTCCTGCGCTTCTGCTCCGTTCTACTCTGCTCCGCTCCTGCTGCTGCAGAAATCTCTTGCTGCAGCTCCCCTCCGCATTCCTTGTGGTTCTGCTCTGCTTAGCTTCTGCAGAAATCTAACTGCAGCTTCTCTCCGCATTCCTTGTGGTTCCGCTCTGCCTAGCTTCTGTTTCTGCTCTTTCTCTTGCTGCTCTACCACTCCTATCTGCAGCCTTGCGGTTCTCTTCCTGTGTGAACAGGTCCCAACCTGTTCCTTTATACTCCTTTCCTTCCGGCTTGTTTCCTTACCTGCACCTCCTGTGTGAACAGGTCCCAACCTGTTCCTTCATTCTTCATATTCGTATCTGCACTTCCAGTGTGAGCAGGTCCCTACCTGTTCCTTCATACACCACACCAGCCAGCCCTGTGTCTCTGCCGTTCCTGACAGCCCTGTGTCTCTGCTGTTCCTTCCAGCCCTGTGTCTCTGCCGTTCCTGCCAGCCCTGTGTCTCTGTCGTTCCTGCCAGCCCTGTGTCTCTGCCGTTCCTGCCAGCCCTGTGTCTCTGCCATGCATGCCAACCTTGTGTCTCTGCTGTGCCTGCCAGCCTTGTGTCTCTACCATGCCTGCCAGCTTTGTTTCTCTGCCATTCCTGCCAGCCCTGTGTCTCTGCCAGCCCTGTGTCTTAACCGTACCAGCCTACTCATCTGAGTTTCATCCTTGCTCATCTGCTAGTCCTGCCTGATGCCCGCACCTGTCCTAGTATTCCTGTTCTCCAAGTGGGATCAGCAGCCACAGCCAGACACCACCCTGGAGTAGCTCCTGGCAGATGCCTGCTGCACAAGTCTGACCTCACCATCAGAGGCTCCAGTGAAGACCAAGGCAGCTGTCATAGTCACGCCCCTTCCAGGGTAGTCTGGTTTGTGGCACAGTGTGGTCACTATCCCCCCGAGCTCACGCAGTAGAGCAGAGTTGAAGAGAAGCAGTGGCTGTGTCAACATTACGTCAGGAGAAGCCGCAGATTAGGCTGTAGGTCTGTGACCAGTCTGAGCCGGCAGAGATTGGCGGTGGATAGCAACTAACCTGCTTGTTAGTTCTTAACTAGAAACTAAATGGCTAAACTCAATGGAAAACAACAACCTCCTGTGGTGCGACAGTAATGGCCTTAATTACAAAACAAAAGACGGTGATTAGAGGATGTTAGCTAAAATCCTTCAGATCATTTGACCTGTCTCTGGGTTCCAAAGGTAGAAATGTTAAATGACCCCTCTCTAGGACTTCTAGTGTTAATGCCCTCTTTGCCTGGGCTGAGAGTTTTGGTGGGCGGTCCTCTCTTCACAGGTTTGTTGTGGTAGGAGACATTCTTGGTCTTCATGGTGTTGTTTGGATCATGGTGCTAACTTAATGGTGTTGCAGCCTCTTTTACCTTTCAGAAAAGGTATGTATATAATTGACAGACCATATGATGCACTACCGACCCCATTCCCTCACATCTCCTCCAGTCTCTCTCTCCAGTTGTCACAAGTCACCTAACTACAATCTTTAATCTCTCCCTCTCCTCTGGCATTTTCCCCTCCTCCTTCAAACACTCTATCATTACTCCATTACTAAAGAAACCCACCCTCGACCCATCCTGCACAAACAACTACAGACCGGTCTCCAATCTCCCCTTCATCTCTAAACTCTTGGAGCGCCTGATATACTCCCGCCTTACCCGTTACCTCTCCACTCACTCCCTCCTAGACCCTTCACAGTCCGGTTTCCGCCCCCTACATTCGACAGAAACTGCACTCATCAAAGTGACCAATGACCTTCTGACAGCAAAACGTAATGGTGACCACTCTCTGCTCATTCTTCTCGACCTTTCTGCAGCTTTTGACACTGTTGACCACCCTCTCCTGCTCTCTAGGCTCCAGTCACTAGGCATTAAGGACACTGCTCTCTCCTGGTTCTCCTCCTATCTTTCTGACCCCTCCTTCAGTGTTTTGTTCTCTGGCTCCACTTCATCTCCTCTTCCTCTCACTGTCGGGGTACCTCAGGGCTCAGTCCTTGGCCCCCTTCTGTTCTCTCTCTACACGGCCCCAATTGGACAGACCATCAGCAGATTTGGCTTTCAGTACCATCTTTATGCCGACGACACACAACTATATACGTCATCCCCTGACCTTACCCCCGCTGTACTACAGAACGCCACTGACTGTCTGTCCGCAGTCTCCAACATCATGTCCGCTCTCTATCTGAAACTCAACCTCTCCAAAACTGAACTTCTTCTGCTCCCACCATCTACTAACCTCCCTAAATCTGACATTTCCCTCTCCGTGGGTGGCACCATAATAACACCCCGGCAGCAGGCGCGCTGTCTGGGTGTTATGTTTGACTCCGATCTCTCCTTCACCTCCCATATACAATCTCTTGCCCGCTCGTGCCGCTTACACCTAAAGAACATCTCTAGAATCCGCCCTTTTCTCACCATGGAGACAGCTAAAACCCTCACGGTCGCCCTGATCCACTCCCGCCTAGACTACTGTAACGCTCTATTAATTGGCCTCCCCCTCACTCGACTTTCCCCTCTCCAGTCCATCCTTAATGCAGCAGCCAGGGTCGTCCATCTGGCTAATCGTTACTCGGACGCATCCGCTCTTCGCCAGTCGTTACACTGGCTACCCATTCATTACAGGATACAATTCAAAGTACTTGTTCTCACCCACAAAGCTCTCCACAGTGCGGCACCCCCTTACATCTCCTCCCTCATTTCTGTCTATCGGCCTAACAGACCACTGCGCTCTGCAAATGACTTTCGGCTAACCTCTGCACTAATCCGTACCTCCCACTCCCGACTCCAAGACTTCTCCCGTGCTGCGCCAATCCTCTGGAATGCTCTACCCCAAGATATTAGGACCATCCACAATTTGCATAGTTTTAGGCGCTCGCTCAAAACACATTTGTTCAGAGCGGCCTATCATGTTCACTAATGAAAGTTATGTTATGTTTGTGTGTGTGTAGCCCATTCACTATCCCCATCTATTCCCCAACCCCTGAAGATGGCTGGACCATGATTGTAAATACATCATTGTAAATACACACCTGTACTTTGTATCTCCCCCACCTCATTGTAGATTGTAAGCTCTCACGAGCAGGATCGTCTTATTTTGCTTTAATTATTGTATTGTTAACGTTGTTACTTATGACTTTTGTGTTTGAAACTGTTAAACTGTAAAGCGCTGCGGAATATGTTGGCGCTATATAAATAAAGATTATTATTATTATTATTATTATATGATATTGAAATTGCACACTGGTGGACTTCCTTTCACTAAGCATGTGACTTCTGAATGTAATTGGCAAGCAATTACATTCATAAATTTTAGGGTATTCATCTCAAAAGGGGTGAATACATATGCACTTGCCACATTTTAGTCATGTAATGCCTTAAATTTAATTTATGCCTATATTTTTCTCATTCCACTTTACCAACTTAGACTATTTAGTGCTACTGATGCATCACACACAAATTGGATTCCAAAATATCTAAACACAGGTTGCAATGTAACAAAATAGGTAAAAAGCCAAGGGGGTGAATTAGTTTGCAAACCACTGTATATGACAGTGAGTAATGCTGACTACTAACAGAGGAATTCTTCTGTGTATACATTTTTTTTTTCTCCTTCAATGTCCTTTCAGGTTTTTCTTAGTATTAAACTTAATCTACATACTAAAATTTGTACTATACTTTACTATGCAAAGAAGCAATTTAATATCATCTTTACCATTAACCCCTCCACCCCCGAACCTAATTTCACCTTCATAATCAGGCCAAATTTTACAATTCTGACCAGTGCTACTTTATGTGGTAAACACACGTGGTCAAAATTGTTGGTACCCCTTGTTTAATGACAGAAAAACACAATGGTCACAGAAATTACTTGAATCTGACAAAAGTAAGAATTATTAAAAAATCTCTGAAAATGAACAAATGAAAGTCAGACATTGTTTTCAACCATGTTTCCACAGAATTAAAAAAAAAATAAAACTCATGAAATGGGCATGGGAAGAAATGATGATACCCTTAACTTAATACTTTGTTGCACAACCTTTTGAGGCAATCACTGCAATCAAACGATTCCTGTAACTCTCAATGAAACTTCAGCACCTCTCGACAGGTATTTTGGCCCACTCCTCCAGAGCAAACTGCTCCAGTTGTCTCGTGTTAGAAGGTTGTGTTTTCCAGACGGCATGTTTCAGCTTTTTCCAAAGATGCTCAATAGGATTTAGGTCAGAACTCATACAGTGGAAGGCCACTTCACAATAGTCCAATATTTTCTCTTATTCATTCTTCAGTATTTCTAGCTGTGTGTTTTGGGTCATTATCCTATTGCAAGACCCATGACCAAGCTTTCTGACACTGGGCAGCACATTTCTCTCTAGAATCCCTTGATAGTTTTGAGATTTCATTGTACCCTGCACAGATTCTAGACACCCTGTGCCAAATGCAGCAAAGCAGCCCCAGAACATAACCGAGCCTACTCCATGTTTCACAGTAGGAACAGTGTTCTTTTCTTGATATACTTCATTTTTCCGTCTGTGAACATCGAGCTGATGTGCTTTGCCAAAAAGTTCAATTTTTGTCTCATCTGTCCATAGGACATTCTCCCAGAAGCATTGTGGCTTGTCAACATGTAGTGTGGCAAATTCCAGTCTGGCTTTTTTATGATTTTTTTTTAACAATGGTGTCCTCCTTGGTTGTCTCCCATGAAGTTCACCTTGGCTCATACAAAGACGGATGGTGCGATCTGACACAGATGTTCCTTGAGCTTCAAGTTCACCTTTAATCTGTTTAGAAGTATTTCTGGGCTCTTTTGTGTTAGGGGTCGAGTTCCCGCTTCTGCACAGGGGGAATCTCGAGCCACTTCCGCTGCGGTCTCCCATTCTTGTCCAGCCGCAGTGGAGCCTGCTCAGCAAGGACGTCGGTCCCAGCGTCTTGCTCATTCTCACTCTGTTCTGAGAGTTAGTGCTGCTTCTCCAGTCTCTGCCATTAAAGTCAGTGCTGGTCAGCAGCGAGCGGACTTCTGTGGGACTAAGTCCTTGTCTGCATGTACTGAGCATGCCCAGCGTAAGGTCTCCCGTTGGAGATCGAGGGTCATGTGCTCAGGCTCTGCAGCACATTCCATTGGTCCTCTTGGCAGGTCCTAGAAGGGCAAAAGTGCTGTGGCCACTTCCTGTGCTGCTGCTATATAAACTGCGCATGACCGCACGGCCATGCGCTAGTATTTTCAAACAATTGCTAATGTGTGTATGTTGTGAGTGCAAGTCGTCCTTGGAAACCCCTACCCTATTGAATGTCTGTTCGCGGAAGGTGTATGGCTGCTACCTAGCGCCCGACTTAGCCTACAGCACTAAACACACATCTCAGCGTCCTGTAGCTGTGCCTGCCAGTACGGCGCCGTGCGCCTGCCTTGCGCTTTCCATACCCGAGTCTGGGTGGTTAGTGGCGTCCGTTAGTGCGGCATCGCTCGCACTCTTGTGCACTTACATTTCTTAAGGTTCTCTACACACCCAGTTGCGGTGTTACGCCAGCAAGGGTCTAATCGGGCTCCAATCCCTTCTGGGGTTAAGTCCGCTGACCACTTGCTCGCGCACTAGTGCGGTACTGCGGTCCTGTGAATTAACAGGATCGCTTTCTTCACGCTGGGTGAGGTTTAACCCACGCGTGTATCCTTTAGTGTACCGCCATATTGTCCGTCTTGCTAGCTGCAGGGTCTTTTACCTGCACGGTGGACCTCGGACTGCGAACGCACCTAGTTTCTTACCATCTATACTTGGTGCGTTCCGCCAGTCCTTAACATAATACTAGCGCCAAGGTCTGGCTAGTATGGCGGACATTCAGCAATCTTTGCGGTATATCCAGCAGTTGGAGGGTAGGTTGAAGGTTCTCGAGAACTCAACCTCAGCTGTGGATGTTACCGCAGTTGCTGTAAAGGCTGCTGGCGTGGCGGCAGCAACCTTGTCCACTGCCACCCCTGTTCCGACATTATCCCGCCTCCCGTTGCCAGAAAAATTTTCTGGAGATTGCAAAACTTGTAGGGGATTCGTGAGTCAGTGCTCTATCCACCTCGAGCTCCTGGCTGCACGTTTTCCTACAGAGCGGGCTAAGGTGGGATTTATTGTCTCGCTGCTGTCGGACAGGGCGTTGGAGTGGGCTACGCCGCTGTGGGAGCGTAATGATCATGTGGTGCAGAGTGCTCCGTTGTTTCTGGGCACGCTGAAAAAGGTCTTTCTAGGACCTCAACTCACCCATGATACAGCGCTCCAACTACTGGCATTAACTCAGGGTGAGTCCTTGGTCAGCCATTTTTCCGTCCGATTCCGTACTTTAGCTTCCGAGCTGGAGTGGTCGGATAAAGCCCTTATCCCCATATTCTGGAGGGGCCTGGCTGACCATGTTAAGGACGCTCTGGCCACTAGGGAGATTCCTGCCACACTGGAGGAGTTAATATCTATTTCTACTCGTATAGACCTCCGTTTTAACGAGCGGAGGTTGGAACGAGCCCAGTGTAGGCAGAGGTTTCGGCTGGCTCCTACCTTCGCCAAACCTTTGGAATCCCCAGTCCAGGCATCTGAGTCACATGAGACCTTGGAGGTGACACGAGCGGGATCTAAGTCTCAGTCTGCTCGTGCACATAAGGTCCGTCATGTTTGCCAGCAGTCAGGACGTCTTGCCTCCAAGAGTCCTCAGCGGTCGGGGAAACGTCAGCGTCTAGTGGCAGTTGGAGGAGGTACACTAGACACGGCGACGTTTGCCTCAAAGTTGTCCTTCAAGGGGACAATTACCATAGGCCCATCCACTCTTACGGTCGAGCTATGCTTGGATTCTGGGGCAGAGGGTAACTTTATGTCCTCCGCCTTTGCCCAGCGTCACGCAATACCCTTGGTGATGCTCGCCCAGCCAGTGACCGTTCGAGTGGTAAATGGGTCAACACTACCTTCACAGATTACCCACCAAACCATTCCTTTCACGCTATCTGTGTCTCCATCACATCAGGAGATAATCTCCCTATTAGTCATTCCTGAGGGAATTGATGAGGTCCTGTTGGGGATGCCATGGCTTCGCTACCATTCTCCTCATATTGAGTGGTCCTCTGGGAGAATTTTGGGATGGAGTAAATCCTGTGAGGGTAGATGTCAGAGGGAGTGCGTTCAGGTTGCTACTACACAGGTACCCGCAGATCTTTCCTCTCTCCCCAAGCACTATTGGTCCCATGCAGACGTGTTCTCCAAAAGAGCTGCGGAGACTCTTCCGCCTCACCGCCCCTATGACTGTCCTATTGACCTCTTGCCTGGTGCTGAGCCTCCCCGGGGTCGAGTCTACCCGTTATCTCTCCCGGAGACGGAGGCAATGTCCCAGTATATTCAGGAGAATCTGGCAAGAGGATTCATTAGGAAGTCAGTGTCACCGGCAGGGGCTGGGTTCTTCTTCGTACAGAAGAAGACTGGAGACTTACGTCCATGCATAGACTACAGGGGTCTTAACGCCATTACCGTTAAGAACAAGTACCCATTACCCCTGATATCTGAGCTCTTTGATAGGCTACGGGGAGCAAAGGTATTTACAAAGTTAGATCTGCGGGGTGCTTACAACCTGATTCGCATCCGTGAGGGGGATGAATGGAAGACGGCTTTTAACACCAGGGATGGGCACTATGAATATCTAGTGATGCCCTTTGGGCTCTGTAATGCCCCAGCCGTTTTCCAAGACTTTGTGAACGACATCTTTCGGGATATGCTCACCACCTCGGTCGTAGTCTATCTGGATGACATTCTCATCTACTCTCCAGATATAGACTCCCATCGGAGAGATGTTCGCAAAGTCTTCGACCTCTTACGGGCAAACTCCCTCTACGCTAAGTTGGAGAAGTGTGTGTTTGAGCAGGAGTCCTTGCCTTTCCTTGGTTATATCATTTCTGCCCAGGGTTTGGCTATGGATCCTGCCAAGCTACAGGCAGTAATGGACTGGCAGGAACCCCATTCTCTTAAAGCGGTGCAGCGCTTTATGGGGTTCATTAATTACTATCGCCAGTTCATTCCACACTTCTCAACTTTGGTAGCTCCCTTGGTCGCCCTCACCAAGAAGGGAGCAAATCCCAAGTTGTGGTCAAAGGAGGTCTCCAAGGCCTTTCTCTCGATTAAGTCACACTTCGCTAGCGCTCCCATCCTACATCGCCCCGATGTAGATAAACCATTCATCTTGGAGGTGGATGCCTCATCCGTTGGTGCTGGAGCAGTCCTTTTCCAAAAGGATGCTCAAGGTCGGAAGCATCCTTGCTTCTTCTTCTCCAAAACTTTCACACCAGCGGAGAGGAATTATTCCATCGGGGACAGGGAGTTGCTAGCCATGAAGTTGGCTTTTTCAGAGTGGAGACACCTCTTGGAGGGAGCTCGCTTTCCCTTCCAAGTCTTCACTGACCACAAGAACTTGGTGTATATACAGACGGCCCAGCGGCTAAATTCTCGCCAGGCTAGATGGTCCCTGTTTTTCTCCCGGTTCCATTTTACCCTCCATTTTCTCTCCGGGGAGAAGAACGTTCGTGCCGACGCTCTCTCCCGCTCCGTAGTGTCATCTGAGGAGGAGGAGGAGCCTCGGCTTATTGTCCCGCCTGAGAGCTTGAGAACTGTAGCTCCGGTTTCGCTGGAGTCTGTGCCCCCGGGCAAGACTTTCGTGCCAGCTAACTTGCGACCGGAGGTTCTCTCTTGGGCTCACTCCTCCAGAGTGGGTGGGCATTTTGGGACCAAGAGGACTTCTGAGCTTTTGGCGAGAACATATTGGTGGCCGCATATGGTCCGAGATGTCAAGGACTATATTCAGGCGTGCGTTTCTTGCGCCCAGAATCGGTCTCCTCGGCAACGGCCTGCTGGGTTGCTTTACCCTCTACCGGTGGCAGACAGGCCCTGGGAGATGGTCGGAATGGACTTTGTGGTGGGCTTACCCAAGTAACGTGGCTGCTCCATTATTTGGGTTGTCACCGACCATTTCTCTAAGATGGTACATTTGGTACCGCTTCCTCGGTTACCCTCAGCACGGGCCTTGGCGGTGTTGTTCATGAAGCATGTTTTCCGATTGCATGGTATGCCTGATAAGATTGTCAGCGATCGGGGTCCCCAGTTCGCGTCTCTGTTTTGGAGAGAGCTCTGCCGTTTGCTCAGCATAGAGTTAAACCTCTCCTCTGCATATCATCCCGAGACGAATGGGTTGGTGGAGAGAACCAACCAGACTCTGGTGACATATTTGCGACATTTCGTCTCCGCTAGGCAGGATGACTGGGCATCTTTGCTACCTTGGGCGGAATTTGCCTTGAACAACGCCGTAGCCGATTCCACTGGCCAAACTCCTTTTCTCCTTAATTACGGCCAGCATCCGCGTGTTCCTGTGCCCATGCCCGTGTCATCCACCGATTCTAGGGTGGCAGACTGGGCGGTGGAGGCACGGGACATCTGGGACCGCACACAGGATGCCATTCGGGCCTCCAAGGAGAGAATGAGGGTTTCGGCTGATACACACCAGCGTCCCGCTCCGGTCTTTGCTCCCGGCGACTTAGTGTGGCTCTCCGCCCGTAACATCAGGCTGCGAGTTGAGTCCACTAAGTTTGCTCCTCGCTACATTGGCCCGTTTAAAGTTCTGGAACAGGTCAACCCTGTGGTTTACCGTTTGGCCATTCCTCCACGCCTTGGTATCACCAATACCTTTCACGTTTCCCTCTTAAAGCCCGTTCGTTTGTCTCGGTTTTCTGAGTTATCTGCTGGGACATCGGGTTCATCCACGGATGAGTTTGAGGTGAATGCTATTGTGGGAAGCAAGGTGGTACGTGGCAAAAAATTTTATTTGGTGGATTGGAAGGGTCATGGTCCAGAGGATAGAACCTGGGAGCCTGTGGAGCACATTCGGGCTCCGCAGCTCATTGCTGCCTTCGAACGTAGCGAGGCCCAAGGAGGGGGGGGCCCTAGGAGGGGGGGGTAATGTTAGGGGTCGAGTTCCCGCTTCTGCACAGGGGGAATCTCGAGCCACTTCCGCTGCGGTCTCCCATTCTTGTCCAGCCGCAGTGGAGCCTGCTCAGCAAGGACGTCGGTCCCAGCGTCTTGCTCATTCTCACTCTGTTCTGAGAGTTAGTGCTGCTTCTCCAGTCTCTGCCATTAAAGTCAGTGCTGGTCAGCAGCGAGCGGACTTCTCTGGGACTAAGTCCTTGTCTGCATGTACTGAGCATGCCCAGCGTAAGGTCTCCCGTTGGAGATCGAGGGTCATGTGCTCAGGCTCTGCAGCACATTCCATTGGTCCTCTTGGCAGGTCCTAGAAGGGCAAAAGTGCTGTGGCCACTTCCTGTGCTGCTGCTATATAAACTGCGCATGACCGCACGGCCATGCGCTAGTATTTTCAAACAATTGCTAATGTGTGTATGTTGTGAGTGCAAGTCGTCCTTGGAAACCCCTACCCTATTGAATGTCTGTTCGCGGAAGGTGTATGGCTGCTACCTAGCGCCCGACTTAGCCTACAGCACTAAACACACATCTCAGCGTCCTGTAGCTGTGCCTGCCAGTACGGCGCCGTGCGCCTGCCTTGCGCTTTCCATACCCGAGTCTGGGTGGTTAGTGGCGTCCGTTAGTGCGGCATCGCTCGCACTCTTGTGCACTTACATTTCTTAAGGTTCTCTACACACCCAGTTGCGGTGTTACGCCAGCAAGGGTCTAATCGGGCTCCAATCCCTTCTGGGGTTAAGTCCGCTGACCACTTGCTCGCGCACTAGTGCGGTACTGCGGTCCTGTGAATTAACAGGATCGCTTTCTTCACGCTGGGTGAGGTTTAACCCACGCGTGTATCCTTTAGTGTACCGCCATATTGTCCGTCTTGCTAGCTGCAGGGTCTTTTACCTGCACGGTGGACCTCGGACTGCGAACGCACCTAGTTTCTTACCATCTATACTTGGTGCGTTCCGCCAGTCCTTAACATTTTGTTACCATTCGTATTATCCATCTCATTGATTTGTCATCAATTTTCCTCCTGCGACCACGTCCAGGGAGGTTGGCTACAGTCCCGTGGATCTTAAATTTATGAATAATATGTTCAACTGTGGTCACAGGAGCATCAAGATACTTGGAGATGGTCTTATAACTTTTACCTTTAACATGTTTGTCTGTAATTTTCTGTCTAATCTCCTGAGACAACTCTTTCCTTCCCTTCCTCTGGTCCATGTTGAGTGTGATATACACCATGTCACCCAACAGCACAGTGAGTATCTGTAGCCCTATATACAGGCCCACTCACTGATTCCAAGATTGTAGACACCTGTGATGCTAGTTAGTGGACACATCTTGATTTAAAATGTCCCTTTTGTCACATTATTTTCCGGGGTTACCATAATCTCTGTCTCTATTTCATGAGTTTTTTGTTTTTTTTTAAAATTCTGTGGAAGTGTAGGGAGCAGAGCCAAACTTGCGGTCTCTCTTGCATGTCTGGGCCGGAACTATCGGGGCTGTCACCAGTATTTCAGGGGGAAGAGATTCCGGACCATAGCAGTTCAGGACACCTGACGAATGGGAGCGGGTCCGACATAAATAGCAGTCTGAGCAGGAAGACGAGACACTTGATGGGGAACGAGCTTGTAAGTAGTGAGACGGTTGACTCCCTCTCAATGGACCCATGCCACCAAGCTGTCCTTGTATCCCCCGGCTAGCGATACTGCCTACACATACTACCCCCAGCCCAGAGAGACATCTGCAGCAGGTAGTGACCTGGATAAATACATACATACCTTGGCTCCACTCACCACCGCGAAGGCACTGCTTAGTCCCATCCTTGAGGTGCCTGCTAAGGACCGGCCTGTGCCTGTGGCTGTGTCCACTGGACTGTGTGCTTCAACTGTGGCCTTGTCTACTGAACTTTCCGCTTCTTCCACTGTGCAACTGATCCATCATCTCTATCCCACCATGTGCCCGGATCAGTAGATCACGTGCCAAAGGACCCAGAGAATTCGTCGTCACCAGGAGACAGTGCATCGCTCTTCTGCGGGACCGGATTGGAGACATCTTGAGCTGCCTGCGGCGCAGCCGAGGGATCTTCCAGCCACCGTTCTCCAGCACATAGAGACTGAAAAGTTAACCTGTTACTTTTTTATGCATTTGACTTTCCCCCATCCTCAAGTTCACATCCTTTACCCCCCTGCTTGTACCATTACTGTTGATATGTAAAGAACCTGTTAACCCTTTCTCTGCCTCCTGTGTGTCACTGCATCCTATGCACCTGCTAGCATTCTACAGACGCATGGTTGAAAAGCAATGTCTGACTTTCATTTGTTCATTTTCATAGATCTTTTATTTATTCTTACTTGTCAGATACAAGTTATTTCTATGACCACTGTGTGTTTTTCTGTCCTTAAACGAGGGGTACCAACAATTTTGACCACATGTGTAACTATGTTACACTTCAACAGATCCCACTGATTTTGAAATTGTTTTTAATGATTCATGATAGTGGAGCGCCCCCAGACACAGGGCCACGGGGTACTCGGTACCGGTCCTCTCTGTCTCTGTCCTGGGTTTGTCACGGTGGCTGGACCCGGTCCGTGACCCTGCTAAGGGGCGTCCAATGAAAGGTGATGAAAGTCTGTCAAGGGTTCGTGATGCCACCTGTGGTATTCAGTCAGGATGACCGACGCTGCTTGGGGTCCACTGGGGTGGTGTTATGGCAGCTAGATGGTATACCTTCCCACAGGTGAAGTGCTTCTCCAGGGCTTCCCAGTAGTGTAGGTGGTGATGATGTAAGGCACGGTTAATAACGAGGACACAGGGATGCAGTCTCTTTACCTTTTTTATTGAAGACTTCGGGATCCGCAATCCAGAGCACTGCTAACAGGGCTGACTGAGACCGGCCGGTCCGAAGGCACATCCAGAGTTCCGTTTGCAGGTGGAAATCGTTGCAAAAAATCCCCTGTGTTGACTAGATAAAAATTACCTTTATTATTATTATATTAAAAACCAACAAAATAGGTGCACTCGACACAAACGATCACCATGACAGCAATATATCATAGAAAAGACCAGGGTGGTGCCTAGCCCTGTACTGCACTACCTGCACCCTGCCTGCCAGCGGAGGTTGGCACCCTATAATCCTGCGCAATTGGCGCCCCCACTCACCGTCGACTATCCCTCCTACCCCTATTGGACCCTAACAGGATGGGATAGGAACACATAAACAGTCATAACAAAACACAGTCGTTTGTATGATTGAAGCAAAGTTGGGGTCTAAAATTCTATCTACTCTGCCCCTGCCTGTCAGCGGAGGTTGGCACCCTATTATAGTACGACAGTGGCGCCCCCGCTCCACGACAAGCACTACAGCACCTTATTACATATTATACCCTTAATCATCTAACAAGGGACAGGTTAGTGGATAGTCGTCGTAGATAGCATTTTAGACCCCAACTTTGCTTCAATCATACAAACGACTGTGTTTTGTTATGACTGTTTATGTGTTCCTAATCCATCCTGTTAGGGTTCAATAGGGGTAGGAGGGATAGTCGACGGTGAGCGGGGGCGCCAATTGCGCAGGATTATAGGGTGCCAACCTCCGCTGGCAGGCAGGGTGCAGTACAGGGCTAGGCACCACCCTGGTCTTTTCTATGATATGTTGCTGTAATGGTGATGGTTTGTGTTGAGTGCACCTATTTTGTTGGTTTTTAATATAATAATAATAAAGTTAATTTTTATCTAGTCAACACAGGGGATTTTTTTCTGTGAATTTTTTAAGGATATAGGTCCCCAAAGATATTTTTTCTTCTCTGTGAATGTGGAAATCGTTGCCTACCAACTAGTGCCTGTGTATTGTAGTCCTTCCCTGCTCAGCACCACAGGATAGTCCTCACAACTCTCATATCAGTTCTTTCTCTTCTCCGTCCCCCAAGTTTATCTGGCTAGGACACACCCGTATGACGGGTAGGCTCGGAGCTATTCTGGGACCCTAGAGACGCCCCTCTCCACGTTTGCCCCCTATGTCTGCTTAGGTGATTTAAGGTAGACAGCCAACCTATAATCAACTGTCCTGCCACTGTTTGAAGTAATGCTTGGAGTCAGTTACTTCCTCGGCATTCCAGCCACCGGCTACGCGCCTCAGTAGGATGTTGCCGTTCTCGGGGCACTTCTCCTACTGGTTCTATCGCCTTGTACTGTGATCTCGTTTCTCACTTCTCCACAAAATACTTCGCTTTGTGTCCTTTCTTAGGATGCCGCCGCAGGGTAGTGCAGGTGCGGCTCCGTCACGTTCTGTCCTTTCTGCTAGGTACCTGCCAGGAACCCACCCCTGACAGTTCCTCCCTGGAGCTCTCCCAGGCTGCGTTCTGTTCTAACTTCTTATCCAACCCCCAGTTTTACCAGAGTGTGAGGAGTGGCCTAATACATAGTGCCTTTTTCTCCCCCTGGTGGCCGGAGTGTGAAGTGTAATGTGTGACTGTGATACCTGGTCAGGTGCACTCCTTTAGTGCAATCAGACATAACATCACTCTCCTTAATGGCAGAGCGACGTTACTGCAACGACCAGGACTCTGGGGCGCTGCACTAGTGCTAAACATTTTTCGATAAAACTTTAATTTTTATGCCCTTGAATCAGATTGTTATGTCACACAAAATAGTTAATAAATAACATTTCCCACATGTTTACTTTACATGAGCAGAATTTTTGAAACATAATTTTTTTAGTTAGAAAGTTAGAAGGTTTAAAAGTTGACTAGCGATTTCTCATTTTTCCAACAACATTTACAAAACCATTTTTTGGGGGGTCCACATAACATTTGAAGTGACTTTGAGGGGTCTATATGGCTAAAAATATCCCAAAGTGACACCATTAAGGTGCTCAAAACCACTTTCAAGAAGTTTATTAACCCTTCAGGTGCTTCATAGGAACGGAAGCAATGTGGAAGGAAAAAATGAAAATTTAACTTTTTTCACAAATATTTTACTTTAGAACCTTTTTTTTTTATTTCACAAAGGTAACTCAACAAAATTTACCACAAAATTTGTTGAGCAATTTCTCCCGAGTACGCAGATACCCCATATATGGCAGAAAATTACTGTTCGGTAGAATATAAGGGCTCAGCTCAGAAAGGAAATAGTGATGGTTTGGAAGACAAATTTTGATGGAATGGTCTGTGGGCATTGCATCGTGTTTCGAGGGCCCCTGATGGGCATAAACATTGTAAACATTTTCTCATGCATTGAGTGGTGCCATAAGTGAGGTCACCGGGGTTGATCAGGTATCAACTTTGGTGAACTTTTTCATGTCCCCTCACGCTGTACTCTGACATCATCATCATCAGACATGTTATCTGATGATCTTTCCAGTGATCAGAGCCTGTGTTTGCCACGCTGTCACGCAGATGATAGCATGGCAAACAACAGATGTTTAGGCCCCCCATTTATCTGAATGGGGTGTGGGTTCAGGTACTGGTAATGAGGCAGATGGAGTCACTGTGGTCACCGTCTGACATGTGATCGGGCTGTGTCTGTCTTTTTAGGTGTGTATAAAATCATCATCAATACATGAATACATCATCAGAACAACCATCACTTCATGAATATGTCACCAGAACCGAAATACATCACTAAAGCCACAGTGCATACTGGTATACTCAATCGAAATGTCATCAGGAGGCAGAGGCTATCATCACTGCCACAGACCCTGCCACCTCCCTGAAACAAAGTGTCATCAGTTACGCTCATTTCAGGAGCTAGACTAGTCCTTGCGTGATGTGCACTCTGCAATAGACACAAATACAGCACGCTGTCACGCTGGCTCAGATTAGTAGTAACGAGCAGGCATTACGGTGCACTGTAAGTGTGTGTTCTAAGATTACTCAGCGTGTAGAGACCAGCGACGACTTCCGCAAGTTATGTCATCGATCTTTAGACACCGTGCACTGACACTTGTTGGCTTGTTACTGCTGATCTGGGCTGGCGAGTGAGCGCAATGGCCCAGGCCCTGAAAGGAGCATCTTTGATGATGCTTAGTTTCAGGGAGTGGGGCAGGGTCTGTGGCAGTGACCGCAGCCTCTGCCTCCTGATGATGCTTCATTTGATGATGCCAGCATGCTCTGGGTCTCTCCAATGAAGCGTCATCAAAAAGAGAGTGAAAATAAAAAAAGAAAAGCAGTTAGATAGTGTAGTTAGGGAAGAATAGGGAATTTTGAATTAAAGTGTATTAGAAAATAGTATAGATTATGGCATAAAATAGAGATTTAGGATGAAAATTTATTTCTATTTCAGACCAATCTTTTAAGATAACAGATAATTTATAAAAATTAGGTAAAAAAGCGATGACATTTCCCATAGCAAGTACTATATGTAATGTTCTTGCAGTATTAGAAGCCAACATTTATACCACAGGTTTCTGTTCCTTTATGTAGTTTCAGTACATGTGCTCCCAATAAATCTTTGTCCACAACAGACGTAAGAGTTTCTGGAATCAGCAGCCCATGTGGCATGGTGTTATAGGGACAGTACTGTCTATTAAAAGCATTGTTTCCATCACAGACTATGTCATGGTGATATTCTGTACATAAGGAATTTTATTTCCTTTGTCTCACATAACGATCAATAAAAACACAAAGCAGTTTAGATTTCCGAGAACATTTTCGATATCTGAAAGCTTCATCTTAGCAATCAAGCAAAGAAAAAAAGTGTAGCACATACTAATTAAAAAATAAATAAATAAAATAACTGCTTTCTTGTCTATAATACAATTTCTGCACTAGCTCAATTGGCTACATAATATAGCTTTATTCTTATAATAAACCCTTTATTCTATTCTGCCATTAGGTTGTGCTTTTTTAAACAGTGAAATCTCCAAACGACCTGAGAAGAAAATCATATTTTACTCTAG
This sequence comes from Ranitomeya imitator, assembly GCF_032444005.1. Classification (NCBI taxonomy): domain Eukaryota; kingdom Metazoa; phylum Chordata; class Amphibia; order Anura; family Dendrobatidae; genus Ranitomeya; species Ranitomeya imitator. The sequence goes on along the minus strand of NC_091284.1, from coordinate 659,439,284 downwards.
TGAATGTTTACTTTCCCATATATTTTGAATTTTGGTCCTCTTTCAGAGGTGTACCCCTCCAATGAAAATGTTCGCTCTATTTTGAAACAAATAATACATTTTCTTCGCACAGCCGCACTGTCATACCACTGGCCGCATAGGTACGAGTGCATATGGCATCATTGGCACAAATGGTTTGGTACTGCAGTTCCCCTCACAGCAGATTGTTGGGTGGCAATGTGCAAAGAAAAACAGGGAAGGGGGTACAACACTACACCAGCACTGTAGCCCTTTGATTTTCAGGGTCAGTGAGGGTCACAGAGACATCCTACGATATACCATCACCTTATAAAGTAGGAAACCATTTTTATTATTGCTAAATGTTGGAAATCTCGAACTTCATATCCTCTTGAGGGATGGCTGCATGTTGTGACAATTAAGTACCATAATCAGAATTGGCATCTATCCAAGAGAATAAAAGTTCTAGTTGCCAACTGTTTCTACTACTATTTATTTTCTCCTAAATTACTTATGGATTTTGGCAGAGGTGTTTGCACTTGTTTTCTAGGAACGGTTTGTCTTATCTTCAGTCATTATATGTTTTGAATGATGGTTGTTTAGCCAAGGTTTCTCTTTGTTTAGATCCAGACTTAAATATTAATGTGTTCACTGTTTTATTATTGCAGAATAGATATGGGCAATATAAAGTTTTGCTGAACTCCTACCATGAGCAACATAAAGAAGAGCAATCAAATGGCAAACAGATCTAATGGATCAATGAAAGAACACGCACCACGGCTGAGTAATCTAACGGTGGAAAATGTCACCAAATTAGAACTGGAATACGACTCTTTTGATGGTGAAAGACAAAAGGTAGAGGAATACATCAGGAAGAACCAGCAGCTAGAGGAACTGAAAAAGAATACAGGACTATCACCTTCTGAAACACAAGGGAAAGACTTGGTGGAATGTGGAACTAATACAACGTTGGAAGACATTGGAGGATACGGTGTGTTAGGTTGGGTAGACATAGTATTATCTCCTATGGTCAGTTACTCCATCGGGACTCGTGCCCGAATTCCTGCAAAATGGGATTTGTATGTATATGCTCACAAAGCAATGTCCTATAATGATGCAGACTCGGCCAAATTGTGCTCTGCCTTACATAATTTTTGACCATATACATCTATTGATGCATGGCAGAGTACATTGTGACTCCGTCAGCATCATTATAGGCAATGGCCCTGTCGCCGCATATGCCCAAATTCCATTTTCATGATTAAGAGCTAGTGTAGCTTGAAACACGTCGGCCATTATACTATTATGGTTTTTCCATTTTTCTTTTTCATGTGTTAATCTACCAATAAATGTGATGTTTTATTACTTTTGCAGTTACTCACTTGGGAAACCAGCCTGAAGTCTCCATGCCCCGCAACCTTATTCTAGGAATCTGTCAACCCAGCGAGCTGATGTTTGTTCCATTGTGTTTTCTTTTGTTTGGAAGTAAGCCCCGACTGAGCCACTGGCAGTGAAAGAAAACACTTATGTGAACCCAACCTTGAATCGTATTACATATTATATTTTGTACATTGCAAACTGTTTAGTGTCATTGAAGTTTAGGGATGTCTCCCCCTCAAAAATTATGTTTTCCCTATCACACCTTTCACTGTAATTGCTTTTTTTTTTTAAGCTTCAAATATACAAAAGCTAAATTGAAGCCACTGACTTCAGTGTAGTCAGCCGACAGTTTAGGGGTTCTCTAACAGTAACTTGGCATAAAAGGAAAAAAACTCGAGCATATTGGATTTCAACATGTTCTTTTATTTGTTCACACGGTAGAGAATTCTCTGCCAGAGATTTCACTGGGTCATTATAAAGAGCTCACAACAAAACATATTCAAGGGTATTTCATATATATGTCCATGGGGTGTTAAAATCGAATAATACATTAGCATATTACAAGGCTATGCCGTGGCATTGTAATTTGAGAGGCTCTGACCCCTAGGATCACTGATGAGGGATGATCACCATAGTGAAGAGTCCAAAGTTCCTTCGACTTCTTCCTTCTATAGCAACATTGAGGGCTATCCGCTGTACATGGAAAAGCAGTGCAAGTTCATTCAAATGTATGGGATTATGTTGTTGTGGGTGAGTGAGTGACCCAGCAGTCAGATTGCTATTGATCAGCAGGGGATAACTAATATTATCCAAACTGAGATAGAGCCATGAGTTTTACTGAACATTCCTGCTTTAACACTGTACTGGTTGTTTGACACTGAAGCTTTTGCAAGAACGAGAACTGTTTTCCATTTAGTTGCAATTATTGTGGTGTATGTCTCTTGAGCAACCAGCATAAAAGATATTGAAACACTCATGTAATTGAAAACAAATTGCATATACATTATTTTTTTACAAATCAGTAGCAAAACTAAATTTGATGTAAAACTTCAGACACAATTTTTAACAAAAGATACTGAAAAATATCCCAAACAACTTTGCAATAATTGGCAAAAATGCTATTCAGCTAAAATTTATAGCGCAAGCTTAGCTGAAACTAGAATTTCCCATACATTGCGTGACTGAGCAAACTACTGTAACAAGTTCCATAATACACTCATGTGACATGAGCCTGAAGGCAGAGCTGTGACCTAGTCCTCTTCTATTATTTTACTGCTTAGTGCCTCATGTACTATGCAGTGATAAAATAAAGGTTTTCCCATGGGAGGGCTGGCAAATAGTTAGAGGTCAGTTGGCCTGGGGCCACTCGATTTTACAAATATAGACCTGTTCTCCTAATTCTGTGTAATGTCCAAACCTGCAGGATATACACATATGAATGCTTTATGACGAAATTCAGTATATTTATTGTTATCCAAAAATATTTTATTTTAGATACAAAATTGCTTTCATAGCAGCATAGACCACTTTGTTACACGCCCAGAAACTTAAATGTATTTTATTGGGATTTTATATGATATACCAACACAAAATAGCAAGTATTTGTGGAATGTTAAAAAATGGCTTTCTAAATATTAAAAAAAATCAGAAAATTTTGATGAGCATTTGTATTCACTGTGTAGGACCACCTTTCGCTGCAATTACTGCTGCAAGTTTTTTTAGGTATGTCTCTTCCAGCTTTGCACATCTAGAGTTTGACATTTTTGCCAATTCTTCTTTGCACACTCGTTCTAGCTAGGTGAGATTGGATGGAGAGCATCTGTGAACAGGAATTTTCAAGCCTTACTATATATTCGTAATGGGATGAAGGTCTAAACTTTGACGGGGTCTATCACACACATGTATATGCGTTGATATAATCCATTACATTCTAGCTTTGGCAGTATGCTTAGGGTCATTGTCCTGCTGGACATTAAACCTACACCTCATCCACAAGTCTTTTGCAGCCTCTGATGGGTTTTCCTATAGGATTGCCCTGTATCTAGTTCCATCCATCTATCCATCTTCCCATAAAGTCTGACCTTCTTCCTTGTCCCTGCTGAAGAAAAGCATCTCTACAGCATGATGCTGCCACCATCATGTTCAACTGTGAGGATGATATTTTCAGGGAGATGTGCAGTTGTAATTTCTGCAATACATAACGTTTAGCCCAAAAAGTTCTACTTTGGTTTCATCTGACCAGGGCTAGCTGTGTCCCCTACATGGCTTTTTGCAAACGGCAAAAGGGGCTTCTCATGCCTTGCTTTCTTCTTACTACTCCTTCAATATGGCCAATTTTGTGGAGCATATGACTAATACTTGTCATGTGTACAGATTCTTCCACCTGAGCTGTGGATCTCTGCAGCTCCTACAGAGGGACCATGAGCCTCTTGGCTGATTCTCTAATTAGTGTTCCCCCATTGCTTAGAATATCAGTTTAGGTGAATCGCCATGTCCTGGTAGGTTTGTAGTTGTGCCATATTCCTTCCATTTTTGGATGATGGATTGAACAGTGCTCCATGAAATGTTCAGAGCTTGGGCTTTTTTTTAGAACCTAACCCTGCCTTACTCTTCTCTGGTGTGTTCCTTGGTTTTCATGATGCTGTTTGATACCTAATGTTCTCAAACAAACTTCTGAGGCCTTCAAAGAACAACTGTAGTTATACTAAGAATAAATTGCACACAGGTGGACTCATTTTACTAACTACTGTATTTTTCGGACTATAAGACACACATTTTCCCCAAAAAATTTAGGAGTAAAATGGGGGGTGCGTCTTATAGTGCGAAGGCAAGCTTATCGGGGGTAGTGGCAGAGGTGTGGCAATGCTGGGCAGTGCAGAGTGCACCTTAGCAGGGTCCCTTCTTCAAGATGCCAGCAGCAGAAATGTGGTGGCGCCACTGCCCAGTGTCCACGGTGAGCAAAGTGCATCACCAGGTTTCCCTGCGGCCATCTTTCTGAAGCTGTGGGCCACTGGAGGCTTCAGGAAATTGGCCGCCGGAGGCCGCATGTGTGCATATTGAAATCTCGGCGGCACTCGGCTTCAGTAAAATGACTGCCTTACTGAACACCTACTGTTCAGGCGCGGACACCAAACATGGACCTCACAGGAAATTCCATGTTACTGTTTGGGTTCAGCCCTCCGAACACTGAATCTTTGTTGCGCTGTCTTTCTTGATAACCTTGCTAACACTGACAGCTGAGGGTTGCAGCCTCCAACTATCAGTTTTGCCTTTCTGGTTTTCAAAAATACAGGGGAACCCATGCCAATTTTTTAATTTAATTATTTATTTAGAGCACAGGCACTCGCTGATGAATACTCCCATCAGCTGCCGCTTGTTCTCGCTGTTATTAGCGCCAGCAGGTGTAGGCTGTTGGAAACAGCAGTCCCATCGCCAACCCCAGTGACTGGATGTAAACTTTTTACCTCTGATCTTTTTTCAGCGTGGGAACCAAGCCTGTCTGACCGGCGGTGATGATTTTTCTGCCATTCAGAAGCAATGTTTGCCGCACCTTCATGCACATGACAGCGTGGCAAACACTGGATTTTCGGATCCCCCATTCAGCTGAATGGGGTTCAGGTTCAGGTCCAGTTACTGTTCTGGTACTTGAACCCAAACTTTTTTTTAACTGTTCGGCCAAACATTCGCCCATCTCTAGTCAGTACCACTGGTTCCACCACCAAGTGAGCTTTCAGTGTACATACATTATGCCACCCCACATTATAATACTGGGAATGGGACATTCCCACTTGAAGGTGTTCCACTGACCTCAGGCCACGACTCTCAAAGGCTATTTTGGTGCAGAGTAAAAAGACAATAGAGGCTGGAATGGAGGTCTATCATCTTCAGTGATGAGTCTGGCTTTTGTCTTGTACACAATAATAGCTGAAGATTGGTTTAGATTCGATGTGGGAAACTATGAAGAGACTTTCACATCGGTTGATAACATGTCAAGGTGTGTAAAGTGCATGTATTTCTGTACATGACTTGATACTAAGTAAATGAAGATGTTTTTAAAATGTTGTCTCCACCGACGGGATAGTACGTCATATGCGATTGGCTGCGCTCACGGGTGGAGCGCGGCCGATCGCGGCCGGGTGTCAGGTGACTATCGCAGCTGACATCCGGCACTATGTGCCAGGAACGGTCACAGACCGCCCCTGGCACATTAACCCATGGAACACCGCGATCAAACATGATCGCAGTGTTCCAGAGGTATAGGGAAGCATCGCGCAGGGAGGGGGCTCCCTGCGCGCTTCCCTGAGACCCTCGGAGCAACGCAATGTGAGGGTCTCCTGCCTCCTTCTCCCTGCAGGCTCTGGATACAAAATGGCCGCAGGGCTACATCCGAGTCCTGCAGGGAGGTGGCTTACCAGCGCCTGCTCAGAGCAAGCGCTGGTAAGCCTGCAGCCCTGCATGTCAGATCGCTGATCTGACACAGTGCTGTGCAAAGTGTCAGATCACGATCTGACACTATAACATGTTGCCCCCCTGCGGCAATGTTATAGTGTAAGAAAAAATATTCAGATGTGTAAAAAAAAAAATTCCTAAATAAAGAAAAAAAAATATTGTTCCCATAAATACATGTCTTTATCTAAATAAAAAAACAATAAAAGTACACATATTTAGTATCGCTGCCTCCGTAATGACCCCACCTATAAAATTGTCTTGCTAGTTAACCCCTTCAGTGAATGCGGTAAAAAAAAAGAGTCAAAAAACAACGCTTTATTATCATACCGCCAAACAAAAAGTGGAATAACACGCGATCAAAAATACGGATATAAATAACCATGGTACCGCTGAAAACGTCATCTTTTCCCGCAAAAAACGAGCCACGATACAGCATCATCAAAGAAAAAAGAAAAAAGTTATAGTCCTCAGAGTAAAGCGATGCCAAAATAATTATTTTACATATAAAATAGTTTTTATCGTATAAAAGAGCCAAAACATTAAAAAGTTATATAAATGAGGTATCGCTGTAATCGTACTGACCCGAAGAATAAAATTGCTTTATCAATTTTACGAAATGCGGAACGGTATAAATGCCCCCTCAAAAAGAAATTCATGAATGGCTGGTTTTTGGTCATTCTGCCTCACAAAAATCGGAATAAAAAGTGATCAAAAAATGTCACATGCCAAAAATGGAACCAATAAAAACGTCAACTCGTCCCACAAAAAACAAGCCCTCACATGACTCTGTGGACCAAAGTATAGAAAAATATAGCTCTCAAAATGTTGAAACGCAAAAACAATTTTTTGCAATAAAAAGCGTCTTTTAGTGTGTGACAGCTGCGAATCATAAAAATCCGCTAAAAAAACGCTACGAAAGTAAATCAAACCCCCCTTCATCACCCCCTTAGTTAGGGAAAAATTAAAAAAATGTATATATTTCCATTTTCCCATTAGGGTTAGGGCTAGGGTTAGGGTTGGAGTTAGGGTTGGGGCTAGGATTAGGGTTGGAGCTAGGGTTAGGGCTAGGGTTGGGTCTAGGGTTAGGGCTATGGCTAGAGTTGGGGTTGGGGCTAGGGTTAGGGATGGAGCTAGTGTTATGGTTGGGGCTAAAGTTAGGGTTAGGGTTGGGGCTAAATTTAGGGTTAGGGTTGGGGCTAAAGTTAGGGTTAGGGTTTGGATTACATTTACGGTTGGGATTAAGGTTAGGGGTGTGTTTGGGTTAGGGTTTCAGTTAGAATTGGGGCTTTCCAATGTTTAGGCACATCAGGGGCTCTCCAAACGCGACATGGCATTCGATCTCAATTCCAGCCAATTCTGAGTTGAAAAACAGTGCTCCTTCCCTTCCGAGCTCTCCCGTTTGCCCAAATAGGGGTTTACCCCAACATGTGTATCAGCGTACTCAGGACAAATTGGACAACAACTTTTGGGGTCCAGTTTCTCTTGTTACCCTTGAGAAAATAAAAATTTGGGGGGGCTAAAAAAAACCTTTTTGTGGGAAAAAAATGATTTTTTATTTTCACGGCTCTGCGTTATAAACTGTAGTGAAACACTTGGGGGTTCAAAGTTCTCACAACACATTTAGATGAGTTCCATGGGGGGTCTAGTTTCCAACATGAGGTCACTTGTGGGGGTTTCTACTGTTTTGGTATATCAGGGGCTCTGCAAATGCAATGTGACACCTGCAGACCAATCCATCTAAGTCTGCATTCCGAACGGCGCTCCTTCCCTTCCGAGCTCTGCCATGCGCCCAAACGGTGGTTCCCCCCCACATATGGGGTATCAGCATACTCAGGACAAATTGGACAACAACTTTCGAGGTCCATTTTCTCCTGTTACCCTTGAGAAAATGCAAAACTGGGGGCTAAATAATAATTTTTGCGAAAAAAAAATAATTTTTATTTTCACTGCTCTGCGTTATAAACGGTAGTGAAACACTTGGAGGTTCAAAGCTCTCACAACACATGTAGATAAGTTCCATGGCAGGTCTAGTTTCCAATATGGGGTCACTTGTGGGGGGTTTCTACTGATTAGGTACATTAGGGGCACTGCAAACGCAATGTGACACCTGCAGACTATTCCATCTAAGTCTGCATTCCAAACAGCGCTCCTTCCCTTCCGAACTCTGCCATGCGCCCAAACGATGGTTCCCCCCACATATCGGGTATTAGCATACTCAAAACAAATTGGACAACAACTTTTGGGGTTCAATTTCTACTGTTACCCTTGGGAAAATACAAAACTGGGGGCTAAAAAATTTTTGTGAAAAAAAAAACTTTTTATTTTCACTGCTCTACTTTATAAATTGTATTGAAACATTTGGGGGTACAAAGCTCTCACAACACATCTAGATAAGTTCCTTAGGGGGTCTACTTTCCAAAATTGTGTCACTTGTGGGGGTTTCAATGTTTAGGCACATCAGTGGCTCTCCAAACGCGACATGGTGTCCCATCTCAATTCCAGTCGATTTTGCATTGAAAAGTCAAACGGCGCTCTTTCCCTTCCGAGCTCTGCCATGCGCCCAAACAGTGGTTTACCCCCACATATGGGGTATCGGCGTACTCAGGACAAATTGAACAACAACTTTTGGGGTCCATTTTCTCCTGTTACCCTTGGTAGAATAAAACAAATTGAAGCTGAAGTAAATTTTTTGTGAAAAAAAGTTAAATGTTCATTTTATTTTTTAAACAATCCAAAAATTCCTGTGAAACACCTGAAGGGTTAA